>NC_084925.1:38613000-38922000 GCF_958298935.1 Phragmites australis | reverse complement strand
GTTCATGACCCAAGCGATAATACACTTGATCTGCCTCCAGGGCCTATGCCAGGAGATTAAGCCTCTTATGGCCTAAGATAGCCCTGAAATCTCCCAAACACCATGTGCTGTTTTTTCAGTTCTTCCTCCCCCGGCCCCTTTGATCTTGCGGCGGCATCAGTTATGCCCAAATCATCGGTTGCTGCTTGCTTCACTTTGCTTGCCAGGACCGCTCACACTCGATCAAGACGTGCACCGCGGCATGGTACTGCATCCAGTCCTGTGCCGATTCCTTTCCTTGCTCGAGTACGTGCGTACGCTGAACATAAGTGGTGACAGCGATATCTGGATTGGTTGGCTGCACGTAATCTTGAAAGCTCTCTTTGTCCGTACCAACCTTTGCTTGCTACAACAAGGGCGTCCTGGTAGTACTGCAATAACCCTGCAGTGGTTCACAAGGAACGTTGCAACAGTTGTGGCCTGTGGGAGAGAGGTACTTAGTACTGCATGTATATCGTGTCAAGTAGTACAAATTTGCGCAAAAAAAACAGCAGTCCAAATTTATAAGTTTCAAGCTGAATATTCTAATGAATTGTTTTGAAAAGAAAATTCTACATGTGTTTCCACTACTTTTCGGTAAAGTATTTTACATCTTAGAAATAAACTTTTGCTGAAATAAGTGGTTCGGCACTTTAAATATTAGAAGCGTTGTCTACTGCAGAAAATTCATAGTTCGCATGTCGGATTGGGCTGCAAAGACTGCAGGGTCCTCTCCGGCTTTAACGGGCTACTCTTTTACTTGCTCTCTCCTTTACCCATCGCCAACATGCGCAATCGTATAGTTTGAGCCTCGGCCCATAAGAAACTCACAACCGGCCCACATAGCTTCCAATAGCCCACTAGTCTTGGTTAGTCAAATTGTCGAAGGAAAATCGATTTTTTTTTTGAACGAAGAAGGAAAATCAATGGCAGCGCGGTGACTGTTGAAAAACTCATGAATGGTGGTGTCTCCATGGCTCGCTGCAGGTGGGCAACTTCATGCACTACATCAGCCGGTTCCTGGCCGGCTTTGCCATCGGCTTCTCGCGCGTGTGGCAGATCAGTCTCGTCACCCTCGCCATCGTCCCGCTCATCGCCATCGCCGGCGGCCTCTACGCTTACGTCTCCATAGGCCTCATGGCCCGCGTCCGCAAGTCCTACGTCAAGGCCGGCGAGATCGCCGAGGAGGTCGACCGGCTCAAATTCTCTCTTCTCGATGCATGCTTGTAATCGTTTAAGGACGAGCGTACTGACGCTGCCGTAGGTTCGTGCGCGCGCGCGCAGGTGATCGGCAACGTGCGGACGGTGCAGGCGTTCGTCGGCGAGGAGAATGCGGTGAAGACGTACCGGGAGGCGCTGCTGAGGACGTACAAGTACGGCAAGAGGGGCGGCCTCGCCAAGGGCCTCGGCCTCGGCTCCATGCACTCGGTGCTCTTCTTCTCCTGGGCGCTGCTCATCTGGTTCACCAGCATCATCGTCCACAAGCAGATCTCCAACGGCGGCGAGTCCTTCACCACCATGCTCAATGTTGTCATCGCTGGCCTGTGAGCGCATCACCTCCTTGCAAATCTTAGCTCCATGTCCGTTATACCGGTGGACGTCGTCAGGCAATTAACTCGGATGCTTACGTGTGGCAGGTCGCTCGGCCAGGCGGCGCCAAACATATCGACGTTCCTGCGGGCGAGGACGGCGGCGTACCCCATCTTCCAGATGATCGAGAGGAACACCGTGAACAAGGCGAGCTCCAAGACCGGCCGCACGCTACCGGTGGTCAACGGGCACATCCAGTTCTGCAACGTGCGCTTCAGCTACCCGTCCCGGCCTGACGTCGTCATCCTCGATAGGTTCAGCCTGGACTTCCCGGCCGGCAAGATCGTCGCTCTTGTCGGAGGAAGCGGGTCCGGCAAGAGCACCGTGGTCTCGCTCATCGAGCGATTCTACGAGGCGCTGTCCGGCGCGATCCTGCTCGACGGGCACGACATCAAGGAGCTCGACGTCAATTGGCTGCGCCGGCAGATTGGACTGGTTAATCAGGAGCCGGCCCTGTTCGCGACGAGCATCCGGGAGAACATACTCTACGGCAAGGACGACGCCACCATGGAGGAAATCAACCACGCGGCGAAGCTGTCAGAGGCCATAACCTTCATCAACCACCTCCCCGACCGGTACGAGACGCAGGTGGGCGAACGCGGGATACAGCTATCCGGCGGCCAGAAGCAGCGCATCGCGATCTCGAGGGCGATACTGAAGAACCCGTCGATACTGCTCCTCGACGAGGCGACGAGCGCGCTGGACGCCGAGTCCGAGAAGAGCGTGCAGGAGGCGCTGGACCGCGTCATGGTCGGCCGCACCACCGTGGTGATCGCGCACCGCCTGTCCACCATCAGGAACGCTGACATGATCGCCGTCGTGGACGGCGGCAGGATCGTCGAGACAGGCACGCACGAGCAGCTCATGGCGAACCCGTGCAGCGCTTACTCTTCACTGATCCAGCTGCAGGAGACTGCCCAGCTTCAGCACAAGCCGTCTTTATCTGACAGTGCAAGCATCACCAGGCCATTAAGGTATCTGTAGACTAACATGGACATGCCATGCATGGTGTCAATGTTTCATGTCAAGTGGTGGCCTGAACTTATGATCTTGACTTGTTTTGTAGTTTCAAGTATTCAAGGGAGTTGTCCGGGAGGACGAGCATGGGTGCCAGCTTCCGCTCCGACAAGGACTCGATCAGCCGGTATGGCGCCGGCGAGGCGCACGACGAAGTGCGCAAGGGGAAGCCCGTCTCCATGAAGAAGCTCTACTCTATGGTGCGGCCGGACTGGTTCTTCGGCGTGTCGGGCACCATCAGCGCCTTCGTGGCGGGCTCCCAGATGCCGCTCTTCGCGCTCGGCGTCACGCAGGCGCTGGTGTCCTACTACATGGGGTGGGAGACCACCAAGCGGGAGGTGCGCAAGATCGCGGTGCTCTTCTGCTGCGGCGCCGTGCTGACTGTGGTGTTCCACGTCATCGAGCACCTCAGCTTCGGCATCATGGGCGAGCGGCTCACGCTGCGTGTCCGGGAGAGGATGTTCTCGGCGATCCTGCGGAACGAGATCGGGTGGTTCGACGACACCAGCAACACGAGCGCCATGCTGTCGTCGCGGCTCGAGGCGGACGCCACGCTCGTGCGCACCATCGTCGTCGACCGATCCACCGTCTTGCTGCAGAACGTCGGGATGATCGTGACGTCGCTCGTCATCGCCTTCATACTCAACTGGCGGATCACGCTGGTCGTCCTCGCCACCTATCCCCTCATGGTCAGCGGCCACATCAGCGAGGTGGACACTGAACACGCCGTCTCTTCCTCGCCGTCTTATGAGTAGCAAATTGACAACTCGATCATTGTTTTCTCGTCAAATTCATGATCTCGTGTGGGTGTGATGAAACAGAAAATGTTCATGAAAGGCTACGGTGGCAACCTCGGCAAGTCGTATCTGAAGGCCAACATGCTCGCCGCGGAGGCAGTGAGCAACATCCGGACGGTGGCCGCCTTCTGCTCGGAGGAGAAGGTGATAAAGCTCTACGCGGACGAGCTGAAGGAGCCCTCGAAGAAGTCCTTCCGGCGAGGCCAGGGCGCCGGCCTCTTCTACGGAGTCTCCCAATTCTTCCTCTTCTCCTCTTATGCACTGGCGTTATGGTAAGTGCTATATATTGGATGGAGCACACTGAATTCAGTCTATTTGTATTCGAAAAGTAAAATGTTACAAAATTCAGGTACGGTTCGAAGCTGATGAGCAAGGAGCTGGCCAGCTTCAAGTCCGTGATGAAGTCCTTCATGGTGCTCATCGTAACGGCGCTGGCCATGGGGGAGACACTGGCAATGGCGCCGGACATCATCAAAGGGAACCAGATGGTGTCCTCTGTATTCGAGATACTGGACAGGAAGACCAATGTCCGGATCGACACTGGCGACGACATCAAGAGGGTCGAGGGCCTGATCGAGCTGCGAGGTGTCGAGTTCCGGTACCCGTCGAGGCCCGAGGTGAGCGTATTCAAAGGCCTTGACCTCCTGATGAAGGCAGGCAAGAGCATGGCGCTAGTCGGGATGAGCGGCTCTGGCAAGAGCACCGTGCTGTCGCTCATCCTCCGGTTCTATGATCCGATCGCCGGAAAAGTCATGATCGACGGTAACTCTTGTTCAAAGATAAAAGCTTAAATTTTGTCCAAACATGTGTGATGATGGAATGTACATTGGTGCAATTTGCAGGTAAGGACATCAACAAGCTTAAACTGAAGTCGCTGCGGAAGCACATCGGCCTGGTCCAGCAAGAGCCGGCGCTTTTCGCGACGACGATCTACGACAACATCCTGTACGGCAAGGGCGGGGCAACGGAAGCCGAGGTCATCGAGGCGGCGAAGCTGGCGAACGCGCACTCGTTCATCAGCTCGCTGCCGGAGGGATACCAGACCAAGGTCGGGGAGCGCGGCGTGCAGCTGTCCGGCGGGCAGAAGCAGCGCATCGCGATCGCGCGCGCCATCGTGAAGGATCCGGCCATCCTGCTCCTGGACGAAGCCACGAGCGCACTGGACGTGGAGTCGGAGCGCGTGGTGCAGCAGGCGCTGGACCGGGTGATGAAGAACCGGACCACCGTCATGGTCGCGCACCGGCTGTCGACGATCAAGAACGCTGACGTCATCTCAGTGTTGCAGGACGGCAAGATCATCGAGCAGGGTGCGCATCAGCACCTCATCGAGAACAAGAACGGCGCCTACCACAAGCTGGTTAACTTGCAGCAGCAGCAGCAGAGGCAGCAAGACTCGTGAGATATCTGAATAAATCATGCGCTTCTGCATTTTGCTCTGGCTGTGTCTTTCTTGGCTTTTGTGGTGCATGGACTGGCGTGTAAAAGATCTACACTGCTGCTCTTTCTCTGAAAACAAGTGTTCAGAATTACAGGTAAAAGTATTGAGTTGTTATTCCTTTGTACTTAGATTATAACTGAATTTTCCAGAGTAGGGATACATGTGTAGCTCGAGCTCCATGACAAAAAGCTGTGCATCCTCTTGCATTGTTATTTTGCGTTTTTGGATGCTTAATTGTGTACCGTGAAACATATATAGGAAAGAGAATCAATCGAGGTTAACAACTGCCAGTTGAGGATATATGGCAAACCGTAGATGGATTCATTCATCGACTAGCTAGCCAGCGTTCACTGTTCCGGCAACTGGCATAATCAATTCTGGTGCGCTGGATGCGCCCGCGCGGCGTACAGGACAGAACTTGGATCCCGCGCCACCGCGTACGTGCGCATGCACACCGGCGTCATCGATCGGCAGTAGTGCTGCGTCGCGGCCGGCGTTTGTCTGGCCAGACGGTGTCATAGTTCGCCTCTGAGTCACTAGCAGCTAGCTAGCAGGCTAGACCTAGAAAATTATACGTATAATCATATATTTACTAATTGGAGATTATTTTTTAAGCTCGATGATGTTTCTTTGGATGAGATGCGCTGAGAAAAAAAGAGAAATTCTAAAAAATCTAAAAAGCAAAACATTTGACCCTTAATTTAATTTTGTGGGCCTCAATAATACATGGAAGATCTATGGTTGATATTCATGCACTGCTAAAAAAAATAGATCAATGTCGGTTGAAAAATAGTTTTACTGTCGGTTTCTCAACCGACACTAATTACTCGATATTGATAGTTAATGACTATCAGTGTCGGATCTGGAACCGACACTGAAAGTTCTTTTCACTGCCAGTTCATGATTTCAACTGGCAGGGAAAAAGTTCCCGAGGCAAAATAAATAAATAAATGAGTCGGCTTGGCTACCGCTTCTGCTGCCGCCACATGCACAAGTCGACTCATCTCATCATACAAACACATCTCACAATAAAATTAACTCATCTCACATAGTTTGGAAATCAAGAACAGAAGAACTCAACAACCTCTAACATTTGATCCCATCAAGAACTATTCAAAGTTTCCATAATCTCAATCCATAAAGTTTACAGACGAAGAATATTCTAATAAAAGATTCAATTTCAAAAAATTGCACATGATAACGATGCTATCAATACCAATAGCTCAGATCTACGAGGAGTCAAAGTGGATTAAAAGCTAAATCAGTGACTATAAAAAAAAACTCAATTACTGAGGAGACATATGTACGGGCAAACGAAAGTTCACGTCGATTTCATCCCCGTACCCAAGCTCGTGTCACCCTAGTACCTAGGCTCGCTCCCGCACCAACGCCCGCACTAGCCACACCAAATGGAAGTCGGAGCACGTGCCGAATCTCCGGCGGTCGCTGCTACGGCCATACATCGAGCGTGAGCCCTCGCCGCGACATCGACACTTGCGGAACCCGAGCCACCAGAAGGATCCACCACTGCTACCCCCTAAGGGGGCAGGGGCTGGGGTCTCCCTCGCCGTCCACTCCCGCTGCAGCCACGCCTTTGAGCTCGTGACCGTGAGTGAGGGAGGGAGAGAGAGGAAAACATACTATGGAGAGAGAGGGAGGAGATGAAGAGATAAGAGCGGAGCGAACCAAACGGACAAAGCCAAAACGCTATTGAAGAGAAATTTTGGGTCCGTTCGTATCAATGGCGGGTGGTGGCATGAACCGGTACTGAAACTATTTGTGAGAGGCGAGCCGGACATGAGCCATTAGCTAAAACTTTAAAATTTCAAGTCCAATCAAGTTTCAGTGTCAATTTGTATATGAAATCGGCACTAAAAAACACTATCAAGTTTTTAGATATGAACTGACACTTATAGTCATTTTCAGTATCGGTTCTTAACGGCTCACTCATTTTTCACACGTGAAATATTAAGAACCGAGGTTAATACATTTTTAATCACATTTGCTGTCTAACCAGTACTGATAAAATACTACTCTTAACCAGTCGTATAGTGGTGGTGATCCAAATGTACCTAGGTTCATGCATGTGTCCGGTTCGGTTGGTGCCAGGCAAGTAGCCGCAGGATCGAGTCCATCGGGAATTAAATCCTTCACGTATCTATCTTGCCGGTGACAAGCCGATTGGTTTTATGGCACGTATGGCCCTTAATCTTCATTGGGAGGCGGGTTATTGCCTAACCTCGATCTCTATTGAGAAACGGGTCCATTGTCTAGAACGAGATTAGGGAGAGAATTTGATGAGAGGAGAATCTGTCAGAGATGAGACAAAAAGATTGTACAACGAAACTACAGATCGCGATTGAAGGAGAGAGAGGGGTATTCTTTTCTTTTCTTTTTTTTTACCGAAGAGAGTAGGACAAGAACAGTGATCAGAAGAGTTAATATGCGTCTTACCACGTTCTTAGATGGCTTCTTTTTAATTTTTCACCATACACACCTAAAATTCAAGAGCGAAAACAATATAAGAAAAGAAACAATTCACAATAAAAATCTTCCAACAAAACAAGCCTCTCATGGATAGAATTAATCCCTAAGTTCCATAGAACACCATTTCAGTAGTCATAGTCATCAAAAGATAGCAATTTGAGGAAGGAACATTTAGATCCAAAGAAATGAATATCGGTTGAAAAAATTCTTCAAGTTGATAGATTTAGAGGTAATGAAGATTCAAAACTAATTTATATGTAAATTTTATGCCTCTACCAATCAGAAGAATAACTTCGAAGTGAAGGAAAATTTTAGTTCTCATGCAAAATGAAAATCACAAAGTAAGAGAGTCAATATGATGAGGATATGACTCCTTCAGATATGAGCAACACTACTAATAATCCTCAAATCATATAAGGACGAATTAAAAGAGCACGTACGCGATAATTAAACCATCAGGTGAACTCATTCCTCACTGTTCATTCCTTCTTGGATAGATTACTACTAAATTTTTATGATATTTTATTGCTTAAGAATATGAGAGAGGCATCACAAGCTTACTTGGACATAATTACTCGAGTGCTAAGTCTACTCGAACAACAAGTCAAGTCCAAGTCGGACTCCAAATTTAGCTTGAAATCTCAAGATAACATATTAGTAAAACGAGCATAACTCTCATATATAAAGTCCAATTGAGGCGATCTTGGAATTGCTGGAAAGCTTATGATAAGCTATTTATGATAGATCTAGGATCGACCAAATATTTCTTATAGTTTAGTCAGAGTCGAAGGAGTAAGGTGCAACATCATCGTTTTGGACCTTGTCAGGTCATGTAATCGTATCGGGGTCGGAGTCCAGGTTGTGTACACCTCTCTCCATAGTTGCACAACCTTAGGTCAATTTTATCATGCCCCCTATATATACATAGTAGTCGTTGTAGTTTAGGCTTGTGTTTTACTTAGATTATTCTATAGATAGTTTTGTCGTATATCAGTCTGTAGGACCCCAAACTCGAGCACTCCATTATTCTTGCTTGGGTTCTCAATTCACTTGTAGTAAAAACCTTCTTGGCGAGATCAATCGTGTCTTGGCATAGTTGATAACAACGGAGTAGTGGTGTAATGGTTATAAGGGTTCTTGATCTGTTCTAGTCAGAGCCTTTGGATCATCAACGTCGAAACTTCATCAAATTGACTTATCATATTACCTTCGGAAGATCAGGCAAACCCACATCAATTTGTATCAGAGCTTCAGTTACCCGTTAGGTAATATCAGTTATATGTTTTGTTTCATCGTGTTCTATTACTTAGAGTCTAGAAAATTACCACACAAAAAATATTTTAGATCTTAGTTTTTCCACTGTCGAAATCACATTGTGCCCTTTGCAATTTTATTTTCAGTTTTCACGTTGTTGAGTTTGAGTCCATCGTCGGTGTGTTTGTTGCTGGTCGAGTCATCATGTTCTAGTTTATAGTATCGAGTTTTTGCTGATTTAGTCATCGAGTATCCTGGTTTGGCCTTGTTTGTTAGAGCCAAGATTGTGTCTTTAGTCGAGTCGACTATGAACTCGCCTTCGACCACTCGTGGCTTCAACTATCTATTCGAGTTCGACTATTAGTTGAGTCGACCATCTACTCTTTGATTACTAGTCATTTAGACCATCTGTTCGGGTTCGATCACTAGTCATTTTGACCATCTCCTCAGATTCGACCATACTTTAGGGTTCAACCACCTAATCGGATTCGACTATCCACTCGATTTCTCCTCCACAACTTAGTCGGAGTCGATCTGTTTCTGGCTACTCTTGGACACCCTCACACACACTTCATATCGAGCATTGTTCGACAATTTTGAGTAGCAACTCGTTAGCCAAAACGGAGCAAGCCAAAGTTTAGAGAGAGAGAGAGAGAGAGAGAGAGAGAGAGAGAGATTTTACATTTATAGCCCCGCTCTTGAAAAAAGTTTGTGACCCATATACCTCACTGGTCCTAGAAAAGGTAGTAGTGAGTTTGTGTCACATTTGCAAAAAAAAGAGAGAAAAAGCAAAAACAAAGAGTGCCAAAAAAGCGTCATAGAGTGCAAAAAAAGAAAAGAAAGAGAATCAGTTGGCATTACGAATTTTGTTCTATTATGCTGTGTTTATTATAGTCTTCGACTTGCTTGAGCTAGTTCCAGGAATGCGTTCCGGCCAGCAATTGTGACGAGTATCATGGATTTTTATTCAACTTTGCTAATCTAATTTTAATTATTGCTACTTCTTGCTACTAAATATTGCATGTCCAAGCTCTACCTTCTCTCGATTAGAACAGTTCTCCCTTTCGTAACCGTCTCACTCGCACCCAATAAGTTATCACGAACCAGTCACCGGTTGTACCACCAGTTATGATTGGTAAGAACAGTTGCAAGAGCATGGCAAGATGCTTGAGTGTGTGTGATTGAATATACTTAAAGTTGCCTAGAGGGGGGGGGGGTGAATAGGCTTTTCTGAAAATTAAAACTAAACAACAGATTAAACAGATGCCGGATACTCTGGTGAAGGTCGGATACATCGGTCTAGTCCGGATTATCCGGTCTATACAGGATCTCGAGAACAACTGAAATTAAGCAAGTACAACTAAGGTCTAAAAGGTGACACTAGTTCTAATATCAGCACAATGCTTAAACAACAAGATATAGTAGCAAGATGATCACAAAAACTAATTATATGGGAAATTTTCCAAAACTACACAACTAGTAAAATTTGCACAATTGATGAGACAAGAAATTATTCCGGAGTTCGACCACTTCACAAAGAAATGCCTACATCTTCGTTGAGGAGCTCACAAAGAGCCGAGTCTTTTCTAACCCTATCATCTTCTAGCGACCACAAAGATCAAGCTAGATTTTCTTACTCAAGTCGATGCCGATTACAAACTTCCCGTGATACTCCACAATGATTGGATGCTCTACGAGCGACGCCTTGCTGTCTAAGAGCACAAGGCTCCAAGAGAAATGATCACAATGTATGCTTGATGATGAACTCAATGCTCAATTGTCTCAACTTCATTCCAAACACAATCTCTCAAATTTGGCGCAAACTAGGCACTAGAGATGTTTGGAGGGCTTTTAAATGCTCTTGGGAAGCTTTGTGAAAGTGAAGCTCAGCAGCAACAGCAAGCAATAAATGTTAGGGGGTGTGGGGGTATATATAACTCACCCTCAAAAACTAGCCGTTACTGTTCTGACATACCTACCCCGGAGTATTCGGTGAACACCGGAGTCTCCGGCCTGAAATCCAAAACGGCGTCAGAACGGTATCAGAACTAGCTGTTACGGTTCTGTTGAGCTGCTGGTGTCTCCGGTGAACACCGGAGTCTCCGGACCATACTTAGTTACCACAAAGAGAAAGTCCGGGGACATGTTGGACTCTCCGACCTCTCCAGGCACCGGAGTATCCGGTGAACACCGGAGACTCCGGTCTTTTAAATTAAATGCTAACCGAGCGACCCTTGGTGGAGTCTCTCTCGGAGACTGTAGCCAAAAATATTTTCTTACCGGAGTATCCGGTGAACACCGGACACTTCGGCCTTTTTCTATCAAAAATAAATGCTTAACCGAGCCACCCCTGATGGAGTCTCCCTCGGAGACTCTGGTCAAAAATTCACCAACTACCGAAGTATCCGGTGAACACCGGAGACTCCGGACAAATAAAAATATTCGGAACCGAGGCTCTTCTAGCGGAGTCTTTCTCGAAGACTCCAGTCTAAACATTGAGGACCGGATACTCCGGTGAACACCGGAGACTTCGGACTTAGTACACACCGCCAATTTTTCCCAGTGTCCATGGGTGAATGTGTCTTTCAACTATTGGTTCTAAAAGGTTATCTTGGACATTGAGACACCATGAAAGCTAACAATTGTAACCCTCTTAATAGTATGGCTAACCTAGACTCAATTTTAAAGATAGAACAATTTAAATCCAATTGAGTACTACACATTGCTTCTCTTTTCTTTTCGAGGGGCGTCAATCGTCGTGAGTCTTCACAATTGATACTAAGACCTGTTCATAGCTTCGATAAATATATTAGTTTCTTAATCGTTTTGTCATCAATAAGCCAAAACCCACTTCAATCTCAACAACCTAGTAGTAGATAGGGATAATAAGTATTTGTTGTCTCTTGTTTGCTATTAACCATTGCAAGTGAAGCATCATATACGAAAGAGTATGCTTTGAGAGAAAAACTCACAATATTGTTAGATGATCATCGACAAACTATTAATGACAACATTGATAAGAAACTTGTAGGAACAAATACTGTATTGCAGCGACTCAATGATAGTATTGCAATGGTTACTACATATTTTTATCGATTGGTTAATCAACCACTGGACAATGGCCGTATGGACCCTCATGGTGCAGCCATGAACATGATGAGTCCGTCGCCGATGATGAAATTTTAAGGCAAGAAAAAGATGCCTTTGATGCACGACAACGAGACCGATTAAACTTTAACCTTCAAAGTATGAGAGATAATAATTTTCAGCAACATAACCTACATGTTAATAATGATCCTTTTGCTAAGGTTAAGTTTTATACCATCTTTTGCAGGTGCTTATGATGCTGAAAGTGTTTAAATTAGGAGATGACGGTCAAACAGAAGTTTAATGCTCATTAGTTCCTGAAGTACATGGATTTAGGCAAGCAACTAGTGAATTTAAATAATTTGCAATTTTGTTTTTGGTGGAATAGAGTTTGCATTGATGGGTTAGCGTCTACTACATGTAATGCTTTAAACGTTATTATACGTAACACATTTGTTCCGTTCTCTTTTAAATGTGATTTGCGTAAGAAATTGCAGCGCCTTAAATTAAGACGATAGATCCGTAGAAGAATACTATCAGAAGCTACAAATTAGTATGTTACATTATGATATTATTGAGGATTAAGAGGATGCAATGACACACTTTTAAAGAGGATTAAGATGTAAATTCAAGACATAGTTTGTTACAAAGACTTTAATATGTTCTTAAATTGTTCCAACTTGCATGTTTGGTAGAAATGAATTGCAAGGACGACAACAAAGACCCAGTAATAATTTTGGAAGCACGACTACATCAAAATTAACATTGGGACAAGTCAAAACAGCCCCACATTCAACTTAGACCTGTTCAATTGCCGGTCCGGTCTGGGCTTCGGGCTAAGCTTTAAAAAGCTTGGTAGGAAACCCGCAAGCTCTAACCCGACACCAAGTTGGGTTTCTAAGCCCAAGCCCAGCCTGAAACCCACTACGGGTCTGGGTTTTTTTGGAGTTTTCTCAGGTTTTTTGGGGTTTTGTGTCCGTTTTTGAAGCCTGAGCCTGGTTCAAAACCCAATGTGGGCTGGAAGAGTCAAGCCCGAGTCTGGCCCGTAGACTGGTCGGGTTAGGCCGGGTCGTCAGGTTTGCTGGGCCAGGTTGCACATGACTAGGCTTAGTTCAGCTACGCGGTATGCTACCCCTTTCTCAAGTAGGGCATGTTCATCAGCACATCTGACACCGTCACCTGCTTCAGAGGTAAGTAAATCTGCTAATGTGCAGGCTCCAATAAAGAGCTTTTCTTCAGTTGCTTCCATATGTCGTTCGATTGGAATTGTATGCCACCGATGCAAAGGAATGGGCCACATCATGAAAGACTGTCCAAGTCAGCGAATGTATATTGCAATAGAAGACGATGTGTATGTATGTGCTAGTGATGTTGAGGATGAATATGCTTTGTCGGCTAGCCATGCAGGAGATGAGGACGAACATGAGACAGAAATTGACCATGAGGAAGAATTAAGTGCCGCCGCCACAGAGAATTATAGGATCCTCATTGTGCAACGAGTGTTAAGCACTCAAATAGAGCAAGAAGAACAACTGCAATGCCATAATTTATTTCAGATGTTCCTCATAGTTATGGATTACCGTGTTCGAATCATTATTGATGGAGGGAGCTGCAACAACTTGGTAAGCTCCGATTTGATCAAGAAGCTTGAATTACCAATAAGGACACATCCTGATCCTTACCACATTTAGTGGTTCAACAATAGCGGTAAGGTGAAGTTAATACAAACAGCTAAGGTGTATTTTTCTATTGGTTCATATCATGATTGTGCTCATTTCGATGTAGTTCCCATACAAGCATGCTCACTCGATGTAGTTCCCATGCAAGCCTCTCATGGATAGAATTAAACCCTAGATTCCATAGAACACCATTCCAAGAGCCATAGCCCCTAAAAGATAACGACTTGAAGAAGGAACACTTAGATCCAAGGAAATGAACATCGGGTGAAGAAATTCTTCAATTTGATAGGTTTAGAGGTAATGGAGATTCAAGACCAATTTATATATAAATTTTATGCCTCTACCAATAAGAAGAACAACTTCGAAGTGAAGGAAAATTTCAGTTCTCAAGCAAAACAAAAATCACAACAAAAACTAAAAACTGCGACAAAGCAAGAGAGTCAATATGATGAGGACATGGCTCCTTCAGATACGAACAACACTGCTAATAATCCTCAAATCATATAAGGGTCAATTACAAGAGCACGTGCGTCACCACCAGGTGAACTTGTTCCTCGCTGTTCATACCTTCTTGAATGGATTACTTCAAAAAATTTGTGATGTTTTATTGTTTAGGAATATGAGAGAGGCACCACAAGCTCACCTAGACATAATTACTCGAGTGCCAAGTCTACTCAAACAACAAGTCGAGCCCAAGTTAGACTCAAAATTCTGCTCAGAATCTCAGGACAACACGTTAGTAAAATGAGCATAACTCTCGCACATGAAGTTCAAGTGAGACGATCTTACTGGAAAGCTTATGATGAGCCCTTTCTAATAGATCTGGATTCGACCAAATATTCCTTATAGTTTAGTCAGAGTCGAAGGAGTAAGGTGCTGTGCCACCGTTTTGGACCTTGCCAAGTCATGTAATCATGTCGGGGTCGGAGTCCAGGTTGTGTACGCATCTCTCTACGGCTACACAACCCTAGGTCGACTTTCTCATGCCCCCTATATATACACAGTAGTCATCGTAGTTTAGGCTTAGCTTTTGCTTAGATTTTTCTATTTCAGACAGCTTTGTTGTATAATGGCTTGTAGAACCCCAAACTCGAGCACTTCATTGGTAATCAGCAATATTCAAATTGCACTTACCTATTCTTGTTTATGTTCTCAATTCTCTTGCACAAACATGTCTCCAACTCCATCTCATGTTAGTCCAAAATCATAATTCTCAGTTAAAGCACATCCCAAAAAAATCATGAACACTGGATAATCTGGTGTACACTCCTTTTGAACACAGGACCATCTGGCTCTTGTAATTCTGATTCCACTGAAAACTTTCTGGAAAATCCTCCGACAAAGCATCCAGTGTACACTCCTCCACCGCCGGATCATCAGTGAGTGCAACCCACCAGAGAAGCCATTGGCAACATCTCCAGTGAGTGTATAGAATTCTTGAACTCACCTCATGGAATGCTCTGGTGTGCATAGTGCCTCATCATTGGACCATCCGGCAGGTACAAATTCTCCAGCGCTGGATCATCTAGCGAGTGCAAATTTTCTGGCTCATGGACAAAAAATTCAATTCCATTTTTTCTGTAAATTTGGTTTGTCATGATCATAATTGCAATACATAGACATGTTCATTCAATCCCAAAATCATCAAACCACATCAACAACCTTGTCAATTACTCATGACATATAAGCTAAGGCACATTTCAATTTGGTTTCTCAATCTCCCCCTTGACGAGTGCATTGATAACTCTTAATTTGGTTTGAATACAAATTCAATCCCAAACTAGCCAAATAAGCATTCATGATAGTAGGTCTTACAAATGCTCACATATGAAACCAATACTTAGTTAGATCAAGTGATTAAAAGATAGAATATTTAGGCACATTTCTTTTTAGTTCATTTTATCCTCAATTTGCCTCTTATCCAGGTGAAGTGTCGCACGACTGGGTACGACAAACACATCGAGGCTTCAAGACGACCGTATTGGATCATATCTTAGAAAAAAACTTTATTTATCAAGATTATCCAAATTATAAAAATTATCAAGTTTTTCATAATATCATGTCATGTAGTGTCTTTGCGATAGAAGGAACACATGTTCTCCTAATGTTCTATCATGAGCTAAACATTTAACAAAAACAAAAGACATAGTGCAATGTTCCCCAATCCACAATCTTGAACCAAGAAGCTTAGATCAAGATATTCATCATACTAGCCTTAACACAAATATTAACTAAGCCAAAGCAATTACTGTAACTTCATGAGTTTTAGCATATTAATTAATAGCATATTTTAGTCCAAATTAATTTTTTTGGAATTAATCAAACCAAATAAATAAAGGAAATATTTATATGAATATATACAATAGTATGTATATATTCATATATATTAAATTGGATGATAAGTATTCCAAAATGCACAACCTCAATTTCTAAACTTCTTAGATTCCATTCAGCTCAATCCAATTTGAATTCAAATTATTTTGATTCAAATCATCTTCCAAATCTCAGAGCTTTACTCCTATCTCATAATTCAAATATCCCCATTTGAATTTATGTCAAGACCTAATTCAAATCTCTCTTTTGAATTTCTCTCAAATCCCTTTTCTTTTTCCCCCTTTTTCTTTTTCTCCACGGGCCTAATCTTCCCTCCCTCTCTCCTTGCACGGCCTGGCAAACTAGCCCGCCAGCCCGACAAGTGATTAAAAATGGAACCTGACATTTAGTATATTGCCTCTAGTACTTGAGGTGTCTTGTAAAAAATCCCGGCAGGAAAGGTGATTGAAGTGTCTCAGAATGATTCGCTCCTCCGCTTGCAACGGTTGGAGGTAGAGTATATCGTGTGGGTATAGTGTACAACCTCTTCAAAGTATAAACCTATCCGAATAGCCGTGTCCACGATCATGGGCATGAGAAGGCAGAACCTTTTTAACTAGACTCAGGGCGTGTGTGTCTTGATGAGTGAGTGTGTGGACTAGATGTCTGTGAGATGAGATTGCTGGCTAAATCTGCCAGGATTTGTGTGGTACTAGAGGTACACTAGATGTGATGATAGGGACTACGGTGTGAGGTGTAGTCCCTCCCAAGACAAAAAAAAACCCTCATATATGACTTCTTACCGGGTTTTGAACTACTACAAACTATTTAAAAGTTAACATTAGAGGATACAACTGAGTCCCTGGATAAACTGCTATGTGCTTAAAACTAAATTGTGAAGCCTTATCCTTGAATTACCTTATGCATCTATCAAATACTTGAAGTAGTATAGGGCTTGATGAGTACTTTTCGCACTCAGTCTTGTAGTCATTCAGAAAAAACTGAAGCCAACTTCGCTGGAGGAGAAGGCGAGGATGAAGTGTAGACTTAGAAGTCACGTTTGCACCCTAACTACTTGTGGCTTTGGGTCATTGTCTTCCACTATGCTTTTGTTGGCTGTTAGACCAGGATTGTAATATACAATGTGGTTTATAAACCTCTTGCACTCTGTATCCTTAATACTTTATGTACAAAATTTGACTATGATACTACAACTGTTATACTATATGTATTAGCTACTTAATCTAGGAACTGATACAGAATGCACAAGAGATCTCGGGAAAGGGGTCTTACAATTAAGAACATAGTGATCATGAATGTAGCATTTCATAGTCTACATGATTCATAAAATTACCAAATTTCATCTTTAGAAAAGTTAGCTTGCTCGAAATGTTTCATGTCAAAGCATCAAGAGGAACCTAAGTTTAAAAACTTGCTCCGCACAAGTACTCAACTCAATTCAAATTCAAGATTAGCAACATAATGCTAAAGACATACGAGTCAAAGCTTAACTACTATGATTATTTTACATGATGATATGCAATGCAAATACAATGAAAGCAAGATAGAGTATGTACAATGACAACTCCCCCTCACATGATGTCATAAGGATGACACACTCCAAACTCTCCCATCAGAAAAGCAAAGCTAGTGGCATCTAGAGGTTTGGTAAATTTGTCGGCAAGCTAGTGTTGGGTATCTATGTATCTCAAATCAATTCCTCTCTTCTTACTGTGGTCTCGTAAGAAGTGGAATCTCATATTCTATGTGTTTGGTTCTAGAGTGCTTGACTGGATTATTGGCTAAGGTTATGACACTAGTGTTATCACACAAAAGTGGCACACCCTTGACGTCTAACTCAAAATACACTCAAAGTAACAACCATCCACAAAATTTGGGAACAACAACAAGTGACATCAACTTAGCGTCTGTAATTAACTGCATAATACTAGACTACTTACAAGAAAACCAACAAACAAAAGAGGTACCCAAGAAATAACAAGTACTGGAGGTACTCTTCCTATCAATTCTACAACCAGCAAAGTAGGCATCCGAAAAACCTCGAAGAGGAAGCGAAGAGGATGCGGAAAATCAAAGACCATACTCAATGGTATGTTTGAGATACCTCAATATGCACTTCACTGCTTGACGATGAGAAGTCCTTGGTGAAGCTTGGAAGCGGGCACACAAGCATACAACGAAATGGATGTTGGGTCTTGTCGCCGTCAGGTACAAGAGGGAATCAATCATGCTTCTATACTTTCATCCAGATCAAGCACGTTTGAGGTAGCTATCTATGTCACCAAAGGCTTCGCATCACTCATGTTAAACTTTTTCAGCAAATCCTTGGTGTACTTCGTCTGGTGGACGAATGTATCTTGCTTGTATTGCTTGATTTGAAGCCCAAGGAAGAAGTTGAGCTCGTCCATCATTGACATCTCAAATTTCTTGCTCATAGTTTCTGCAAAATTGGCCACAATTTCATGAGCCACTAAAAGGGATATCATCCACGTATATCTGAACAAGTAGAAAATCATTGCCATGCTTAAAGATAAACAAAGTTTTATCCACCGACCTCATCACATACTCATGCTCTAGTAAGGACTTGAGCCTATCATACCAAGCCCTATGTGCCTTCTTAAGTCCATACAAAATCCTTCTAAAGCTTGTATACTCTATGTGGGTATTTAGGGTGCTCAAAACTAGGGTGTTTCTTGACATAGAGCTCTTCCTCTATCAACCCATTTAGGAAAACACTCTTGATATCCATTTGATACAACTTAAAACTCTTGGATGCCAAAAAATGTTAGGAGGATACTAATGATTTCTAGTCTAGATATTGATACAAAAGTCTCTCTAAAATATATTCCCTCTATTTGAGTGAAACCGTGAGCCACAAGTCTAGCTTTGTTTTTAACTACAGACCCATCCTCCCCCTGTTTGTTCTTAAAGACCCATTTTGTGCATATGGTATGCATATTTGGGGTGGTTCTGCAAGAACTCAAACTTGGTTTCTCTCAAAGATTTCTAGTTCGTCATGCATGATATTGACCCAATTTAAATCAGAAAGAGCGTGTCCAACATCATGAGGCTAAAAATAGCAAAAAAAATATAGAATCAGTGAAATGAGTATGTTGAGCAGATTTGGACCTCGTTACCCTTTCACCTAGGTCGCCAATCATAAGCTATTGGGGAAGTCTTCATTGAATGTGTTGAGATGCCTCGCGTTGTGAGACGATCTCCCCCTCAAACTCTATTGGTGCAGGCTAGAAAGAAGCTAAAGTGGAAGTGTAGGTTGCAGGACCCTCTGCCGATGTAGAAGAAACAGGTGTCAGCTCTGAAGCAGGTGTGATAGCAAGAAGTAGTGGATCATTCTCATCATCACTGAGAGCTGAAAGGTCACCATCTACAAATATGTTTTCACTCATCTCTTGATCACTTGCACACTCAAGAACATGGCTAGCACAAGGGGTTAATTCATCAAAGGTCACATCATATGACTCTATGATGGTATTAATGTCAAGATTATAAACCCTATAAGATTGGCCATGAAATGAATAACCCAAGAAAATCATATCGGAAGAATGTGACTTGAACTTATCAAGATTGCCACGCTTTAGGATGAAGCAACGGCATCCAAAAACTCTTAAATGAGAAACCTTCAGCTTCCTCCCAAAATGCAACTCATAAGAAGTCACATTCTGAATCAAGCACATGAAAATCCGATTGGAGATATAGCAAGTTATGTTAAAAGCCTCTGCCATAAACTTCCTAGGAGTTCTATGCTCATCAATCATCATTCTAGCCATCTCAACCAAAACTTGATTCTTCCTTTCAACCATGTCATTCTACTAAGAAATACGTGAGACAGAGAATTGATGCTCAAGGCCATGTTTAAGATAGAAAACATTAAAAAGATAGTTCTTGAATCGGTGTCCTTATCACAATGCATTGATTTTAATGCACCAGGGAGTTCTTTGAATAATCTCAAAGCTAAACTCTAAAAGTGCGAAAACACTTCATTCTTGCTCGCAAGAAAGAACACCCCAGAGTAACGAGAGTAGTCATCAACAATGATAAGTACGTACCATTTTCCACCCACCGAACGAACTCAAGATGGACCAATAGTATCCATATAGAGAAGTTCTCCTAATTGTTCAATCATCACCTGATTAATTGGTGGGTGAGAGATGGCAACCATCTTGCCATGCTGACAAGGAGCACAAACAAGGTTCTTCTCAAACTTGAGCATGGACAATCTTCGGATCAAGCCAAGGGCACTCAAACAAGAAAGCAAATCAAATATCATGTGCCCTAACCTCCTATGCCATATACAAAACTTAGAAGAAGTTTGTGCAATTAAACACTAAGAAGCACCATAAGACTCAGAAAAATAGGCTCCAAAAATACTCCCAACTCGAGAAATCTGACAAACCAAAGCACATGAGGAATCAAGAACTCGAGAAGCATCGCGTTTGAAACGCACTTCCAAGTCCTCATCCAACAACTGAGATATAGAAAACAAATGGTATCCCAGATGCTCCACCAAAACCACATCTTTGAGAGTAAAACTCTCATTTATCTTTACCGTACCTTTTACCTTCACTCTTCCCTTTATATCATCCTTAAATGTGATGTACTCGTGCCGCTTTGTCAGGGTGAGATTGGAGAACCATGATACATATCCGGTCATATAAGGCGAACAACTGGAGTCGATGAGCCACTTGTTCTCCAGATCTCTACCCACCACCTACATATGAGATGAATAGTAGGTGCATGGCTCAGTTTAGGGGTTAGACAGAAACCTCTCAGGAATCCAGTACTGGGTCATCCATCTTGAAGCAGTAAAAGCAAGTGCATGCAAATCAACACTAGCGCGCTGAGGTCGAGTATCACGATGAGGAAAACATGGTCCGCCAAGACGCTGCAACTCAAAGCCTCTGATATGTGAACCAAAACCACGTAAATCATGGCAAGATCCATGCTGAGCACTACCTCTAGGAGGAAACTAAAGAACGTTGGAACCTCGTGAGTATGAGTGAGGAAAAGGCTCATGTACATCAAAAGAGGGGCGGTACATGTCCCGAGTACTCCACTCCCACTCACGCTATTCATCCCTCCTACGGCGAAACCAAAACCCAACTAGGTGACCCTCTCTCTGACAGTAGGTGCAGTGGTAGTGTTTCTTAGGTACTTGATTGTCGGTCACTTTAGACTCTCGTATAGGGGCTTTCATCTTAGACTGTGGAGCTCTCTTGGGTTGTGGTATGGATTTCTTCTTGGTGTGGTGTTCTATTGATCTTATATTTATCAGCCTCAATAGTAGTAGGTGTGGTGAAAATAGTCTTACCATCCCCATTATAAGCAACCATCTCAAAACCCAACCCT
Organism: Phragmites australis; assembly: GCF_958298935.1. NCBI lineage: Eukaryota > Viridiplantae > Streptophyta > Magnoliopsida > Poales > Poaceae > Phragmites > Phragmites australis. The sequence continues at coordinate 38,900,932 of NC_084925.1, read as the reverse complement.
AAAGCTAAACCCGCCTTATTTGCGCACATTTTGGTCTTGGCCAAAATCAAATTCATTTTGCCCTTGCCTTCTCAGCATTTCTCTACAAGAAAAAAGATATACTCATTCTCGATCATAAGATTTTGAACTTGCCCTCTAACCCAGTTGAGTTTGTCCTTAAAGACGATGCAGATGAAACAGTTTGACTGCACATCCTTAGAACACTCAACACTCTCTAATCTAGACTATAGCTTCTTAATGTGGTTGGCTTTCACTTCAACATCCTTTGTGAGCGAAGGGCAATTCTTGCGAATACCTAAGAAAAGTAGATCTAGACTCCTCCTCAAAGAACTTCTTCTCAGTAGTCTCAAATCAACCGGTGACTTGAGCATGCAAAGTTTGAAGCTTAGCAAGCTCACTCGTGACCACAAGGCAACTATGACACTCCTCATCCTTGGCACTAGACCTAAGTAACTCAAGCTCAGATAAAGAACATTATAACTTAGACTTGAGTTCCTTAACCTTATGAACCACATTCTTAAGCAATATATCGTGACTAACAAGTGCATTATTCAATGTATCAATATGAATAGAAAGCTGATCGTAGGAAGGCAATACCTTAGAGCAATCAAGCTCAGGATCGCTATCGTTGTCGTATGCCATGAAGCAAAGGCCAGTGAAGTACTTGTTCTTTTTTTTTTTTTTTGCTCTTCAAGGGTTGATCCTACTCCTCCGAGCTTTCATTATCACTTGAGGAAGTATCGATGTCACTAAACGCCACCACAAAAGCTCGTGAAGCCACCTTGGTAGCCTTCTTTGCTATCTTGTCGTGGTTCTTGAAGTAGGGTTTCTTGTTCTTTTTATGCTTTTCATGGTCATTATTTTAGTTTGGGGTAGTCCGTCTTAAAATGAGTAGAGTCACCACACTCATAACAAGCACGAGAACCACTCCTCCTCTGATCTCAATGATTTTGTAGAAGCAGATGAACTTCTTCACAATCAATATGAAATCTTCATCATCAAGTGCGTCCACTTGCTCTTAGACTAAGGAAGACAAAGCAAATACATTAGGTGAAGTGTTACCACAAGAAAGACCAACTCTTGCCTGACTACCACCACTATGTCCTAAAACTAACGTCATGTTCTAGGACAGGGGGTTTTCAAGATCTATCCTAGCTGCCTTGGCTATTTCTATGGATTTTAGCTTACTGAAGAGTTAATCACAAGTTAATATATCATAACTAGATGACTTCTAAATGCTAAAGATCTTTACTTCCCATATGCTACGATCAAGAGCATAGAGAACCTTGATCACCCTCTCATAATCAGAGTAAGGCAAAACCACAGTGGATCTAAGATTGCTAACAATCCCATCAAATGAAGCAAACATGGCATCTAAAGACTCTCAAAGGCTTTGCACGAATATCTGATATTCCTGATTATACGTACTCTGGTGCCAAGCCTTGATCTGGTTGGTGCCCTCATGAAAGACTCTAAGATTGGACCAGATCTCTCTAGCAGTACGAATGTATTGAAGTCTATCAAACTCATTACGACTCAAACTGATGAACAATACATTTCTAGACTTGTTGTTGACTTTATATTGTTCAATCTGATCCTGAGCGATGGGAATTTCATAGTTGGAGTCTACAATCTCCCATATAGTACTTCTTTGACTTAAGAGATAAGCCTTCATGCGTACCTTCCAGTAAAAAACTCACGATCTTCAAAGAAAGGGGTCTTCCCATGTCTCTCCATTGTCGTCTACGGATCACAAAACCGGTTAAGGTGACTAAAGGGGTGAATAGACACCTTACCAAATTCTTGGATAGCCTCTTTCTAATTTTTCACCCTACGCACCTCAAAACCAAGAGCGGAAGCAACACAAGGAGATAAACAAGTCACAATAAAAATCTCACAAGAAAACAAGACTCTCATAGATGGAATTGAACCTTATGTTCCATAGAACACCATTCCAAGAGCCATAGCCCTAAAAAGAAGGAACACTTAGATCCAAGCAAATGAACATCATGTGAAGAAATTCTTCAAGTTGATAGATTTAAAGGCAAGAGAGATTGAAGATCAATTGAATATGTGAATTTTATACCTTTACCAACAAGAAGAACAACTTCGAGGTGACGGAAAATTTCAGTTCTCAAGCAAAACGAAAAATCACAACAAAAAACTAAAAACTCGTGGCAAAGTAAGGGAGCCTAATAGAGGAAAACTTGAAGTAGATGAATACAAGCATAAGATGCAACATGATCTTTATCACTTGCAAAGGATAACCCTATTTTTTAGCAAATTACACAAATTTTTGGATACACAAAGCTCTCACCTAGCACATAGGCTAAGCATCTCTTCCTTTTAAAACCCTAGCGCACAACACACAAGTGGTTGGATCAAAAGGCTCAACTAACCCTCCCTCTCTATTTATAGCATAGGTTCCTTGACCCCTAAGTTTTCTAGATTGTTTCTAAAATGCCCCCCTCTTCCAATATACTCCTACCTACCACCGATGATATTTTCGTCCATCTCTTTCTTCGTCTATCAGACGGTCGTGGCGCCTTCATGACTTAGCTTTATCTTGACGCAAGCTTCGCGATGATGCCTCATGCATTCCATCATTCCACGGTTTGAGGCTAAACCGTGAAACCGCCTTACACGCTTCTCAAAGTGTGACTCACCTCCACTTTCTTACATCTTAAGCAAGCAATCTGATATCAACGTGTCTACTCTATCTCACGATCTTGAAAGCCAGCAAGTCTCTCTCGCTCTCGATCTCTCAGGCCGCCTTGTCACTTGTACCGGTATCCCCTTCACTTGACTTTGTCAACATGTCATCTTCATCTACCTTCTTATGCTTTGCTTGCTCCCCATGTGTATAGCTAGAATCACCATTGACTCCGTCTGGACACCTTGATTATCCGGCACCAAGCACCCCCGCTTAGCCCCGATCATTCTATTGTCGACTGCCAAGTTATATCCATCACCTGCACATGACAAGACACGCACAAACATGTTTCCAACTCCATCTCAAGTTAGTCCAAAATTAGAATTCTCAGTTAAAGCACATTCCAAAAAAAAATCATGAACACCGGATGATTCGGTGTACACTCCTTCTGAGCACCGGATCATCCGACCCTTATAATTCTGACTACACTGAAAACTTCCTCAAAAATCCTCTAGCCAAGCATCTGGTGTACACTCCTCCAACGCCAGACTATCCGGTGAGTGCAACCCACCAGACAAGTTAGTTTGCAACCTCTTTGGAAAAATTAGTCCGACGTGCACAGATCCAATCATCAGACTATCCGGCGTGTACATCCTCACTAGACAAGCCATTTGCAACCTCTAGAGAAATTAGCCCGACATGCACATCATTCGTCGCCGGACCATCCGATGTATAGGACTCTTGAACTCCGCCTCCTGAAATGCTCTGGTGTGCACAGTGCCTCACCGCTGGACCATGCGGTGTGTACAAATTCTCAATCGTCGAATCATCTGGTGAGTGCAAATTTTCTGGCTCATGGACAAAAATTCTAATTCCATTTTTCTCTACAATTTTGGTTAGTTATGATCATAATTGTAATACATAGACATGCTAATGCAATCCTAAAATCGTCAAACCACATCAACAACCTTATTAATTACTCATCACATATAAACCAAGGTATATTTCAACTTAGTTTCTCAGAGAGGTATTCTTTCCTTTTATGAACTAGGGATGAGAGATTAAATAGATGCAAATATACGGTGCTAGAGATTAAATAAACTTGGTGAATTCCTTGCGCATCGCTGCGGAAATTTGAAGTGTAATTTCAGTTGAATGGAGCATATATTGCAGTGGTGTGTTATTTTACTAAATTTTGTTGTTGCCATCTAGTGACTCGTAGACCAGATTATTTGTCAAACCATGATAGAAATGGCTACTGTTAGTAAAAATATGTTTATAATTATTTCACAAATTCTGAAATTAGGTCCATGGCTTGAGGTCCTTGTCGAGATGCCCGTAGAGGTTGGCATGATCTATGGGAGGATCTACAAGGACTGGCAATAAATTATGATCCAGAGAATAATATGTAAAATACGAGAAGGTGAAAAAATAATTACCTAATTTTCCATCGCCCATACTTCTGGCAACATGTTGCATAGAGCTTTTGGGACTTCGTCCCGGTCGTTTGTTGGGGTCTTGTCGAGGAGATACCGTACTCTTTTATTGGCGGCACTCAAGGACAACTCTACAAGAATACAAGTGCGCTGATGAAGACAATAAGAAGACGACAATCTTACCTTTGTCATTGTTTCTTGTCGGGTCTTGGCATCCCGTGTAGAGCTACGCTAGGTGCTCTTGGGACTTCAATGGGACTAATTCAGCGTTGGATGAAATATAGCACCACGTTTGAGCTCATCAAACCACGATCCGTGACGCCCTTGATACGGTCCATGAGTACCTAGAGTTGTTGGCTCACCTTGAGAGTCTCTTTCTAGTTTACACTCGGTTTCATCCGGACACCCTTGTACTCAAGCGCGTCTAAGGGAGGGCACTTGCAATAAAACACTACTTATTCAATCTTGACCACGATGACTTCCTCATGATGTCAATATACTCACTGGCGAGGCCCTTGCGGAGATGGAAGCCAACAGAACCTATTGATCCTGCAGCAGAAATCTGCTTCGGCTGGTAGAAATAGCAAAAAAGAAGCACAAACGGCTTCACCCCCATGAAGAATTCATAGAGGTGAGCAAAGATTCTTAGCATTATAATGGAGTTGGGGTTAATGTTGATGAGCTTGATGGTATAGAAAGCGAGGATTTCTTTGACAAAATCCAAGGCAGGGAAGCAAAAGCTGCATTGGAAGAAAGCCTATGATCTCTCCAGTGTCTGATGTCGAATTTTCTTTTCACTCTACTTGCCTCGAAGGATTATGACTCTTGGGGGTGATCGGTCTTTCCATTTTCAACTTTTGGATGCGAGCATCTGAGGTCTCTAAGGTGGTCCACGTATTGCTAGAAGATGCCATTGGAGGATTTGGGGGCTTGAAGTTGAATAAAGGGGAGAGATTTGCTCAAAGATGAAAAGTCCAAGAATACGAGCGCAGGAATCCAAATAACGTCAAGATCCTCTCCTATTTATAAGGGAGGATGATATAGCTACTATTTCGTAACTAATGCCACTAACATTGACTCAATTAACAATGTTCTCAGCACTTTAAATTTCAAAGTTACCTTTTATAGACTATATGATTGCTTCAACTCTCCTTAGAAGTCATGCGCATTTAATGTGATATTATTTGAGGACACATAAAAAGAGAAGGAAATCTTAGGGCTTCTGCGGTCGGATGTGATTCTTGACTATGTAGGTCTCTACAATTAGGATTCTATTCGGTCAGAGTAGGTTTTTAACCTGAAAAAGTTCTATTCAGTCAAAGATCATCCCTGATTAGGAAGAATATCTTTTACCAAGAACTTTTCCCTACTAGGTGAGTTCTAGTATTGTCATATCCCTGACTATGTATAATTCAGTCACCCTCTTCTGAGCAAAGCTGGGAGGCTAACTGATGAGGATTTGATAATTAATGAATAAAGAATTACTAGAGTATATATATCTTAATGACGGAGTACCATCATATACATATATGTCATGTTGTATGATAAGTTTAATAACCACCATGAAGTAAATAAGTCATGTACGGATATTCTAGGCAGTTTATCATGTTTTACATAGAAACTATCCATAGATCTAGATAACACAATCTAAGAAGGTTACGCTCGAGACTTTGAATAGGGTACGCCTTCCCAACCTGACTATATAAGGAGGGAAAGGGGTACATCGAAAAGGGAGGCCGGAAGGACAAACCACAAGGAGAGCCAAACTTGAGCAATACGAGGTTCAATAGAACCATAAACAAGCCATTGAGGCACACAACAGAATTAAGCCACCATCAGAATCATCTGATAAGAACTTTAGGATTTAGGATACGAGAGAACTCGCCAAGATTCATAAGAGTATATCCATACACACCTCCATTGTAATTGTCTTCTTGTGAGATTAATCAAGGCAACAAATGACAATAGAGTTGTTATTTTAAGAGAGGTCTGAAGTTGTATAAAATCTTGTATCCTCCTCTTTGATACGCACAATTAATAACTAGGTATCCATATTTTAAATAAGTAATTGCATAATCGTTTTACTAATCATCGATAAAATTCAAAATGTTGAAATAGTATATTCAAAATATTGAAGTAGTATATTCAAGTGTTGAATTTTAAAAAATCAAATAAACATATTCATATCGGATCTCTTTTTTTTTGCATTAATTCTAAACAACATGGTGGTTCAAAGAGATTCGAATATGAACTTACAGTGTGAGAGAAAAATTCATTTAAAGTTTACATTTCAAACTAGGCCTAAGCGTAAAAAGCTCAGCCTAGAAAAAGCATGAACCCGACTGAGGCCCTGCCCAATTTTGGTTCGCCCAGGTTGGCCCGTTGGCTAATGTGGACGAGCATCGGCAGCAATTTATCAGCTTGAAAATTAGACCTAGTCTGAGCCTACCGAAAATATTAATTTTAAAAGTGACTTGTACAAAACTACAAGTATTGTGCCATTTGTAATACAAAATTACAAGTATTGTGAATAGTAATATAAAACTATAAGTATTATGCACTTATTTCACTTAAAACCCAATTTTAATTAGATTCACCAAAAAAATGGTCTTATGTTTCTCCAAAAATCATAGAACTTTTTATACATGTTTCATAATCTATGTGCAATGTATTTTAATTGGACTCACCACAAAAATTTTGTGTAGAATTTAAACTAAAATTCTCTAAAAAAACTACTTTTATAATTCCTAACAATTGTTAGGACCTCAAATAAAATCCCAAAAATATGGGAAAATTTACTTATATTCTTCTTATATGATGGACTAATTTCTAAACTTATTTTCAGCCCTAAGTTATATGGTGAAAAAGTGAGTTCTTTGTAATGCTCCATTTATATACTTACATCCGTCGGGCCGTCGGATGGCATGGACTCACCTGGCCCTAGGCGGCATAGTGGAGATGAGTTGCATCTGTCGGGCCATGCTGACTAGTGAACTTCGATTCACTATTGGGCTAGGCTACAACCGTATTTTTGCATATGTGGATGCAATCACGCATAGTAAATGTAGGGTACCAAACAGCTTCTGGGCCAGAATGTGGGGATATTTAGCGAACTAAATACACTCTATATGTCATCATTGTGTCATTAACATATGGGTCCAGGTCTCACATGTTATCCTCATAATGGATGTCATATTAAGGATTAGGCCGTTATTTGGTGGCATATTATAGATTTATCCATAGTCAAGACATGTCATCATTGGAGAAGCGTTCCTCTAGGATCATCAGTTGCTTTTTTCTTTATGCCGTTGCAAGGGATGCAAAAGCATCTGCACACTGGGTTTGCAATTCTACTCTTCCATTTTCAATTCGTTCTTTTTTACTTATAATTTATGTTTATCCTTTTTATGCAAAATTTGAAAACCCAAAAATATCATCTCCTTCGAGTATTAATACAAAATTACCTTTAACTAAGCTTATAAAAAGAGAACATAAAAAGATGGGGGATGTAGCTTCAAAGCTAAGTTCATTTACTATCTCAACAAATGCAACTTAGAGATCAGCTATCACTCAACCAACAATTGTCGCTAACAACTTTGAAATTAAACTTGCTCTGTTGTCTTGTGCAACAGAATCAATTTGGCAGAACAGCTAATGAAGACATGATGATTCACATCCAAGCTTTCTGTGAGTTTTGCAAAATGCTTAAGGTGGAAGGTATTGATTCTGGCATCATAAAGATAAAATAATTTCCCTTCTCCCTTAGAGGAAAAGCGAAAGAGTGGTAGAACATTGTGCCAACAGGAAGTATTACTTTATAGGAACATGCATTTCTACATTTTTCTCAAAATATTTTCTCCTACTAAAGTTACCTATCTTCATAATCAAATTGTTGCTTTTAGTCAAGGCAACAGTAAAAGTCTAAGTGCAGCATGGCGAAGATACAATAAGGCACTTCGAGAATGCCCTATTCATAGTTTGGAAGGCTAGTTAATGTTAATATCTTTTATAATGCTCTTGACCAATATTCCAGGAAACACTTGAACGAAGTAGCTGGAGGGACGTTTAGGAGTAAAACCATCAGAGAAGCAAAGCAATTACTAAAGAACATCTATCTTCGATAACTATTCACAATGGCATAATGAAAGAGCAACACCGGCTAAAAAAGGATGAATGTCATTGAAAGTTCGAGTCTAGAAGAAAAGCTTGACAAGTTATTAAACTTAATGCAATGTAACACCCACCATACTCAGGTTGAATCTATAGGTGAAAATAGGGCAATCAGGAACACATCGGAACCATTGGACGTATCACAAACACTATTTTAGCCACCACACCATTTCCACCTCCATTCCTAGGGTTCTAAGCTGTCACCGTCATTTATACACCATACCTCTCCATTTCCACCATTAGACCCCTTGTAACATGCCATCTCTCTGTGTACTATGTCATCATCACCTCCAGGGAAGGCATCGGTTTGTATTAAACATTGTACTCAACATTTTATTCAATGCAATGATGTTTTCCCCATATTTATGGCTTGCTTTATCATTCCCAGATGTGCGAGTAGTCTGGTTAGGGACAGGGGCACTTAGGTGTCATGTAGCTCACTATTAGTGTAGATTGGGATGTAGTCTTAACATAGATCATGTTTATGCAAATGCTTTCATTAATCTCCCTCCATTTTCTAGGTTTGATTAGCCACAAATCCATGTGATTGGATGTGCAGGTGAAGGCGATGACTACGAAGATGACGGAGTTGAGATAAGGACTCATTGACAAAAAGAAACCCCCAAGTCAATGAAGGATTTTTGTAGGGGATCCATGATGCAACCACCGCACTTAATGCGTTGGTCCATGAGCAATCCCTTAATAGAGGCCAATGCGAGGATTCATAAACGCCAAAGGATAATTGCCCATGTCTAATTGGGACAACCGGGGGATAAAGAATACAAATGTGTGTTGCACAAGTGATGCACATTTGTATCCATTAAGGTACTTAATTTCTACATTCATTCTTGTATATCAAATCCCAATTGCATGGAACCCTAGCTACATGTCATTGTCATGCCCAACCCCATTTTTATTAAATTGGTAAAACCCTTAGTTCAATTCTACAATTGTTCTTTTAGTGTTCTTTAAATTAATTGTTATTTTAATTTATGTATTTATATTATTTAAATTTACAAAATAAAAGTCTCCCTATACACGACTAAAAAGACTTTCCAGGATAGATACCACTGCGACTAGATGTTGACCTTCACAGATTGATATTAAACTTAGGTCACTTTGGGGAAACAATTAGTTTCTTCTTTTAGTGACATTGGAGAAACATTCCTCCGGCATCATCAAGTCCAATCTAAATAAAAAAATATATATGTTGGGATATGTGGAGAGTCCAATTGTTATATATATAGTCTCTAGACTTTGCAAATGATGTGACTCAGCTTATAACCAAGCTTATTAAACTTGTTCTAAGGAGAAGCACAACCCCCTTACCCTAGACAAATGCTTTGATCTATGGAGCCTGTCTCTAAGGAAGCGCTAGCTTGTACTATTGGAGAGAAGCTAGGAAAATATAGCTTCATAGCTCTCAATACCTCAAAAGACATACATTACGATATTACCCTAGATAGAGAAAAAGACCGGTGAAGTGAGGTACTAAATAATAATGTTGCTTGGTTTAAGAGGAGAGACGAATACCGGGGTATTTTAGCTCAAGAGATAGTTTGTAAATGAGCACTCTTATATGTCTAACTATTTTGTACGACTCACTTACTATCAACACCATCACATGGTTCGGCGAAGCAAGAGGACACGAAGATTCACACTCGGTCATATAAAACCGTCGTACATGAAGGCTTTTCTTTTATAGAAACTCAGCTCTAGAGCACAAACTAGAGACGAGCTCTATAAGAGGAGCCATAATAAACATAAGTAAAAAAAAAACAAAAGTATGGAAACATCTGCTGAGGTTCGATTGAACGGGGAATTCAAAATCAGAAAAAGTAAAAGTAAAAGGAGATAAGTTATTAAAATGTTATTCCTGAAAGGAAAAAAAGCATTGAAACAGCATGCAAACCAGCAGTCCACACTTTAAAATCCTCAACCGTTGGAAACTTACCGAATTCTGGCAAAAACAGATAAACGTTTCTATAGAAACCAAAAAACAGGAGAAGGGAATATTCCAAAATCTTTCCCGTTCCTAAAAGCAACCAGACAGGAAAGAGGAGAAGAGAGACCGAAGTCCTAAAAAAAAGGCTACAGCGCTCTCCGTTGCCCCTCTTCTCTTCTTCCCCGCACCCTTACGGCCTCACGGCGTCGCCCAAACTCCAGGGCTTGCAGGTGAATCAAGGGAGGAGATGGCGAGGGAGGACAGGTTCCCAGTGTGGGAGGCGGCGCTGCTCGCCGGTGTGGCCGCCACTTTTGCTGCTGGGCTGGTCGGCGTCTACGTCTCCATGCCCCACTCCGATTACAGCTTCCTCAAGCTGCCCCGCGACCTCCAGGAGCTCCAAGTCCTCACGTAATTCCATCCTCGCCGTTTCTACTTGCTTTAACTTGGTGCTCCAAGTCAATCTTTTCTTTTACCAAAAAAAAAAAGTTTTTTTGTTGTTCTTGTGGTTTAGAGCGTAACAAGGGCATAAATCCCACTTCTCTCGTTCTGGTAAAATTAAAGCCGTTCTTATAAAACTTCGTGATTATCTGTGTCACTGTCTTGTTCAATAAAGATCCTATCTTTCTTTGCTGTTTGATGATAATATTATTTTCAAATGGTTCCTCGTTTGGGCTGCATTGTTAGATTTGGGAATGTATGGGTATTCTTGGGCGTTGGTTATCTAGTGTTTGCAACAAGAAATGTTTGTTCTGCTTCTTTGATAGTAAAACTGGCTCCTTTCTGTTTAATTGTTTATGTGAATTTCTGCTGGTGTGGAGATGATATTTCTTTGGAGGGAAATTTGAATAGGATTTCAGTAGTTCTATTGAACGAATTTCCTTTTTATTGCTGTAAAAAAATCATCCTTGTTCGTAGGTGGGCGATGAAGCAACAGTCTGCAGATGTTCGTTTAAAATTCGCTAAGCTACGAAAATGCAAGATTACTTTAGTTCCACTTTTATGTTCCTGGTGTTTTGTCATGTTTGATATAGCCAATTAAAATATTTAGCAATTACACTATAAGTATAACATGAACTTATAACATGGTTATCCAAATCCAAGTAGGTTCATGCGCTTTGCTGCCTGTGGTCCCTATAATTCATTGAAAAAAGTAATAAATTCCGTAGTTTTCGGGGTCGGTGGAGTATGTATGTAATCCTTTCTTTTTCGGTATTTGCTTTCTGCCCAGCTGTAACTGGCGTACGTTTTGGACCTGGTTACTTCTGCTCAGCGTGTTTTGTGATATGTGCCTTTTTGTTCAGAATTACTCTGTCCACTGTTAGGTGTTAGCTAGAGTAACAAGGCACGTTGTAGTCTGGTCTACACACGTGAGTTCTCCTTCCCTATTGTCATTTGTAAGTTATCAAAATCTGAATTGCAGATATTTGTAAGCTCGCCAGTAAATGTACAGTTAAACTTTGTTTTCTTTTTTGTAAGTTCACCTACACAGCACAACTTTCTATTATGAAGTTATTATCTGCAGCTCAGGATTTGTTACTCGGTTTGATTTCAGTGTGTTGCCAATGTGTTCTTGTTAGATGGATGTTTCAATTCCACTGCGTCTAACTATGGGTGTGGGATGCCTACCTTGCAGTGACCATCTGGAGGTCTACACCTGCGACTACACCGTGCAGGTGCTGGTGGGCTATTGCTTCGTGTACATCTTCATGCAGACATTCATGATCCCCGGGACCATATTCATGTCCCTGCTTGCCGGGGCCCTCTTTGGGCAGCTTGGTGGCCTGGTCCTGGTGGTCTTTGCTGCCACTGCCGGTGCTTCTTCCTGCTACTTCCTATCCAAGCTGGTTGGGAAACCACTGGTCTTCTCGTTGTGGCCGGACAAGGTCAGGTTCTTCCAAAAGCAGGTAACGTCAGAACCTGCATCGTTAGTTGTCATTCTGTTATGGTCGTGTTCAAACATGGCATAATGCTTTATGCTCAATTTGCTGCCAATGACATTGCTACTTCTTTGATTTGATGTCCTTATAGGAGTCTGTAGTCGCTTCACGTTTATGTCTTTCATTGTAGAACTTAGAGTGTACTCTGTAAATGCTCACACAAATTGAAGTAACTGATGTTCTTCTTTCCAGGTTGCAAACAGAAGAGAGAAACTGCTGAATTACATGCTTTTCCTGAGAGTCACTCCAGCATTGCCCAATACTTTCATCAATTTGGCTTCACCTATAGTGGATGTGCCCTACCATATCTTCCTCTTGGCGACAGCCATTGGTCTCATCCCAGCAGCCTATGTGACTGTCAGGGTACACTTCCTGCTTCATATATCACAATTACTGTACTTGTGCCCTCAAGTGCAGTCTTCACGTGTGCTAATTGGTTTTCCTAACTTTTATTTTCTAAAATGTAGGCTGGAATTGCTTTGAGTGACCTAAGATCGTTGAATGACCTATATGATCCACAGTTGATAGCACTGCTGTTCTTAATCGGGGTTGTTTCAGTGATGCCAACATTGCTGAGTAAGAATGAGACGCAAGACAAAGCATCAGACATGGCAGCTAGCACTAACTGATCACTTACATGTCACCCCAACTCTCCTCTCCTGTACATATTAAGATTCAGCATTTGGTGGCTCCAAGACTTTGAATGAATTGGAACTTGTCGCCGGCCACAAACATGGCGAGGGTCCCAGTCTGTGGGAAAATTGTGCTGATGTGAACGGGACATCTAATGGTCATACATTATGATTATGAGAGGCGAATTGGGCGTCAGAACAAACTGCTTTCGCTTGATCTGTTTAACATGGTTTAGATGAAAGGAAAATCTGACTGTATCTTGCACACTTTTATCAGATTCAATACAACTGATTTAGTGATTCATGTGGCGTGACAATCTTCTTTGTTTTCGTATACCTGTGAAATCTTTCTCCAGTTTTAGTATAGTATCTGATAGGTACCTGTGGCGATGGTATGTCTGTTTCGACGAGTCTTGATGCAAATCGCCTGCCATTTTCTTGCTTTTTTTGCTCAGTCGTCATAGTTATTTGGAGGGGGCATTCTCTATGTGTCGTTATTAGTGCTTTGGTAGGTAGTGCATATATGAGCTCCTCTCTTCGGTGGGCTCTCTTCACCCTTGCAATGGAGTGGATGGTGTTTGTGCTGGACCAGATGCGCCACGGTTGTTTGCGCAGCAAAGCCAACTAGGCATCCATGTTCTTATCCTAACTATGGAAGTAGTGCATCGTAGACAAAACGGAAATGCTTGACTAATGACTACATACGTCCGAGCGATCGAACGGATTACTGGACCAGCCTATACACAGAATCCAAAAATATTATTCATTTGAGTTAATTTATGTGTTCTCGTATCTTTAATGTTTTAGATGTTAAAATTTAATGTTTCAGACATTATGGAAATTTGTTGCGATAGTTATTTTCGTATGTTACATCCCGAAATCTCTTACGTACAGATCTGGACTCGAAAATATTGTCTATTTGAGTTAATTTCTGTTTTTTCGCATCTCTAATGTTTCAGAAATTATGAAAATTTATTGCCTTAGTTATTTTCACATGTTGCATCCCGGAATCTCTTACATATAGATCTAGATCTGAAAATATTATCCATTTGAGTTAATTCCTATTTTTTCGCATATCTAGTGTTCCATATGTTCAAATTTAATATTTCAGATGTTATAAAAATTTGTTGCTATAGTTATTTTTATATGTTGCATTCAATTCTACACCACATATATTTTCCCAAAAATGTTGCGTGCCATGACAGGATGTTGCGGTGAGAATTTTTCTCTCGGAATCGGATACATACAATAAGTTATTTTGGTGCATTTTTTCGATGTTGTAAACGTTATTTTTCGATATTGCAACGGAAGGACGGAACTGGGCGCTAGCAGGGGCCTTCTTTATTTCTAAAACTGAACCGATGTAGTTGTTTCTCTTGGCCGGCCCTAGTTTAGCCAGAAACTTTTCTTTGTTTCTTTCTATAAATAGTTAATGCATAGCATGAGAACAATTTTGGGTTTTGCTTAGACTGTATCTACAAATAATATTTGTGAGATTTTTACTTATATATCGGACCGACTATGCTACTACATTGATTTATGGAGCCCCAAATCCTGAGTGTTTAAATCTATTTACAATTTTTAAATTTCTTCTTCTACATTATTGTTTGTGTTATATCTGCGCTTGCAGTGATTTAGCCTTCTTAACGAGGTCAACCGTGTTCGTGCATGATTGATAACCAACGGAGTTATGATGTATTTATTGTGAGGGGTTTGATCTGTTCTGATTAGTGCATTTAAATCAACAACGTCGAGTTCTCTACTACTGACATACCACTGTCCTACAGAAGATCGGACCAAATCACCCATTATCTGGTATCCGAGCTCCAGATTGCCCGTTACTTAATTTCGTTTTCCCTTCAGATCAGTTTTGTTTTCATCACCTAGAGTAAAAAAAAAACCAAAAATACTATCACTTGTTGGTCTTCATTTTTCGCTGTTCAAACTACTTTGTGCCTCCGTAAATTTTGTTTTCAGTTTCACGTTTCTGAGTTTGTGTCCTTCATCAAGTTCGTGTTGCTGGTCTAGTCTTCGGTTTAATCTTGTCAAGTTTGTTTTTTTTTCCTCCACCCAGCAAACCCTAGATGATAGGATTGCAAGCCGCATGTTAGTCAACAGCTTTGCACCGCTGGCCCTCCCTTGATCCTACCGTAGTTCTAAAACCTAATCAGGAACGATAATGTTATAGTTATTTTCGTATGTTACATCTAATTCTACACCACATGAGTTTTTACCTGAAATATTGTGTGCAACATGACAAGATGTTGCAGTGAGAATTTTTCTCTCAAAATTGGATGCATACAACAAGCTATTTTGGTGCATTTTTTATGTTGCAAACGTTGATTTTAAATGTTACCAACACTATTTTTAGATGTTACAACGAACTATTAATTGGACCGGACAATGAATCGGATGTCCGCGCGATATTACGTGCAACATATCAACATGTTGCGGTAAAAAAAATTCGCTCTCAATGATACAGCTATGAGATGGTTCAAATAGTCTGATCCATCAGCGCGAAATCGTCCCCAGATCGGATATCTGGGCACTAGGGACGTCCAATCAGGAAAGCCATCTTTTAATCCTGCTGACCGTGAGCATCTCTGTTGTGTCCTCACCACAACTAATAGTGTGCAAGGAACAGAGTCCAGGTTGTTTCGGACTCTCTTTCTGATTAGTTGCTGCTTCGCCTGTTTTGGGATTTCCTGGGTCTTCCTGTTTGTGGATGAACTCGCCGCCGAGTGCACGTCCATAAACTGCCACTGCTGTCCAGTTTGGCGCAAGGTTTTCAAAATCGTTTTTCCAACGGTAATCGGATCCGAGCGGTTAAAAAACACAGTAATCACGATAATCGTTTGAAATTCGACTAAAATTCGCTCAAAATTTATTCGAAAAAATTTGAAATTTAGACAATAAAATGCTAGATTCGCCGTTCGGTAACTGGAGCGATTTTGCGATAAACCGAACAGTTTTTTAATATAATTGAACGCTCAATAACCGAGAGATTTTGATCGAAAATCGAACGATTTGAAACGATAACCGACCAGATTAACTCCTAATCTATGAATTTCTAGGAAAATAAAAAAACACAAAAAATCACCAAAAATCAGAACAAAAAAAATAGTAACAAATATGGCATGAGATTTTCTATGTTTTGTTTAATCAGAAAAAAAATAGCATGACCTTTACTATATTTTGAACATTTCTAAGAAAACAAATAGATACTAATAGTAATGCGAACATGACCATATAATTGTTTCATCGAATATATGCATACATTACATATGTAGCACCTCAAATTAATAAATATGTGAAATTATCCATACAAAAGCTAAAAACATAATCGCATGTCATATATCAGTACTTACCAAAGTGATGGCCGATGCTTAAAATGTAGTTTGCATAGTATTCACGTCACGTGCAACCTACGAGATGGATAAATTAGTATAATACTATGGTATGAAAATAAAGTAGTTGCAGAAAGTAAATTATCATCACCTTCAGAACCACCAGCTTGGGGCGATTAAATTTGGCTGTATTGTACTTCTTGGTGGCTATGAGCATTATCCGTCGTGTAGATAACAACTCTGCCTTAACCTCTACCCAAGTTTGCCCCGTCCATGCAGAAGTGATTGACCATTGTCCTTGCAATAAGACATAAAACTCAGGATCTTGCCACTCATAGACCCACTGAATAGGAGGCTCTGACTGAGCATTGGGGATATGATAGGGTACAGATACGATCCAGAACTACGATCTATAGTATCCGTTGTACACTCACTTGAACACCGGACCATCCGGTAAACACATTAATTTTTGTCTCTGAATTGAAATGCTTCGATGTGAACTCCATCTGAACACTGGACCATCTAGTGATGTTAACTTTCCTCACACCGGATCATCCATTGAGTGCATTTTTCCTAGCACAGAGACAGAAAACTCCAATTCTATTTTCTCTCAAACTTTGGTTAGTCTTAAACATAGACAAGCACAATCAAACTTATACAATAATAAAAATCATCAAACTAAATCAACAACCTTGTTAATCACTCATTACATATAAATAAAGGCTCATTTCAGTTTAGTTTCTCAACGGGCATACAATGCTTGAAGGTTTCCACGCATTGAGAAAAGTACTAAAACATACGCTGCATGATGGGCTTTATGACACTACTTTTGTTGCTCATCATGCCACCAGATAAAATGAGCCACTTAGTCCCGGGGTTAAAATGTGAAATTGCATCCAAGATACTATAGACCCTCACGTATGCCTTATTCCAATCTCCCTATAGTAATGTCATAGCATGTTGCTTCGCCCTCTATGCTTTGCCAAATAACATCCGGTAATTGGTAAACCTAAGTATAGACTCAATTAGAGAGGCCACAGTCGTGTACGAGTCTGCTCAAACGATGGGGCGATGCGCCGACTAAGGTACCTTGCCGTGCACTTGGTTGGGCCTTACTGACCCACAAGTGTGAGGTTGTTTCACATGTGTGACCTTCCATCATCAGCTATCACTTGGAATAAGACGGACCCATACATCCCATCCAGAACCTCTCTGGCATTTGATAGTATACCTCTCATTCATATAAGTCATTCATATAAGAATGAACCACGTCGTATAGTCTATGGTCATGCACTGCGTAGTCCCTAAAATAGAACTTCACTTCATCAAGACTATCAAATATCACCCCTTTCTTGAATAACTCCTTCTCATTGTGTCGTTCCTCCTTCATAGACATTATGCCATTGGTCAACATTTGCTTGTGCCTCCTCATCCTAAAAAAAAATCATTGTCGAAGTCGTTATTTACCACAATAAAATCAAAGTTATTGTGACCACCAACAGCTACCTCTTAAACATAGGCACAAGGTAACTCCGGAACCATAACATCGGTGAGTTCGGAGACACCGTCATCTCTGGGACAATGGTGGTAATTTCGTGAGTTAAATACTCAATAGACTCCACTTCCTAGCTAATACTACTTGGCAATCTTGAACCTACGGCATCGAGTTTTCCCACATACCCACATCAACTACAACCTTCGCGCAACAAACTTGAGAACCATTCACACAATCCTTCTACAACTTTCAATCATTCTCCGACGCCAACTCTATGACAACATAGTGAGCCCTACCACCCTGGTTGGCATCAAACCTTCCACGTACGATTACATCACATGCATCCGCATCAATATTCATAATTGACCTAACCTGAGCAACAATTTTATTAAAGCAAAGCGAGTTCCCAAATTTCAACACTTGCTCCCTCATCTTATCAAACTCTCCATTTGCATTAACCGTGCCACCACAAAATACATGAACATTTAATCTGGTCCATCTACACAAACCATCCAAACATTTCACATATGCCTTCCAAATTATTCATATATGCAAAAATATTCGCCACATATAGCCTAAACATATAATATTTCAATCCCTACACCTACCCATTTCATCACAACGATTCATATGCGTTATACAACAACATGCTTCCATCATACACATTTAGCATAACCGTATATTATTTCATTTCATGTGCCGAATAAATTGCATGCAACAAAATCTACATGTTACACATGTGTAATAATACATCTATCGCACGATATTTGACCTTCAATCTACCCCAAATATACTAATTTCATAGATCATCAACTCCAAATTTCTAAACCCTAACCACCATTCAGCTACAAATGCAAGCCAAAATAAACAAAGAAACTTGGAGGGAATGGAGGAATTACCTTCCTAGGAAGTTCCCCATGAAATCCTCTTCAATTTGAACCCAAAAACGCTAGATTTGGTGAAGGAATGAGGTGGGGGGAGAGAGGAGGCAACAGTTCTGGTGGCTTGGGCTCGAGGAAGAAGAAAGGGAGAAGGAGAGGAGAGCGGTCGACATAGCGCTCTATATTGGCCTGAGTCACGACAAATGTATTAGTGTGATAGAAGGTCACGCCAACATCTTTGGAGTTACTCAGGGGTGCCACGTCGGCCCTACGTGTAAAGGCACCGAAGCTAACGCCAGCGTGGTCACCTTGGTCACACCAATACTTATGGCGTGACAACGTTAGGGAGTCACGACAAAAGCTTCGATGTGACAAAATAGGTTACTTTCTGAAAAGTCAATTTGCTACATGCTATTTTTTAAATACTAATTTAAAAAAGCTAAAATAAAAAACCTTGGGTGGGTGTTATTTTCAGCGAAAGCATGTGGATCTTTGTCGTCTCCACTGCTGAGAAGGAGCTGCTGTGGGGTTGAACACTCATCATGCATGGATGTCTCATATTAGCAGTCTTATAGGGCCTGCGTCCTGAGAAAACACTCTGACCTCGTCCGCATGCGACGTGTGTTGGGACATGATCACTCCTGCGGATCGACAATCTTGGGTGAAAACACTGCATCGTGCCACAGAAACTGAAGGAGTAGCAAGGTAAGAGCAACTCCAACCCGCTCCATATTCCAGGCTCTTTATTTCCTCAAATAGAGAGCTCTCTACTCAAATTTGCCTCCCTATTTCTCAATGTGCTCTAACCCACTCTCTAAATGTGGCTCTCTATACACCATTTCATCGCGGGCCCCACATGTTGGCCCTTTCTCTCCCTCTCATCTCCTCACTTTCCCTTGAGCAGCAACTCTCTCTCCCCTCATTTTTCCCCTCCATCGCCCCCCCCCCCCCTCCAATACCAGGCCACCGCCTTCTCCCCAGGCTATTGCCTCGGCCAAGCTCTGCCTGCCTCCCCCTCCCCAAGCTGCCACCTCCACCAAGTGTCACGTCGCTCGAAGGAGGGCCCGAACGGCTGCAGCAATGAAGCCCTCGGCCTCTCCACCGACTAGAGCTTGGAGGACCTCGCGGCCGTGCCCAAGTTGGGAGCTCCAGGTCCAGCCCATCACTGCACTCATCGATTGTCGCCGCGCTTTGGATCCAACCCGACGCCGCACTCGTCAGGCGCGAATCAGTGGCGCGAAGACTTCCCGTGCACTGCCCCTGGCCTCCTCCCGTGCCTGATAGCGGTGGGCATGGCTCACCAGATGTGGCGACCAACAGGGGAAAAATAGAGAGGTGGTAAAAGTAGCGAGGGGAGTAGGGAGTGGGTTGAAGCTCAATTTTTTTATCGGATCGCTAAAAGTAGCGATGAAGAGTGGAATAAGGAGGTTGTTGGAGTTGCTCTAAGAAAGTTACTCTTCCGACGCTGAGGGCAGCCCTCTAACTATTAAAGTATAGAACGTGCTTCACCTTAATATCTTTCTATATATAAGGAATTATGAATAACAAGGCTTGCATAAATTTTAAAAAGTAGAGCTAGTCGCTATAACCATTAGACCATCCTCAATTGATTCTCGTCAGGATCCAGAATCTCTTCACAAAGAAATTTTCATTCCTTTCAACACTTCAATGGTTTTTCTTAATTGTTCCTATTACGAAGAGATTTTTATGGTCATTCTTTTTAAAATGAGATTCTCTCTCCTTTTACTTCACAAATCTCTTTGAAAGAAAACTGATAAAGATAAAAAAAATAAAAATAAAGAGAAAAATCAGGTAGGAACTAAATAAAAAGAATATGGTGGGATGGTCTTATAGCTGCGCTAATGTGCCAACGACAGCGAATTTGCAAGGACGGGTACTGGCTACGACGACAAAACCGTACGCACGTGTGAGACTAAAGAATTTGCAGGCCCCCAGCGTATCGTCAGTCATTATTCTATTCCCTCTCAAAAAAGGAAACAATAGTAATTACTAGTACTCAATTGCAGAGGGAGTCAGACTGTCACCTATCGTAATCCAGAACAAGAATCACCATCACTGCAAGGAAGCGGCAGGTGGCCCCGACGCAGCCCCGCGCACCGACGTGCAGGGCGGCCGTGCACAGGACGACAGCGGCACTTTCCGCCAGAATCCCTGCACAGCGGTTCTGTACTGAAACTTCGCGCCGTGGAGATCGTGGCACATAATTTTTTATTTATATATTTTTATTTCTGGAATTTGCAAAATATATATATTTATTTTAAAATTATACATATATACTTATGTCAACCAGAACTGGATAGATCTACGTAGCCCACCAACATGGATAGGGCTCAATATCTATCGCAGTTTAATGAGCGACACCTACTTGCTTCTCGCTAAATAGACTCACATGTACTGAGCTAATATTTATTGAAGTAGTTCTCGAAATATATCATATTTTCTGTGCAATCGAACAACTTTGAGAAATTTAAATTACATGAAAAGAAAAGTAGAAGCATATATTTTTATTTGTCAAAGGTGAACGTCTACGAATATTACAAAATTTGAGATACATGATTTTAAATATTACAATGCTAAAATAAAACAAGGATTTTACTGTGTGGAGCGGGGATATTTCCCTCTTCTCTCATATGTCGCTTCCGCGCTCCTCTTTTTCTTAGCGACACAGGAGAGCTTGACACCTCTGAGGTAGTTCCTCGCACCTCTGAAGTTCGGCTTCCTACCCCCTTAAAATGTTCTTCATGAGGCGGTATTTCTCCTCCTGCCTTTGAAACTCCTCATCTTGCCACTTATGTTCTTGTTCTCGCTGCTGATGTTTCTTTTGCCACTCCTGATGTGCCTCGTGCCTTTGGCGTGTTTCCTCCATCATGATCTCATACTTCTATTTAGTTTCCACCTCTCGGATCCATCCTCCATCATACTACAACCTCACCACGTCGATCCATTACTTGAAGTGACAAGTCCATAGTTGATAAACGTGATGTTAGGAGTGTAGTTCAGAATATGAAATTGGCAGGTGCGAAAGAGTGAGGTAGAGGAACACACCATAAATTTAGGGCCAATTCCGGAACACATGAAGAATCTCCCACCAAAGGTCTCCACATCGAAAATACGTCAACATCCAAGCTTGGTTACCACACGAGCACAACAGACGCTCATGCTAGTGCAGCACTCTGAGTGGGTGGTTCCTTCAGGAATCAATGACACCCTGGTAAAATGTAACATCACAATTGTTGACATTAGTAAGCAAATAGTAAATAAACAAAGTAAATAAAACTGAACCCGCTATTCATCTCACTCCGTTATTTATTTTTTATTTGGATGAGATAGATGCTTGGAGTCCTCTATCGCGATGCTACCAGAGGACTTAAGTTGGGAAAATGAATCAGATATAGGATGCAAACAAAGCACAATAAGATGTGCATGATATATAATACAAGCAACTAAGTCCTTCAATCAGCACCCTCTCCAAGACTATCCCCCTATACTCCCCAGGTCTCGCACAGCACCCCGATTACCCGTCCTTGAGACGTACTACGATAGGGAGTACTGAGCTCACCTCATGGTCGACAACAATGAGGTATAACTTGTCTGTAACTGTTACATATAATTGATAAGTAGCGTGCAGGTGTAAATAACAATTTCAATTTAAATTGTTTCCTTCAGGTGCTAAAACCTCTTCAAATACGCACTCACAGTCCTCTCAGGTGGGATGAGAGGTACACCCCCTACATTCGGCTTGGTTGATTCTTGCCATTGGCCATGTTGGTCACGACGAGGTTACCGATGTTCAACAGTGTAGTGCTGACAGCACTTGTGGATAGCTGGAGATCGAAGACACACACCTTCCACCTCCCTTGCGATGATCTCACGGTCACGTTGGATGTAGCCATGATACTCGAACTACCAGTGGATGGGCAGGCTTTGTGCGGGATGGTGCAGTCTGCCGGATGGCGTGACATGGTGGAGGCACTCCTTGGCAGTAAGCCTCCTGAGCTAGAGCAGGACGCAAAGGACAAGAAACTTTCTGGCATCAGCTCCACCTGTTTAGCTACCAACTTCTGGGAGTGCCCTAAGTATGTAGTAGAGGGGGCCGTTGAGAGGTACACTCGCTCTTGGTTGTGGCACCTTGTTGGCAGGTACTTATTTCTGGATAGGAGTGGCAACACAATTTATTAGATATTCTTGACAATACTTAGCGAGGTTTGGGAGAACATTGGGTTGTACAGTTGGAGATCCACCATGCTTGCATCGTTGTATAGATAGCTATGTGATGCATGCAGGCGCAATGGGGACAATGCCAACCTTGGGGGTGCGCGTACCTGTTGCATGTGTAGATGTGGGAGCGGTTGCCCGTTGGTAGACTTGACCAATTTCATCATGGAGTATCTATTTTTATTTCTTCTTATATTGTTATTTATTTCATCATTTGCAATTATCATTTGTTGTATTTTAACTGTAAGTTTGGAAGTTCGAGGATGAGGGCTCAATACCAACCGTTGCTTTCCTTTGGAAGAATGTCAAGTTGGTGACTGGCAACACAAGCAAGCGGTACCTCTTCTATGCCAATGAACTTGACTGCAATATGCAAAGTCACATGAGTGCAAATGGATGGGCCTTTCTATTTCATATACATGCACATGTCAGTTGGTGTTGTTGTAATATGTTGTTCATTTCCAAGTGACTTTGGAGCCATATGACCGGCCAAAGATACTAGGCATGGGCTTTAGCCCTTTATGCACACGGGATATGGTGTACTGGTGTTCTGTTACACCATTTATTTGCTTCTACACTGTTGAGGTCCATCTTTCGAACCGTGTTACGAGGCAGTTTGGGAGGTTGTAGCGTACACCTCTAGACGCGATTTCCACATCAGTGACCTTGCACAAGTGAGTTAATTTTATTATCAACCTAATTTCTGACAATGCTTCCATGCATCATTACTGCATTGTTTCATTTGTATGTTTTTTGCCATCTTGCAGGATTGACAGGAGGAAGAAGAGGGGTACTAGAGATTAGCAGGAGATCCATCCCACCTGCCTGATGCAGTGGGCCAATCATGACCAGACTATCATGGCTGGTGGTGCCGTGCACAGTAGGGCCACCCACAGCTCGGGTCCCTACCACGACTACTTGAAATGGTTGCACAACTCCAGGTTGACAATCAAGTCACCTCGTGTTGTGGTAAATGCAGAAGATTTACCTAACTCCGATGATGAGGATAGTCTGGTAGATGAGCATGATCAGATCACCTGCCATAGTCGCCAACCTGAGCGTGCCCCACTCTACAACTACATGGTATTGGTAATTTATGATAGGTGCAACGTATTGACTCATAGTTTTTACCATACTTAATGTATTGCATTGTGTTTGTAGGGTCAACAGCTCTGACGCCTTGCAAATGAGGCTAGACAAGCATTGCTACTCCCACGGGGTTGCAAGGAGGAGGTCGGTCACCTTCGTACCTTTATGGAGGTAACAATTCATGTATACGCCATCCTTCTATATTTCCCCTTTTATTTCTATATTCAAACACGCTCTGACATTTTCACCAACTTCGTGGCAGAGGGTTCATAGGAGCTGCCACCACCTAGCGTACAATGTGAGCTGCATGACAACGGCAGATGTGGCACTAGCACCAGGTGCTACTTCTTCCTAGCCATCTACTGGCCATGCGACAACTTCGGGCAAGCAGACACCGGTGAACTATGGTATCCGAGCGCCCAGTCACAGTACTAGTGTTGCTCACATGGCATCGCATGCTAGCTCAAGGACTATCTCTACCTCCTTAAGAGCGGCTGCATGTGAGAAAGGTAAGGCCTAACATGCGAAAGCATCCGAGAGTAAAGAAGACTGGAGGATGATGACCCATCCTACGGGCCCAATGAGATCGGGAGCTCACAGCTTGCAAGTGCTCCTCCACCGACACAGCCTTCACAGAAGTTGCAGTGTGCACATGACAAGAGTGACATTGAGAGTGCCAATATCCTTGCTACCAACCCAGTCCGTGATCGGAGAAAGAAGAAGCCATACACACCACATGGCTAAGTAGTATGTCATATGTGCGGTGCTTTTGTGTTATTGAACAATATCATGTGTTGACACTTGACTTGCTTTTGTGTTGAAACTTTAATTTCATCGTGTTTCATCGTGTTGCTTGTGTTATTGAACAATGTCATATGTGCAATGATTTTGTGTGGACTTGTAAGCCAACAACATAAACTTGTGTTATTAAACTTAATATCAATCCCTAAGGCTTTGGTTGCTCCGGTAGCCTTTACAGTGATGCAAGTTGTAAGGCATCAAAGCGATGGATCATCATTTCATTTCACTATTTCACCCAAAAGTTAACCGCAAATGTTAAGGTACATGCATCTTTTTGTTCTAGAGTTTTGAAGCTTTATAGTGCATTATCATATACTGTCAGCAGCTCAGCCTGTGCACAGTACTGATCAGCAAGCAGTAAGGTTTATGTGAGTTATATAGGCTTGTCACGCCAAAGGAAATGACGTGACCAA
The DNA here is from genome assembly GCF_958298935.1 of Phragmites australis. Taxonomy (NCBI): domain Eukaryota; kingdom Viridiplantae; phylum Streptophyta; class Magnoliopsida; order Poales; family Poaceae; genus Phragmites; species Phragmites australis. Next base: position 38,875,897 of record NC_084925.1, on the reverse strand, counting down.
CAACACAATCACACCAGAGACCTTGGTATGACAACCTGTATAACCTTCAAATTTCATTATACAAGCTTGCCATGCCAAGATCCCTAGCATGGCTATCTCCACTGTCATGCCAAGGTATTTGGCGTGACACAACACGTCATCACACCGGGCCTTCGCTCAGTCCCTCGCTCCTAGTGAGCGCCTAGAAGTGGGTGGGAGCTGGCGTGGCCGAACAGTCAGTTACGCCAACAATCTTGGCGTGACAAACAGTGCCATCATGCCAGCCCTTCCCCTACTTCCTCGATCCTAGTGAGCACCTGAAAGTGGGTGGGAGCTGGTGTGGCTGAATAGTCGGTCACTCCAACACTATTGGTGTGACAAACAGTGTCGTCACGCCAGCCCTCGATCCTAGTGACCACTTGGAAGTGGGTGGGAGCTAAAGTGATCGAACAGTCGATCACGCCAAACAGGGCCAAAGGGTAGGGTGGATGTGGTGGAGGACCTCTCAATCCACCCGTTCTTTATGTAGCTCCGAGTCATTTTGACAGAAGTTAGTTTGGCGCAAGAGATTAACTCCCTCCATAAGCAGTTGGCCGACGCGGAACAAACCATATGGTTCACATAGTATAGTCGACAATAATTACACATGAAGTTCACAAATATTTCATAACATAGTATGTTAATATAAGACACTAACTATTGCGAAGTCTAACACAATAAAAAAAATAACAGGTCTAACGCAACCATGTACCCATCGAACTGACCCCTTATGCTAATCGTCCGACCCATCATAGAGCAACTCATCATCATCATCGTTCGGGACAAGTACAGGCAAATAGCAACAAGAGTCTCTATTGTCTCCATTTGCACAGCCTTAGCCGTTGCCTCTTGACCCTCCATAGCTCTCATCTTGTGCTGAGGATACATAGCTCGGTAATAATCATGAGTTGTCTTTTTTACGGTGCTCCAGATAGCTTGACAGTACCATCGGATGACGCTTACTCTGCCATGCAATCTCATGATACACCTCATCTTTATCAAGGTACTCCTCCCATGAACATCTTCGCGTACTGTATCCCCAAAAATAAATTCTATGAACTCCCAACAAGGTACAACCAACATAGGATATCGAAACAGAAAATATAGATAATATGCATAAAACGAACCATGTCCATGCCAACCACACGCCCGCAATAGTACCCACACCAAGTTCGGAGGGCACTATCTTATATCAAGTTTTCACACCACAAGCGCACTTTCTTGGATGGCATGGTTATATCACCCTATTCCTCTTTACTTGATCATCTTCCTGCTCTATCCATTCACCATCGGGACTGTATAACAAATCATGAAAGTTACAAGTAGAACCAAGGCGCTGCATTCAGATTCATGATACAAGGTACATAGCATCTAATTCTATCTCATTCAAATTGTAAAGAATCAACCACGCTCAGTTTTTATCTTTGTCATCACTTCACAACGGAAGTAAGTAGATTCCCCAAAAGGTTCACAAAGCACGCTTTGCTTCCCACATTTGCGATCTGCTACACGTCTTCTTCTCACTTCCTACTTCTCTTTATCCATCAGTTTTGATGGATTTAGTGAAGGAAGAACCCGACGAACAAACTTGTCATATAGCTTCGGATACTGAATAAGCTGTTTCACCTTCAAAATCCTATGATCATACATCTCAAGCCCATCAATATATTAGAAGAAGTAGCATATCTCTCACCCCTGTAAATTATTAAAACATCATGTCAGCAAAAGTAATGTCATATACTTCTACCATAACCCATAACAAATATACACTCATACGATAGTCCTTTCACGTGTAGTAAGCGCGGCCAGCAGTATCTTCATGTAGTGACTGAAGGACCATGGAAGGCTTACCACAGTCACAAGTCGAGACGGGGAGAGCAGGAGAAACGGGGACATCCTTGTAACTAACATCAGGATACTTCTTGCCGATGTGTGTCCACTTTTCCTTACACCACAAATGGTGTGTCATACCATACAACTACATAAATATCAATCCATTACGAATTTGACATGCACCAAACACTATTACATTCAACACTACCAAATCTAATGTACTAAACTTGGTTACCATCTCAAACGGTCAATTTCACAACACAACCTACAAAAGTAAAATAGTCTACATACAAGCATAATAAGCATGCTATATTAAGCATTGAACATCAATAAATAGCCATTAGCTAATCTAACCAAATTTCAATATTTTTATCACATAATCTACAAACACTAGCTAGCCCAAAACCATCTAAAAGTATGGAGAAAATCAAAATTGAATGAATGCAATGAAGTATTTACCTTCAATGAGCAATCCCTCGTGAAATTCCCTTTAATTTAGGTCCAAAATCGTTGAATTTGATGAAGAATTTAGAGGAGAAGGAAGAGGGGCAAAAGCAAGGTCCTCGAGCTCGGTCTGGAAGGAGGAGGGGGAAAGGGAGAGGGAGAGAAGGGAGCCTGGTCCTGAGTCATGACAAGTCCTTTGGCGTGACAACCGGTCATGCCAAAGCCTTTGGCGCAACTCAGGTTTGCCACATCAGCCCCACGTGTAAAGGCACTGGGGCTAACGCCAGTGTGACCACTTTGGTCACGCTAGAGACTTCGGTGTGACAAAAGAGACTACTTCTTGGAAAATCAGTTTGAAGTTTTTAAAATATTATTAATTTAGAAAGTACTAAAAAAACCTCCCCACCCGTACAGTCCCCCTCAGTCTCGGCCGTGTTGCTCGTCCCTGCCTACATGTGCTCCTCTGATCAACGAAAACATGTACATGTGCCATCTATTTAGGGACGGTGAAATTCAGAAACCTAGAGGCATAGACCAATTTGGATTCTGAAGGCAACCTAGGTAGGGCTGGATAATGAGCTAGCTCGGCTTGTTTGGACTTCGCCCATTTGGCTCGTTTGATATAATGAGAAAAAATCTAACTCGGCTCGGCTCGTTTGACTCGCGAGCAGCTTATTACTTTTTTTTTAAGGGAGCAGCTCAATACTAGGATGAAAAGAATATAAACATCTACTGAAAAAATGCATTGATAAAATTATACAATGATATCTATAAGTATAGTACTTCTTTGCATGGTTTAATTAGAGATATAATTGATGTAAGTTGAATCTCTTCTGAATGTTTTTTAAACCCACATGCAGCACATAGATTCACCTATATATGTTCTACTACTTGAACAAAATATTACTAAAAAAAAAAATGAAACAATGTTCCCCACATATCTGTCTATATATGCAAAGTCTGATAGAATGATCGATGGGAGAAAAAAAAGATAAGAACTGCATCGTAACAAGGAGTTGATCAATAAAAAGCCAAAGAAATTGGCGAGGAGCCTCTCCATCGAAAATAAAAATAACCTATGAGTAAACTGATGATTACAGTGAAAAAGAACAAATATGATACGGACATAATAAAAGCCGGTTTCAAGTAGGCTGGTTTTGAGCTTTTCGTCCAGTCCTGTACCCAGGACACAATAAATTGCAGCGCCAGGAAAAGCACATAGGGAATCAAAGGGTTTGGTGCGTTGCATTGACGTGTGTTCATTCATACATGCGAGGCACGAGACCATCATCTAGGCACATGCAGTGATACTGCTGCATTGCTGGTTGTACTGACCTTTCATTCAGGAGGTCGGAGAGATGCAGCGCAAACAGAATAAATAGCTCAAGTACATTGGGATCCAGTGTTCATAGACCTTCACCCTGGACTCATCAAGAAGCTTGCCTCATCATGCCTGACTATATGGATCAAGTTCGGTATCTAACGAAAGAAGCGCAATTCGATCGAAGTTCCGCTTAAAATGTTATATACTCACAAAGATTTTTTAGTTTAGAATAAATAAAGCCTTAGCCTAATCATATGAATACTTCCTTAATTAATGCAGAATTAGGTAGATTTGACCTTGATTGGGTGATGCAGTCGGTGACGATCTGGGTCGCTCGAGGAAGAACAGCCTCAAGTCGATGTCGGTGTTGCACTTAGGGGCGTTGAGGGCGAACGCTGGGACGTAACGGCGTCGATGATGGCCTTCGGGTCGTAGCAACGTACTCTTAGATCAGTTTTTGAGTTTTGAGGTGTCATTTGAGGTTAACCACATGAGCGATCAATCCACATCGTGGGTGGCCAGCTCCCCTTTTATTGTGGCATTGTGTGACTTAGGACCGAAACCATTTAGTGGGTTTCCGTCTTTGACCAAGACGCATAAGGTGTGGGCCTCTCAGTTTGAGTAGCCGAGATCATAACCAACAAGATTGGTGAAATATATTGGTGACAAATGAATTGAAACCTCATATCCTTTACATTAACATTACCCCAGCAGACGAAGAAATACACGAACTAGAGTATGAATGCTCCTCAAACGTACACAATACAAGATATTAAACAGAAAAGTGGAAGTCAATACATCACCCTTCTGTTTCTTCTCAAACTTACACTATTTACTGCCAACTCTGCAGGACCAAAGTAAAGATGAAACTAGAGAAAATAGTCATCCATGGCACACATCAATCCTTTTTCTGAGATGGTTTGATCTGTTTCTAATGCTGGCTTTTCTTCTTCAGGAAACCACCAAATTTCTTCATCAAAGGCTTATTTTGTTGCTGCTGCTTGATTGCCAGCTTTGTGTTGTTCATCTTGTCTATAGACAACCTGTGGCCATCAGAGGCAGTGTCTCCCTTGTTGGACTCCAAGTCAAGTTCTGATTCACCATCTTTCTCCTTTTCGGTAGATAAGTCGTGGTCGGTGACCTTGCTGTTCTCCCACATCTTCGCAACTACCACTACAGGTTCATCTTCCTTGGTATTTCCCTTGCCATTCTCACCTTTCGGACCTGTGCCATTCAGCACTCTATCTTTTGCATTCCCAAGCATGGAAGATAGCTCCTTGAGTTTCTCTGAAGCTGTCGATTCTTTGACCTGCAGATCATTGTTCTCCTGTTTTATGTTCTGCAGTTCATTCTCTTTATCTAACAGCTTTTCTTTCCAGCCCAATGCTTCAGCTCTTGCTTCATCCTTGGCTCTGTTAGCTTCCTCCACCTGAGCTTCCAGTTCCTTCAGCTTCTCCTCCAGTTCAGCATTTCTAGTTTCCCAGCCTCTCGCCACCTCTGCTGCCTTATCCATCTCAACTCCCATTGCACTAATTTCTTCCTCTGACTTTTTGATGGAGCTCACAAAGCTAACCTCTTTGGATTGCCACTCCTCAGATGTATTCTTCGCTTCCGCTTCCATTCGTTCCACCGTCTTCTTCAAGCAGACTCTCTCATAGTTCGCTTCATCAAGCATCACCTCGTAGTTCTCCTGGGTGTTCTTGAGATTCATGTTGAGCTCCTCTATCTGTGACCTGGCACGCTCAATCTCTTCTTGTTTGTTGAGGTACCGCTCCCGTGCCTCTCTTGCTTCACCGGACATCTCATGCAATGCTGAGGCTAGATCTTCCATAGCCTTCTTAACTTTCTCATATTCATCTTTGCTAACTTCTAGTTCCTTAGCCAGCTTCTCCTTCGCTTCACATATGGACTCCATTTGTGAACTTGCATGGTTCTCATTGTTAATAGCATCCATCTTCTCTTCTTCCAGTGTTTGGAGCTTCGACTGAAGCTCCTTGATCTCTGCCCTCAAGTCAAATGCTTCTTTCTCTGCAACATCAAGACGCTCATTTGAGGCATTGATATCTTCATTCTGCCTAGCTACCTCATCTTCCAAGGACTGCAACTTGCTCTGAAGGTCAGAAAGTTCAGATTCTTTCTCTGCAAGCAAAGCGCTGGCCACATCCAATTCTTTCATTACTGAATTTAAGGACTCAACCTTCAACATGTAAGACTGGTTGGCTTCCTCCAACTTGATTTCCAGTAATTCAACCTTTTGCTTCCATTCATCAGCTAGCTCCTCTGCCTCTGTTCTGGCCTTCATAGCATTGGCGATGTCAATTCTAAGCCCTTCAATCACACCTCCCATTTCAGCTACCTTCTCTTCAGCAAACTTGGCTTTTTGGAGTTCGATCTTCAGTGCGGAGGCCTCCCCCTCGAGCCCCCTGATTTGCTCAGCGCTTTCTTTTTCTTTGCTCCTCAGCTCAATGCCAAACGATTCCTTCAGTTGAGCAACCTCTGCGTTGAGACTCTCCACTTTATGAGCGTTTACTTCGCTGAGCCTGGTCGCAACGTCCACCTGGTTGAGCGCCAAATTCTTAGCATCGATCGCATCAGCCAGCTCATACCTCGCCTTCTCAAGCTGTTCCACCGTCGACCGCAGGGCAGCCGCGTCCGACTCCTGCTGCCGCCGCATGCTCTCCAGCTTTCTCTGCAGCTCCTCTTCCTTCCTCTGCATTGATTCGATGCTCGTCTGCTCCAGTTCGACCGCGCGGAACATCTCGGTCTCAGAGGCCCCCTCCGCCCTCTTCCGCGCGGCCAGCGCATCCCGGAGGTTTGCGTTGGCCTCGTCGGCCAGCCGCTTGGCATCCTCCAGCTCCTCAAGAACCTTGCCCTTCTCCTTCTCCTTCTCCATCAACTGCTCCTTGGCACTCTTGAGCTCCTCCTGCACCGCGGCGAGCTGCGCCTGCAACTCCTGAGACTGCTTCACGGCGCTGCCTTGCTTCTGCAGCCATTCCAACAGAATCACTCACAACCCAATACCAGGGGAAGCAACAGATATCACACAACACGGAAGAATTAAAGAACTCGTACCTCGGCAGGGGGCGCGCTGAGCCGGGTGAAGACCTTGGGCGAGCGGCGGTCGCCCGACGGCGGCTTCTCTGCCGACCCGGGGGACTTGTCGGCTCCGCGCGGCGCGTGCGGCGGGGTGCCATTGGCCAGCTTGGCGGGGGCCGGCTTGCTCGCCCTGCTCCCCTTGGGCGTCGGTGGCGTGCCCTTGCCGCTCTTGCCATCCGCCGCCGCAGATCTGCGCAAGAACCATTTTTGTTTTTTTTTGGCTCAGATCAAGAACCAAACCAAGTAACCTACCAGCATCTGCAGTAGGAATTCTTGCGTAGAACCAGAGAAATTGATGCTTACTTCGGTCTGGCTCCCAGCATTGCTACAGCCGCCGCGCCGCTCTCTGTGCCTCCAAACGGGGAAGGTGAGTTGCCTCGGCGCAAGGTTGGAACGGAAGAAGCAGTCGGTGTGTCGGTGTTGGTCGCTATGAACAGCACAGCACAAGGCAGCCGTGGCGATAGCTAGGAGGAAGGGGAATAGAATCTGATCACCAGCATTGGCGTCATGAACAGCTAACCTCAATGTATATGGGTGATTTGTGTACGGATCTCAAATTACAAGGCTGGAGAGAGAGAGAGTGATTGGGAGGTGAAGGTAAAGTGTAAAGCCAAGAGAAAGGCAGGGATTGGAACCTGTTAAAGCGTTAGATTAATAGTAGTGCTTTATCAGGCACAGAGAGTGAGAGAATAAGAATCACATTGTGTGGCATGGTTACAGAGCACACTTTACTTGAGCTTGCAGCTGTTGCCCCCTACCTCATGTAACCACCAAGAGCAAGCGGCAAGCCGACGGAGAGTGACCGCAGAAAACGGCACCGCCTGCTTGCTTCTTTTCCACTCCCCCCCCCCCCCCCCGGGTCCTCTCCTCTTTACAGATTAGTACGCCGGTGCCTCTTGTAAATAGTGGCAAGGGAGGGAGAAAAAACTCTTAAGCTTTTGGTAACCATGTTAAGGTCCCGCTGCATGATGGTTTCAGAGGAATTATGCTATGCGGGGTAGAAAAGATTCAGTCATTTTCCTGTGTGAATTCTGTGAGCTAAACGAGGTCTTAGCAGTGTTGGTCTCTCGAATCTTTTCGAGTACGCTCACGATCATACGGAAGAAGACGTGCAATGACTCCTCACGAATCACGCTATCACAAAATGACCACTCCACGAGTAGTCCTCGACCACTCAAGCTGAACTAGCGATCACTCACGAGGACATGTGACTACCCATACAACCACTCTAATGAACTAGTCGGAGAAACACAAAAAGCACTCGGATACAAGAGAAAAAGTTTTTTGTGCCGCACAACCACTACGACTTTTCGGTTTTCTTCTTCTTATTTATAGACTCTTACATACCCTTACATGCGACCCATGCTCTGTAACTTGCATTGCATCACACGTCGCATGTAACGTGGAGCACGAAAGTCACTATGACGTGACGCGAGTCATGTTTCACGTCTTAGTCCTATACCTACTTGCACGTCCCTGACGCAAGCAATGCAACGTAAGTTTGACTCAAAACACAAAAGAAAAGATAAGATACTTGTAACAACAAGTTATTATATTCTAACATTCTCCTCCTAATCTTGTTGTGACTTCTCGATCTCGACCACCTCCTGGAACCGAACATGGCCGAGTGGTTTGGTGAGGATGTCCGCGAGCTGCCATTCGGATTCAGCGAACCCGAGGTCGATCTGTCCTCCAACGACACAATCACGTATGAAATGATATCGGGTGTCAATGTGCTTGCTCCCGTCGTGGAGGACTGGGTTCTTGATGAGTGAGATGGCAGACTTGTTATCCACCATCAATGTCGGTGCTTGGAGCTCTTCACTGGTGAGCTCGCGCAGCAACCGAGCGAGCTAAACTCCCTGGTAAGCCACTATAGCTGCAGCTATGTACTCTGCTTGCATGTGGAGAGTGCGATCACCCTCTGCTTTTGCGATTGCCAGGAGATGGGATTGTGGCCGAGGAGGAAGAGAATGCCGATCGTGCTCTTGTGGCCATCAAGGTCGCCAGCCATGTCACTATCGTTGTACCCTGTCAGCGCGAGTGGGGCCCCTCCTTCCTTCTTGTAGACAACATCGTACCTGCGAGTACCAGCCACATAGCGGAGGAGATGCTTGACCGCCGCGTAGTGATCTTCGCATGGATCCTCCATATACCAGCTGACATACCCCACAACGAATGCGATGTCCAGTCGTGTGTGCACCAGATAGCGTAGACCACCTACAATACTCCGGTAGTACGTCGCATCAACTGGTGGTGTCGTGCTTGCCTTGGAGAGTTTCAACTGCTCCTCCAACGGCGCATGACATGGGTTGCACCCCTCCATGATGCTCCTCTCTTGGAGCTTGCTAGCATAAGCACTTTGGCAGAGCGCGATACCGTCTTCACCCTGACTCACCTAAATGCTAAGGTAGTAGGTAAGCAGACCAAAGTCACTCATGTGGAACATTGACATCATCTCTCGCTTGAACTTGTCAATGTCGATATGGCTTGGCCCGGTGATGATTAACTCATCAACATACACGCTCACGACCAGCAGACCAGGTCCGACGTGGCACGTGTACAGAGCGTGCTCGCTGGCACACTTGATGAAGCCCAACTAGATGAGGCTCGCGTCCAGCTTGGTGTTCCAGGCATGGGGCGCTTGGCGCAGCCCGTACAGAGCCTTGCGCAACCTCAGTACCTTGTGCTCTTGATGCTCAATGACGAACCCCGGTGGATGCTGCACGTAGACCTCCTCGACGAGCTCCCCGTTCAGGAATACGGACTTCACATCTATGTGGTGGACGGACCAATCCTTGTGTTCCACTAGTGCTAACACTGTGCGCACCGATTCCATCCGCGCAACGGGTGCAAAGACTTCCTCGAAGTTGATTCCCTCGCGCTGAACGTAGCCTTTCGCCACAAGTCACACCTTGTGCTTTACCAACTCACCCTTCTCGTCACGCTTGACCTTGAACACACATTTCAACCCGATCAGTCGATGTCCAATCGGTGGATTAACGAGCTCCCACATCTCATTGTCTTCGATCGACCGCATCTCCTCTAGCATCGCGTGACACCAGCACGGATCACGCTCTGCCTTGAAGAAGGTGGTCATCTCCTCTGCACTTACCAAGTGCAGCTTGTGTTCATCGAGTTCTCGGGTTGCCTGCCCATGTGGTGTGGCGTCGCCCAGGATGTCCTCAACGGTGCGAAAACGGAGCAGCCGTCATCGTGCTCGGCATCGAAGTACTGGTTGCCATCGGTCGGTGGCGTGATGAAGCGATTCGATGTTGGTCGCCCCAGTGTTGTAGCAAGCGGACTGGCAGTCGCCTCTCATCGCTCCGGTGTCCCAGCAGGCGGACTGGTCGCCGCTCCCGAACACGTGGTCGCACCTGGTGGACATGTGGTCGCAGTAGGTCGACTCGTGGTCGGGAGCCTCCTTCACAGCCTCGGACCTCCGGCACTCTTCGTACTCGACGGTGAAGTTGCTGTCAAGTCCTATGGTTATTGACCATCTATCGTCGACCAGTTCCAGCACCTCTTCTCGTCAAAGATCATGTCACAGGAGATGTGAATGCGGCGTGCTCGAGGGTCAAACAGTCTATATGCCTTGGTCCCCCGCTCATACCCGAGGAATACCATTGGAACACTGCGATCATCAAGCTTCTGCATGTTCAGCTTGGCCACCTTGACATGCGCCACGCAGTCAAACGTGCGCAAGAATGAGACATCGGGCTTCCGCCCATGCCAAGCCTCGAACGGGGTCATACCGCTCAGACTCTTAGTTGGCGACCGGTTGAGGAGGAAGACTATTATGGTCACTGCCTCTCCCCAAAATGTCGCTAGCATCTGCTTCGCTTTGAGCAGACAGCGTGTCATCTCGACGATGGTCTGGTTGCACCGTTCCACAACACCATTCTATTGTGGGGAATATGGCGTTGTGAGGTGGCGCTCGACTCCCTACTCTGCGCAGTACTGCCTGAACTCAACCAAGGTGAATTCACAACCCTGATCAGTTCGCAGTACTCGCAGTCGCTGCCCGATCTCCGTCTCGACGCGCTACTGGACCTCTTTGTTCGTCGTGGCTACCTCATCCTTGCTGGTTAGCAGACGCAGCCACCAGCAACAGGAAGTAGCGTCGCCCGTCGTTCATCGGTGGAGTGATGGGCCCGCACAGATCACCATGCACGAGGTCTAAAAGACCCTCAGCGCGGTAGTTTGCATTCTGCGAGAACGCAGCACGTCGTTGCTTACCAGCAAGACAGCTGTCGCAAACTTCTATAACGTGGTCGATCGCTAGCAAACCGCGCACCTTCTCATGGCGTGCCAGTTTCTTCAGCACATTGAAGTACAGATGACTGAAACGGGCATGACAAAGCCATGCCTCATCATCGTGCTATGCAGCCAGGCACACCGGCTACGTGATGTTCAGCCTCATCTTCTACAGCCGATTTTTGGAGTGCGTTACCTTGGCGAGAAGATTGCACTTCCGATCACGGATCCGCAATACTCCCCTGTCGATCAGCACTTGACAGCCTCGCTCGTCGAGCTGACCAATGCTGATGATGTTGCTCTTCAGCTTGGGGATGAAGTAGACGTCCATGACGGCGCGGTGCTCACCATTCTTGCACTTGAACAACACCGTGTCGTGGCCTTGGATGTCAACGATGGAGCCATCCCCGAACTTGACCGAACTGACGATGCCGGTGTCAAGCTCCGCGAACGCATCACCGTTGCCGATCATGTGGTTGTTGGCTCCAGTGTCTCGGTACCACACATCGCTCCGGCTCTTGCCTTCGCAGCCAAGGTTCACCTGCGCGCGCGTCTCATCGAGCTCAACGCACCCGGGGTATGTCAGTTCCGTCGAGCCGGTGAGGGTGCATGCCTGCACCATAAGCAGGATCATCGTTGTCACCCTGCGCGAGGTGTGCTTGCTCGTTGCGCTTCGGTTGCCGGCAGTCCTTGGTCCAATGGCCAAGTTTGTCGTAGTTTCAGCACTTGTCATTTCTGACATCGCGCCCAGACTCTTACTTGCCATCGCGGCTGTTGGGGTCGCCCTTCTTCTGGCTCGGCTTGCTGCCGTGGCATTCGCGACCACCACCTTTGCCAGAGTAGGAGGAGCCATCTCCAGGTTATCGATCCTTTTGCCGTGCTATCCATTCTGCCTCGGTGAACAGGAGTTGCCCACTTGCATTTGTCATGCAGCGGTCCTCGATTGCCTTCAACCAACCGGTCACATCCTTGATGGATCGTGTGGATAGGTCAAGCAAAGTCTCAATGGACAGGGCAATCTGCGCAAACCTAGGAGGCACCACGCACAGGTACTTCTTGACAACAGTCATGTCATCGATGACCTCGCCGACGATCACCATCTGGTTCACCAGACCGCTCAAGCGCATCGCGAAATCCTCCACCGCCTCGCCGTCACGGAACTGGATCACCTCATACTCCTTGCGGAGCTGCTGGGCTTTCACTTTCTGCACGCGATCGGTGCCGATGCGTATGGCCTTGAGGTTGTCCCAAGCCTCCTTGGCGCTGGGCTTGGTTGCCAGTGTAGAAATCATCTCCGGCGGAACCGCCAGGAGAATGGCCTCTAACGCCATCTGGCCTTCTTGTTTCTCAGCGCCGCCAATGTCGATGACCTCCCAAAGCCTGCGAGCTTGGAGCATCACCTTCATCATCAGCGACCAATCGTCGTAGTTCATCCGGGTGAGAGTTGGATACGCCACCAAGCCTCCAACCTCTCACACCGTCCGCTGCACCACAAGCGTATGGCCATCGTTGTCACGATTCCGTCCTCTACGCGGAGCGGGAGAGGGAGACCTGCGACGTCCCCATCGCGGCGGAGTCTGGGAAAGCCTCGAGCCTTCCGAAGCCTGTAATTGTGATATGTCGCAGGAGCAAAGAAAACTAGGGACTTAGGCTCTTATACCAATTGTTGGCCTCTCGGATCTTTTCCGTTCGCTTAAGACCACATGAAAAGAGACGCATGACCACTCCTGACAAACCATGCGACCACAGAACGACCACTCCACGAGTGGTTCTCGACCACTCAAGCTAAACTAGCGACCACTCAGGAGGACGCGTGACTACTCGCTCGACCACTCTGATGAATTAGTCGAAAGAACACAGGAAGCACTTAGATGCGAGAGAGAAAGATGTTTGTGCCACACAATCATCGTGACTTTTCAATTTTCTTCCTCTTCTTATTTATACTCTTACAGACCTACCCTTATATGTGATCCATATTTCGCAACTTACGTTGCATCGCACGTCGCAGCTAATGTGGGGGCACCAAAGTCATCATGACGTGACGCAAGTCGTGTCTCACGTCTCAGTCATATACCTAATTGTACATCCCTACATACATTTAACTCAAAAAAAACACTGACATCAATAAATTATTATATTCTGACAAGCAGCAAAAGCTTCCACGGCTGAGAAGCTACTCTACTTGATTGGAGAATTACCAGCATCGAACATATAAATACTATACTACTATTCCCTCTAATTGCAAATATAGGTCGTTTTAGACTTGTGAGAGTGGTAGTATTTATTAAACAAGAGTAAGACATAAATATATACATATATAGAAGTTTAAGAATAATTTATATTTAAAAAATAGTTAGAAAACTAAAAACAAGATATATTTGTAACCAGAGAGAATATCATTTTCGTCTTGCCAACGTGACCCGGCCATAACACGCGCCGGAGTCCGCCATCTCTGTCCCCCGGGAACCAATCGGGCGCACCAGACGAGGCGGCATTTGTGGCCAAATGCTGATTAGATTAACTGACAAATTCCAGAAGTACACTCTTAATTACTCGAGAGGAGTAGGAGTAGGAGGCAACGACAAGAACGTGCACCGTGAACTGGCATCGGAATTCGGGCATCAAGAGTAGGGCGTATCGCTGTTGAAAGCTTGGGAAGTACAGTACCACATGCAGAGATGCTGACCGGAAGACCAGAAACCCAAGTGGTCAAGAAACGGTAGGACATGAATGTCAAGTGTACCAGTGTCGTCGTCCTAAAACCCCGTTAAATACTCCTAGGGATACAATTGCATTGCACCAACTGAAAGAATGTGGCCAGCGTGCACGCACTAGAACAGCCTCTGATAATTAAAAAATAATGCTCCTAAAAGAGCATACTAGTAGTCCATTAAACATTTTTTTAGTACAGTACTCTGTTATCAAATGAGTAGAAGAAAAAGGCTTGTTTATCTTTTCAATGCCTTGTTAATACAGTAGCTAACAATCACCCGTGTTTTTTCACTGTATGTTGTGGTTCAGAGAACTGTCCGTTCTCCTCTAATTGATTGGTTTGGCGAGACAAGATTTAGGGGTTTTTCCTCCTATTATCTCAACAAAAAATTAGAAAATATTTTAGCATGGTGTCAAATTGGCCCTTTGCCTGCCATGCCTAGTATGAGCAAACTAACCCGTTTAGGTAAAAAAAATCATCAGTAGCAAAGAAAGCGCAAGACTGAAACATGTTCTGCTTTATAAGTAAAAGAAACTTTGGTTTAGGCACAGTAAAGTAATTGAAGACGATCTCTTCTTTTATCATCCAGACGTGATGCATAATGGAAACCTAACTGCTGTTTCACTATCTAGATGGTCGCTGATAATTGAATATTTTTCCTGGTGGCTTTTACGATATGCCTGTAGCTAGAAGATGAGACGTCAATGTACGCGCAAGTTCATTTCACGGACGCAGGAAAACTGGAGAAGATGGTGAAGAAGATTGTTTCCACCCTTTCCTCTAGAAAAATGCAGGCTTTTTCTGTGTGCTGTACCCTACATACAAAACGCAAAAATGTGCTTATCAGATCAGCAAGGACGAACCAAAATAGGTTATTATTGGTTGGGTGGCCAAGCTCCTACCCGCACCGACACCCATCATTCCACAGGCGTGCCAACCTCTCCTGCTCCTCGTTCCTCTCCGGCGGCTCTTCTTCGCTGTTGTTCAACTCCGTCTCGCCACCGCCGAGCGGGGCTGACGAGGGCGCCACGGTAGTGTTGCTGCTCGAGTTCGCGTCAAGCACATGGTCGCTCACCTCGCCGCTAGGTGCGACACTGACCGCTGTCATACACTCTTCCACACCTTCATCAACACTAAATAGCTCATGTAACCTCTAATCCCAAAGTAAGGGGAGATAAGAAAAATAAATTTTATAGAATTCTGTTTAAAAAAATATTCATAAAATTATATTTTTATTATTTATTATATGATTTAATAGTTGAGTTGAAAAAAAAAAGATATATATCATCACAGAGTAGAAGATATTTTGTAAGATAGTGTCATATAAAATTTAATTTTAAGTCAAAATTTACTTGTTTATTTGGAGGTGATAGGATTTCTTTGTGCAGGGGCGCATCCGCAGAACCTCTTTGTGATCCCCTACCTAGCTTACGTGCCTCTTTTGCATTGGGTGGCTTGGCTAGTACTCCTAACAGACCACCCAACCAATCACAACCATAGACCACAACTCCAAATAAACAAGTAAAACATGCGGAGAAACCAAAGTGCCGGAACCAAAATGCGCGCACAATACAAACCAAATCAATCAAGCTCCAAAATTAAGAACGCTAATTACAACGGCGGGTCCTACTGCCCGCACATACAATATTCCTTTCCGGATCAACATGATTCACGCCATGAACGATCATTCGATCTCAATCTTTTTGTCCTCGTAAAAGAAAAACTCAAATCTTTTCTACTATCTGCGATTCAGACAAGTAGCCCCCAGCCGGATTTTCTTCTTTTTCTTCCAGCCGCACATGAACTGGATCTTAGTTGGCATGAAAAGGCCAGGGCCAGGCGGCCACTGACCGTGAGAAATCATTTCCTGTTGCTACAGCCCGGACACGAGGCCCCTGATCAATCAAACAATGCAACCTTTTCCCAGTGGGCAGTGGCCACCGATCAGTGATCCATGATCATTATTATGCTATGCTTGTATGGACTACAGGCTAGGACCCAATCAGAGCACTGCTGTTTGTAATTGTGCCGTGGCATGGAGTCAGAGTCATCGGGATCGCTTGATTTTGGAGTGTCACCAGTTAGCAACCTTGACTGATTTGCGCGTGATGTGATGCGTAGTCCGGCGCGCGCTGTAGTGTCCTGCGTCCCATGCTTCGTTAAGCAGTCCCTGTCGGATGTATATCGACTTAGGTCTGTTTTGTTTGGATTTTTACTTCTAGTTTTCCTGCTATCAAAAATTAGAAATACAAATAAATGAGATTATTAAAAAGTGATTTTTAAAGAATTTAAAAGTTTGTTTCTGAGAAAATGAATTTAAGAAGCAGTTATGAGTAATTTTTTAAAGTGCTACTTTAAGAAATTAAAATTTTATTATAAAAATCAACAGTTAAAATTCAAAAATAGTTTTTCAAAAAAACCAAAAATAAAAGCACAAACATATAGCCCCTTAGCTGTAGAAAGCTAATACGTTGGGCTAGCTGGAAGACAAGTGTGAACAGTTCCCAGGAGACTAACTTTTTTTAGAACGGCAACACATCTGCTGGGGTGAGAAATGAAGGGTGAGAAAAAAATAGGTGATGAAGAATATCGAACGAGAAGTTGTCAGCAAAATGAAGGGTGAGAAAAAAATATTAGGGCGAGAGAGATTCGAACTCTGGACCACATGATAACTCAATAAGCTATAAGATCTATTGTGTTGTCTCACAAACAACACTAGTCACGCTTTTACGCGAGTTTATTTTTGACGAAGTAGGAGACGCAAATAACTAATACAAAGTAAAACTTTTCGATATGTATGCTTTCATGTAATTAAGCATATCTGTAGCGCTTGTGCTTCTTAGTAGTATTTAATCGCCCGTTGTAGCAAATTTTCGCTGGCGCACTTCCATGAGAACCGGGATAAACCGGGGCCGATACTTGAGCAAGTAGCCGTGCATGGTGTCCGCGGTGGCGCTCTTCAGGGGATTGAGCTCGCGATGCATCATCCGATACTCCTCCCACCTGGAAACTACCAGCTTCGCCATGTTCTGGCTCAGGCGCCCCACGCGGTTGAACAGCCTCGTGAACTTCCGTAAACAACAGCTCTGACGACGAACAAAATTGTTGTTCGTTCTGTTACAGGATTGAACAAACTGTGACACGAAGACTCGGAATAAAAATTTATTCCATTTCTTTTCCCGGGTTAATTATATACAGGATAAGCACTGTTCTGTCCAAGTAGTGGTACGGTACCTACTAAACAAAATGGACATCTGATACAGGTGCAAATCCCACATACTATAGGCGTGCGATGTCACATAAGGAAGCAAAGAGAGTAGATTAACTGAGATCTAATCTACCCTGCAATCAATCTAGCCGGCCATAAAAGCTATGACAGCCAAATTAGATTAGCAGGCAATGGAGGACAGCATGGATGCTAAACCAAAATATACAGCGAAAAAGTCACAAAAAAGGATATACAGCAATACAAGATTTTGCGCTCAAACTTTACTTGAAAATACCTAGTATTGAAGAACCAACTTCCTTTTCTTTTTGTCCAGAGGGTCACTTGCGGGGCATCTGCGAGACTCCTGCTTTGCATTTTGCTGTGTGAGCATGCAGTCCAGGAAACCTTTTCTTCGTGAGGCTGGCATGCCCCTCATCAAACGTGTTGCATTCTGATCAACGGAAGGGCCCTTCGTAGCTTTAGATGCAGATGCAGACATAGCTTTCCTCACCTTTGGTTTCAATTTCAGATCCGGAAGCAAAGGAGTCTCCTCATCATCTGTAAATGAGATAAGCAGAAACGTGAGCATTTAAAAGGTGAATGAGCAATGTAACATGTAAGGTGATCAGCAGCTTTGGAAAATGATTAAATAGTGTGTAAGATAATTAGCACAACACTGCAAATATGATGTCTAGATATAAAAGCGTGATGGGATTGGAATTACATTGTCTAGGACTAGTCCACTAATAATGAATCGTAAAGTAACAAATATGACAACCACACAATAAATTGAGGCAGAAAATAAGATAGATGAGTTGCAAATGGTTCCGTTGCAAAACAAAACCAAAAGTTCATAAATCCTTGTTGAAAATGCATCCTTACCGAAGTACTCAAAGTCAAACAGGCCAAGATCATTATCAGACAACAGTCGCTTGGGGCATGGAGTAGAGGGTTTATCCAGATTAGTAGTCTCAACTGTACGGAGATGTCTAACAGAGGCATCATCTTGGAGAGATACTCTGCATGGATTGATTTCATCTTCTATATTATTGCTGTTGGAAGCACCAAGCGGACTTCTATTAGATGGCTCCCCAGGAAGGAATGATGATTTGTATTGACTGGTTTCATCTTTCTCTAGCTCTTTGCAATGCCTGGTTTCATCTTTCTCTGACTTATCTCCAGAACAATTGCTATTTCCTTCTCCGGAAGATGTTGAACAATTTGCATCTATAGTATTCAAAACTGACACAGGAGATGCACCACGAGTAGTCTCGTCATGTTGGACATCCTTGCCCTCTAGCAGACTCAAGAACCACGGAAATTTGCCCTGCCTAACATAGAAGAGAATATATGCTTCCTGGTTTAATGCACTTGCATCATTAATAGAATCAACCTGCAACAAAAGTGATCATTACAATGGGGAAAAGAAACATGTCATCAAAGCAATAGCAACTGACTTGTTCACATACATGAGAGTCATTCATCAAGTGCCAAGTGATTGGTGAAGAACGAATGGTGCACACATAATGACCATAGTTAGGTAAGCCAGAATGCTCAACAACACCATAAAGATCATATTTCAGCTCCCCCTGCATGTGGAGGTATAATAAAACATCAAAATGTATGTTACTGACAAAACTATTGGGCCTGATTGGATAGAGGGCACTGGGATCCAGATCCTTAGCCTAAAAATTCCTGGAGCAACTTCCCTCTTACATACAGGCACTTAGTATAGAAAGAAAAACTCACCGCAGTGTCTGGGTTGCTGTGGAACGGCTTCAAATCAAGCTCTGGAGGGTACACCACATGTTTGTCGATCTTTTCAATGAAGTTGTCAAGGGTGGTGAAACGCTTGAGTTGAAATGCAATGACATCCGGTGCTTTATCAAGTGTAAGCTGCTTATTCTTACAAACCTGAGTGTTGCAACTTTCACAGGTGAGCTTCTCTTCAGAGTCCCCAATCTGCTCTACCTTGGTAAAAGATTCCAAAGCATCTACAAGGTGATCAACCTGATCAATCTCCAAGCTTAGATCCAGGAATGGCTCAAATGACTCAGAGCTGTGACCACACTCGCAGCAAGACAACTAGATGCAAGGAATGAATGAATAGCATTAGTTGCAAGGCAAGTGCCAAGAGAACAAACAAGTGATGATAAACAAAACTACCTGACTTTTCAGTTGGCCTCCAAAAACTTGCTTGACCATACTTTCTTCATCAAAAGATGAACCCTTGCCCTTTGACCTGGGATCAAGGGTGCACTTATGCAAGTTATCAAGCAAGCAACGTAGGAATTCATGCGCATCCTCTTGCTGTCCTTGTCTAAAATCTGAAGATAACTCTAGAAAATACTGTTAAGGAACCTTACATCACAGAATTTTATGCAAAAGGATTATAGTAAATTGGCAATAGTTAAAAAGGACCCAATAGCTTAGCACAGGATCTTAGTGAAGAGTAAGATAAGATAAACTGAATGGTTGGGAGGAAGCATAAGGACGTGAACTAATGAAAAAGCTACCTACCAAATTTCCGAACACTGGCATGCATTGATTGGCAAATTCGACGCGTATAATGTACATATATGAAAAACAGTAGTGATGGCGAAAAATTAAACAGGCCGGGAAAAAGTTGAAGAAGAAAGGATACTTCTTAAATTATCTCTGAACTTCGCTGGCATTATAACAGATCCAGACCTTCGAATTGATTCATCAACATGTTCTTTAAGGGCACAGAAAGAACAGAACCAATCTTTGTTATCTGCAGGTTACCAACAATCTTAATTATGCAAACTAAAATGGGAAGAACATCTGAAACAAATTCATACAATATTAAATAATTATCAAAAAATATCCATACATGAGCATGGAGTGGAATGATCAGTTGAGCGAAGCTTGAGAACAAGTGGGACTGTATGTGTGATGCACTGAAGAGTTGCATTTAGGAAGCATGTGTTCCCCATATTGCTAAGACCAGCTCCCTGCACATGGGGAAATTTTGTAAAATAATGAAATAACAAATAGACTATAAAGTATGTCAACAACATATCAAAAACTTAATGAAGAAGATATTACATACCACAGATTGGGGTTTCCTTCTATAAGAAAATGAGAAAGGAAATTGCTTATCTTCCATGTCACAAGGTTCAATACCAATCTATTAAACAAGCCCATCAATAAAAAGGTTTAATGTAAGGAAGGATCAAATCCGAAATCTTACACAGTAATGTGATTAAGACAATAAGAAACTTACATTGGAGTTGCACTGGTTGCTGTTAAGGGGCAACAATTGCTGATTAGCTTCGACACCCCGTAAACCCATGTCATCTTGCTGCAGCACCCAACAATAACATCATGAAGCTTTAGACACCTAAGACAAACAACTTATGCCAGTGTGTATTCAGGCATGCGTAAAATGGTACACAAACACAGAAAAGGGAGATGAATTTTTTATATATGAAATAACTGCAGTTCCTACAGAATAATTGGATTACATCTTGGTCCGATGTTAATTATGTATACCATCAAGATAACACAATTGGGTCACATGTCCACAAAGAGCTTGAGGTAAGTTCAAAGTTCCCATATGAAATAACTGCAGATCAAATGTAAGCCTAACATACCACAATACTGATCTAAAGGGAGGAACTTACATTTGAATTAGGCTGCTCTATGCTAAGGGGTTCTGGCTGCTGATTTGTTTCTTCATTTGGCACATCAATGGCATCCTACAATAGAAACCAGAAGAAACCCAAAGACAAGAATTAGAGATCTTCTAGGTATACAACTCCATATAGGGATGTCATATATGGAATTATAATTGCAGATCAGCTGGCTGTAAACTGAATGGGGCTCGATTATTCAAGGTTCAAATTCTACACGCAATTAACAAAGTTCTAGTGCACCACATCACTTAACAATTATTAACCTCTCAAAGAAAAAATAATTTAGCTTAAATGGCAAGCTAAGTCTTGATTCGTCATAAAAATAAGAGGTTCATAGCATACATATCAAAAAGTGAGGCAGTTGAGTGAGTGAAGTGCTCAAATTCCATAAAATAAGACAACAGAACAGGAATACAAGGTACATGTAATTCCCTGAGGTTGATCACAGATAAAAAAAAAATTAAGGCTAATGCTTTATACCATTGATTGTTCCATGTCCATTCCATCTTGAACCAAACCGGCTTCCTTGTCAATTAAAGATGGTGAGCATGACTTGCTTTCCCCACCGACTGGATCATATATGCTCTGAGACAGCACATCCGTGAACCAGTTAGCAAACATCACTGTCGGAGGAGCCCAAAGCTCTCAAAATAAAGGCTGGGGGAAAGGCACACACCTCAGACTGAGGTTGCTTGTTTCCAGGGGAACAAGATGCAATCAGCATGTGTTCATCAACCATTGAATTCAAGCCACTCTGTATCATGGCATACCAAAATGTTTACAAACTATTAAATACCAAATCCAGAATAAATCTCGAGTTACAAGCTCACGTTGTGGTCATGTTCATTGGCAGCAGGAGAACAAACCCCTTCCCACGAATTTGAATAGCTCTGTCAGCACAAGGGAACACATAGAGACAAATTAGGGACTTGTGCATAATAACACAAGCACTACAAATTCGGATAAGAGCATAAGTATAGTTAGCTGCTTACAACAGAGCGAAGCGGTTGGCACATGGAAAAATATGGTTGATGCTGCTCACAATTCTCCTCCCCATTTTTAGCGCCGATCCCCTAACAAAAACAATCCTCACCATTAGATCCATATGTTCATGATATAGAAATAACAGAGTATTACCTTCTATGGTAGGCATTGCCAGTTTACCACAAATCGTGCAAAACAGAAGGTTCAATTCAAAGGCAGATCGGGATTATCACCATTTAATTTCGTTTAAACATGGGCAGACCGTTGCATCAAAACTTCAAAACGATATGAGCAAACCAAACGATCATCTCATCACGGTCATTTCTGTACAAAAGGTGGTAGTAGCAATCCCTACTGTAGTTAGTAACAACAGTGGCGCCGGCCACCAATTGACCAGATCGGGATATCCACCCGCACGAACTCCCCCGTCCCCAGATTAAGATTCGAGCTAAAAACCACCTCAATAACCCAAACGACAAACACCCTAAAACGCCAAACCCCCGACGCAACCACCACACAGCACGTCAACCGCCCTCAAAAAATCACATCCTGAGTGGGTAAAACCTGATACTCCAACTCCAAGCGTACCACGCAAGTCTGCCGCTTCCGGCGGGACCTAGAAAATTCGAGACCCCAAACCAGGCCAAAACACTGAACCGACCAAGCAAGGCAGTAAGTCTCACCGGAATGGAGTCGGGCGGGCTCTGCCCCGCGGCGCCGTCCTGCTCCGCCATGGGATGATGAGGGAGGCGGCCGCCGATTGGGGTTTCGCGAGGGGTAGGTGGCCGGCCGGTTGGTGCGGGCGGGAGACCTGGGATTTGGGGGGAGGAAGGTTGGTTTGTTGGTTTGGTTGGGGGATTGGCGCGACTAATCGAGGTGGCGGGGGAGCAAAATGGCTGGGGTGATTTGTTGGGTTGGGACCGCGGAGGCGAGGAGGGAAATGTTTGGGGCGGCGGAAATTTTCGGGTTTGAAACGGAGGCGGGCGCGGCGCGGCGCGTTAGGGACGGGGTGGAATTGATTCTGCACATTAGACCATCCTAACCGATTCTTTCACTTCGTTACTTCTCGGTTCAAAATCTCATCCCAAACTCATTCTTTTCAAGTTTCTACGCTCTAACAATATTATTTTTCTCATTTTTTTTCCAACAAACTTTTAATATTATATTATTTTTACATAATTATCGTGACACATACAATATAGTTATAATATATAACACTATATATTGTACATGTATTTTATATGGAGAGAAAAATGGTGATTACACCTTCAATCCAAATCTTCTCTGTCACCAGTCTCTTTACCACTCTACTCTATATTTCGTTGTTTTTCTAAATTCAAAGAGCAGAGCAGCACATATGATACCCATATGATATCTATTTCATAACTCCAAACACAAATCAACAGGCCATGGTCTTAAGATGAGGGGTGAGGAGGGTGAGGGAAAGAGAAAACAAAGAGAGCAGCTACTAGGGAGAATAATCTATGAGATATCATATGTATTTGGAGTCAAGATTTAAATCATAACGTGATGTGTAATAATAATTATTCAAAAAATTATAGCGAATAAGAAAAATCATGTGATAAAATAAAATAAATTATCATGCTGTGAATTAATTTTACACGTGAAATACAGGATTATTTTCCAGCTACTGGGGCTTCGTAGTTTTCGCGTTCCCCGCTCGCGGCACGTGGGGTCGTTGCCCGTCTCGAACCGACGGGTGGGTCAACGGCTCAACGCGGCTAGCCAAGTGGGGTGCGAGGGACCGTGTGGATGGAGGGATGTCTTCCGTTCTTTTGTTTTTGTTTTCTTCTGGCTTGTTTGGTGAAAGCCCAGGCAGGGAGTTTCGTGCTAGTGCATATGCAGTGCAAGCACCTGTTTCAGAGGTGTTCGAGGAAAGAGAACATGGGCATGTCATCAAGCATCAACAAAGAGTTCATCTTCTCCGATGCAGGCACATGGAAGTAGGTGCCTAAATGGTCTCATGCACCTTACCTAAGCATTCATACTCTTCAGTGCATATATTAAATCTATCAAATCCCTAAAACTTATCCCCTTCTCTCTCCTTCCTCTCCCTTCCTCTCTCCTCCATCCCCTCCCCGTGACTCGTCTGCCACCGCCGCCTGCCGTCCCGTCGCCGCGCGCCGGCAGACCTCGCGCCCCGCGCCGCGCAGCCCCTCGTCCCGTGCGTCCGCTCCATCGCCGGCATATATAAAGGGGTGAACAGTGTCACCCCTCCCCCCACCGAGCCCCTCCGAGCACCTCACCGCCTCACTCCGAGCGCCCTCACCGCCGGTGAGCTCCCCGGCCCCCTTCTCCTCTTCCCTCTCCCTCCTTTCCCTCTCCCCGTAGACATACCTGGTGTTAAAGGATAAACTTGTAGTTATGCGTGTGTATATACCACGGTAACATCCTTGAGATGATAAGGCCACTAGCAAATAGAATCTGGTGTTAACGGCTTTGGGTTTCCTTGTAACAAACATGCATGGCCAGCTCAAGGTTGTCAACCGGTATTATATATGTAAATGCCACGGATGGGGCTTTTCTATCCAAGAGATCAACACGTATTCACCAAGGACCCAAGATCGGGCCTGGTGCTTGCTTCCATCATCTGCGCCTCTGATTTTACATGGTAATCAGAGCCGTTTCCAAAATTAGATCCAATCTCCAGCAAACTTGCCATGGCAAGTTCTTCCTCCGCGACGTCTAATCCTCTCTCCGGTCATCCAGTGACGGAGAAACTCACCAAGTCCAATCACGCCCTATGGAAGGCCCAAGTTAAGGCCGCCATCCGAGGCGCTCGTCTTCAAGGGCACCTCACGGGCGACACCAAGGCGCCTCTAGAAGAGCTTGTCACCAATGTCGACGGCAAGGAAGTAAAAAGGTCGAATCCGGCCTATGAAGAATGGGAGGCGACGGATCAGCAGGTCCTCAGCTATCTCCTTTCATCGCTCTCCAAGGAGGTGATGATCCATGTCGCCGCATGTGATACAACAGCAGCGGCGTGGAAGGCCATTGAAGAAGCATTTGCAGCGCAAACTCGCGCCCGCACTGTGAACTTTCGCATTGCCCTCGCCAACACCAAGAAGGGCAATGCACCGGTTGCGGATTACTTTGCCAAGATGAAGTCTCTTAGCGATGAGATGGCGGCAGCCGGACGACGGCTGGATGATGAAGAGCTGGTCGAGTACATTATTACTGGCCTTGGAGAAGAATTCATGCCATTGGTCACTGCTCTCACCGCCAGGGCAGAACCGATCTCGGTGGGGGAGCTGTATTCACAGCTTCTCAATTTTGAAACCCGGATGGATCTTACATATGGAGGAGGTCCTGGCTCCGGTTCTGCTAATGCAACCAGCCGTGGTCGTGGTGGAGCACGCAATGGAGGGCGCACTCATGGTGGTCAGGGCGGCCAGCGTGGGCGCGGGCGTGGTTACTCATCTCGCGCCCGTGGTCACAATGCACCGCAGAAGGGAGGAGGTCGCGGCAACTACTACTCAGGTGGCCGCGGCAACTACAACTCCAACAGCCGTGCGCCCCCTCCAGAAGATGATGATCGCCCACTCTGCCAGGTATGCTACAAAAAAGGACACACTGCTGATCGTTGTTGGCACAGGTTTGAAGAAGATTATGTCCCGGATCCGAAATTGGTGGCCGCAGCAACCAGCTCATACACAGTTGACACCAACTGGTATACTGACACTGGTGCCACCGACCACATCACTGGGGAATTGGAGAAGCTGACCCTTCGCAACAAGTACAATGGAGGAGATCAGATTCACACAGCGAGTGGTGCAGGTATGAATATTAGTCATATTGGTCATACTACAGTTCGTACCCCAAATCGTGATATTCATCTTAAAAATGTTCTCTATGTTCCCCAAGCAACAAAGAATCTCATTTCTGTTCATAAATTAGCTTCCGACAATTCTGCATTCCTGGAATTTCATCCAAACTTCTTTTTGATCAAGGATCAGGCAACGAAGAATACAATTCTTAGAGGGAGATGTCACAAGGGGCTTTACCCTCTTCCTTCAGATCCAATAAAGCAGGCTTGTGGTGCTGCCAGGATTTCCTTGTCACGGTGGCACAGTCGTTTAGGTCATCCTTCTTCAGCTATTGTTAAACAAGTCGTTACTAGCAATAATTTGTCTTGCCTAGATGAATCATCTAGTAGGTCGGTTTGTGATGCATGTCAGCAAGCTAAGAGTCATCAATTGCCTTATTCAAGATCTTCAAGTGTGTCTACTTCCCCTTTAGAGCTTTGTATTCTCTGATGTCTGGGGGCCTGCACCAGAATCAGTTGGTAGAAAAAAATACTATGTGAGTTTTATTGATGATTACAGTAAATTCACTTGGATCTATCTTTTGAAGTATAAGTCTGAAGTTTTCTACAAATTTCAAGAATTTCAGGCTCTTGTTGAGAGACTCTTTGATCGAAAAATTCTTGCAATGCAAACCGACTAGGGAGGAGAGTATCAAAAACTCAATTCCTCCTTCACCAAAATAGGGATCACCCATCTAGTGTCATGTCATCATGCACATCAGCAAAATGGGGCGGCAGAGCGAAAACATCGTCACATCGTAGAAGTGGGTTTGTCCTTGTTATCTCATGCTTCTATGCCCCTAAAATTTTGGGATGAAGCCTTTCTCACAGCTTCCTATTTAATAAACCGTATTCCAAGTCCTATTATCCAAAACTCCACCCCTCTAGAACACTTGTTCCAACAAAAACCGAATTATGATACCCTTCGCGTTTTCGGGTGCGCTTGTTGGCCTAATTTGCGCCCATATAATTCTCACAAACTTGAATACCGATCCAAGCGCTGTGTTTTTCTAGGATACAGTCACCTTCATAAGGGATTCAAGTGTCTCGATATAGCTTCCGGGCGTGTTTATATATCTCGGGATGTTGTATTTGATGAAGAAGTTTTTCCTTTTTCTGAACTTCACTCCAATGCAGGCGCACGCCTTCGTTCTGAAATCAATCTCCTTCATCCAACTTTGTTAAATCCTGGGGACGCACATACAGTTGATCAATTTGCTAATATTCCTGCTAACCCTGATGATTTAATTGTTGAAGAAAATTCAGGAAAAGTTGATGCAGAAACTACAGCAAATATACAGCCGGAACACATCCCATGCACTGGCGCTAGATACGAGGCTGATCCACGTCCGTCGGCAGTCACCGGTGACAGGGTATCTCCCTTGGGATCGATACCTGGTACCAGCAGTACACTCGGCGGCCACTCCCATGCAGATTCGGTCGCTGCCGAGCTGTCTCCACCACTGCCACCGATTGAGGGGGAGCAACGTCCGCCTCAGGAACGAGGGGGCGCGACCGCGACCGCGTCAGGTGATAGCGACCGAGCGCAGCTGTCCTCTGGGTCTTCTGCACTGCCTGCACCAGATGGAGGATCGACTGCACCGACTGCATCCCCTGCTGGATTTTCTGCGCCGGCCACAAAACAGCACATACTGGCTCGTCCAAGAACTCGGCTACAAAGTGGCATCCGAAAAGAAAAGGTATATACCGATGGTACTGTTAAATATAATTTTCTAATGTCAACTGGTGAACCATGCAGTGTTGATGATGCCCTAGCCAATTTAAATTGGAAGCAAGCGATGGAGACAGAATACAGTGCCTTGATGAATAATAAGACCTGGCATCTTGTTCCACCACAGAAAGGAAGGAATGTTATAGGGTGCAAATGGGTCTACAAAATCAAGCGTAAAGCAGACGGGAGCCTAGACAGATACAAAGCTCGCTTAGTGGCGAAAGGGTTCAAACAGAGGTATGGAATTGATTATGAAGACACTTTCAGTCCTGTTGTTAAAGCTGTTACTATTCGTATTATTCTGTCCATCGCTGTCTCTCGAGGGTGGAGCCTTCGCCAACTTGATGTACAAAATGCATTTCTTCATGGTCATCTTGAAGAAGAAGTTTACATGCAACAACCACCAGGTTTTGAAGACACCTCTAAACTAGGCTATGTTTGCAAACTTGATAAAGCATTATATGGGCTAAAGCAGGCACCTAGAGCTTGGTACTCTCGGCTAAGTAGAAAACTCCTTTCATTTGGTTTTCATGCGTCAAAAGCAGATACTTCACTGTTCTTTTATAACAAAGGAGGTGTAACCATGTTTGTTCTTGTGTATGTTGATGACATCATAGTAGCTAGCTCTACAGGAAAGGCTACTGATGCTCTTCTCCAGGATCTCCAAAAAGAATTCGCACTGAAGGATCTTGGGGAGCTTCATTATTTTCTTGGCATCGAGGTGTCCAAGGTACGTGATGGCATAGTACTAACACAAGACAAGTATGCTTCTGATCTTCTTAAGAAGGTAGGAATGTCAGATTGTAAACCTGTAACTGCCCCATTAAGCACAAGTGAAAAACTGTCCCTACATGAAGGATCTTTATTAGGTCCGAATGATGCTACTCATTATAGAAGTGTTGTTGGTGCTCTACAATATTTAACACTCACTAGACCTGACATAGCTTATTCAGTAAATAAAGTGTGTCAGTTCTTACATGCACCAACAACTGTGCATTGGGCAGCAGTGAAAAGAATTTTGAGATATCTAAAACAATGTACCAAGCTGGGTCTCAAGATTCACAAGTCCTCATCGACGTTAGTAAGTGCCTTTTCAGATGCAGACTGGGCAGGCAGCACAGATGATAGAAGATCTACAGGGGGCTTTGCAGTCTTTCTGGGCTCTAACCTCGTGTCTTGGAGTGCTCGCAAGCAGAGCACAGTGTCAAGGTCTAGCACTGAATCTGAGTATAAGGCATTAGCTAATGCAACAGCAGAAGTGATGTGGATACAAACTCTTCTTCGAGAATTGCATATTAATAGCCCGAAAGCAGCAAAGTTGTGGTGTGACAATATTGGTGCAAAATATTTATCAGCTAATCCAGTGTTTCATGCTAGGACTAAACATATAGAAGTCGATTATCATTTTGTCAGAGAAAGAGTATCACAAAAATTGTTGGACATTGAGTTTGTTTCTTCAGGTGATCAAGTGGCAGATGGCTTCACGAAGGCTTTGTCAGTTCGACTCTTGGAGAACTTCAAATACAATCTCAACCTGGTAAAGTTGTGATTGAGGGGGAGTGTTAAAGGATAAACTTGTAGTTATGCGTGTGTATATACCACGGTAACATCCTTGAGATGATAAGGCCACTAGCAAATAGAATCTGGTGTTAACGGCTTTGGGTTTCCTTGTAACAAACATGCATGGCCAGCTCAAGGTTGTCAACCGGTATTATATATGTAAACGCCACGGATGGGGCTTTTCTATCCAAGAGATCAACACATATTCACCAAGGACCCAAGATCGGGCCTGGTGCTTGCTTCCATCATCTGCGCCTCTGATTTTACACCTGGTCCCTCCCGTCGCCGGCCGCCGCCGCTTTCCCGTCGCCCGGTCGCCGCTGTCTCCCCGTCGCAGACCGCCTCCCCCGCCAGCGCTCCACCGCCGCCCTCCGCCGTCGGTCCACCGCCGCCGCCGTCGCCCCTCTCTCTCCCTCCTTCTCGTTATATCACCTAGTATCCACTCGTACAACCACATACATATATGGGCAGGACTTGACCTAACCCCTCTGACTTAGTGCGGTACCCACTCGGAGGTCGGTAGTGGCAATGGGGACCAGGAGAAGACTTGGGTAGTGTGTAGCCCAAGGTCCGCCTGGTGATATTGATTGAGGCTATATCAAAGCCTTGGGATTGCTAAGTGGTCATTCATGTGAATCGTCTAAGGCCCCTGGTATCTTAGTGCTCCATGGGTGGATATTGTGGTTTCGTTGTGGGATCGTTGCGTCTCGTTATGACAGCTTCACCGGTTGCTAAGGTGGGAGCCTGTGCATATCTTGTGGGTAAAGTGTACAACATCTGCAGAGTGTTAAACCTATCCGGATAGCCGTGTCCTCGGTCAAGGACATGCTATGGTTTGGTCACAATGATTAGCTTTTCGGCGTGAGTATCTCCTTGGTGTGTGAGTGGGCTGTGTGCCCGTGTTTTCAAAAAGAAGGGTTTTGGCTTTGTGCCCTAAGCCTCCTGGACTGTGTGTCCGCTGGCAAAAAACTTGTGGGAACTGGTAGGATGGGTGTATCTCCCCCAGGGTCGTCAACTCCCATAAGCTCAACTTATGTATTCTCTTCGGAAGGGTTTTTATTAAAATTAGTCTTTGCAAAATGAACCTTGTATCAATAAAACTAGCTTTCCGCAAAACCTAAAAGACTCTACAGCCTTATCCTTGATCTACCCTTAAGCATCTAATTTTTCCCCTTGAGGTAGGACTTGCTGAGTACCTTATGTACTCACACTTGCTAATTGTGGATCCAGATGATCCAGAAGCTGACTTCGTCGAAAGAGAAGATGAAGATTAGAGAAGCCGATTTCGTCTGCACTCAAGCTGCCTGTAGGGCTTGGGTCGCTTTTATGTGTTTCCGCTGTGCTGTGAGGGTTTTTCAATTTATGCCTATGGGCTTCTGTTGTAATGAACTCTATGTTGTACTCTATTATCGTATTTATTCGATGTATGTCTGTGATGTCTACTTCTGTTGGAGTTCGTGCGTACCAGCTACTGATCCAAGGACTGGTATGAGCTACACGAGGTGACCCCAAAGGAGGGGTCCGACAAAATCATATATAGTCTAGAATAATAACTTGATCTGATTTTCGTCATATAACTATACTTGATATTCATACTCAGATTCACGTAGTAGTAGATAATGGGAGAGTTTATCCCTCTAGAATAATCAGAACCTTTTTTTTCTTGGTGTCCTTCATTTGATTGAAGTTCATTTGTATATGCTTTTGTGTTTGAATTTGGATTTATTCGATTATGCAACATTAAACCACGTACGTTAGAAGTACAAAAGTATGAACAAAAATACGAGGAATGAATTGAAGGGCAAGACATGTTTGAAGAGAAACCCGCAAGACCCGAATTATAAGGAAAGATAGAGAGATATCCTCGATAAAAATAAGACCTAACTTTTTTTATCTTGTTGAACATATGTTTATGTAATTTAAATTATTATGATAGTTATGTCACGTCCCAAATTCCATAATCACATAATTAAGCATAATTATGCTTCTTAAGCATTATGTTTAATTTTGTGTAATTTTGTTTTATAACTCTAGCGCAATTCGTTTCTTGTCAATCGGATGAGAGAATCGAATTCGGGAGCGAAAAGAATGAATTTCGCAGTCAAAGCGGACTCTTTCCTTACCATGTGGGACCCACCAGCTGGCCGGCCCCACACCTCACTCTCTCTCCCTCACTCGGCTGCCAACTCCACAGCAGCCCCACCTCACTCCCGTGCCTCTCCCGTGCAAGCAAGGGAGCCACCTCCCTCTCTCACTCTCTCAAGCCCCTCTCCCTTTCTCCCTCAAATCCGTGCTCTAGGAGCCGAATCAAGGTATGCATGTGGTACCATTGCGATCACAAGCTCACAAGCATTCCATTCCTCCAATTTGTTTGCTCATTCCCGAAGGATTTGAGCCGATTTGGATGTCTTTTGGTGATAGGGTTGAAAAGTGAAGAACGCCGGAATTCTTCGATTTCCCACCGTTTTCTTCATCACCCGGCGGCCACTAACCTTCACAAGTGTTGTGGGTAAGTCTCTTAGGCTCCCCATAGCAGGAATTCGTGATTCGATTGGTCGATTTTGCAAAAGAGTGAAATTCATGAGTTTTTGTGAGTTTAACCCTAAATTGAGGAATTGGATGAATTTGAGTTAGGAATGGAGTTTCTAAGTTGTTAAATGAGTTCTAGAACCCTTGAACTAGCTCAAACATGTTCCCTTTTGGTTTGGAGAAGATTGCAATTCGTTCCGGGCATTTTTCCCCTCAAAATAGCCCAGTTCTGGAGCTTCCCCGGAGTATCCGGCCTTCCCCGGAGTCTCCGGTGAGCTCCAGCCGAAAATAACAGAGAGGGTGCTGCCGGAGAGTCTCCCGGAGTCTCCGGTACCCCGGAGTATCCGGCCTTCACCGGAGTATCCGGGTGCACTGTTCATCAGTCTCTGCTGAAACTTGTAAAATTCATAATTAATTCATACGAACTCCAAAAATCATGAAACCAATTTTGTTGGTTTCATAATAAACTACTCTATCTATTAAAAATATCCCCAGCAATTTAATATCGAATTAAAATTTTGAGGCTAATTAATTAGGCTTAAGCTTCATTAATTCACCATTAATTCTTTACAGATCCAAAATGGATGAAACCAATTTTGCTAGTCTTCTTATGACTTGTTCTAGTTAGGAAAAATATTTTCCTACATTTTAAAGTACATTTTCATGATATTTCATCATTTGCACCTTGTGGCTTAGATTGTTGCATTTCATTTATGCTTATCATTGCACGCGTTATGTTTCTTAGAACGCGCTGATCCATCGATCCCGGAGACCGAGGTCGATCCCGAGGCGCCGCACCTTTGTGAACCAGTGCATCAAGGCAAGCAACCTATTATGTTTGCATATTGCACCCATTTAATCGAATTGAATGAAGTCTAAAATTGATAAATTATGCTTGTGTATGTTTGCATGTTTAGTGAGTTATTGTCGGGTATAAATGGGTAGATCCTATGTTGAATTGCATATCCTCTACCTTGATATGTTGTTTATCCATACCCTTGTTGCCTTGAATATGTTGTTGTCTAGATTACAAATTAATCGAAATGCTTAGCAATGCATAGGTCTTTCGGTAGAAGTCGAGCGGTGAATGGTTTCATCGTTCGCGAGCATAGGCATTATTTACTGTTGTTATGATCACAATGTTGGAGATTGGTTGGTGATGGTTGTATGAGTGGTGAGTATGAGACGAGATGTGGGCGGTGCTAGGATGGTGTTTTGTCCTGCCCGGATGTGGAGTTCCCCTGGGTAGGCCGGTAGAGGAAGACCGGACACCGTAGACCGCTTGCATCGTTTAAGGCCGATCGTCGGGGTAGTTGGCTTTAGCACTTACCTTACTCACCACATGCCGATCTAATGGTAAGGCGAGCCGAATACCTTCGCAGCTGTGGCTTTGTGGGCGTGGACATCGACGGTGTGAGCGGGCGGGCTTGTAAGCGGTACTAGTTTGCTCCGGGAGTAGTTCTAGTATCGCCGCGCCGAGCGATGCATGCCCCACACGGTTGGGGCTGGTTGGGAAAGGTTGACACGGGTACCCCCTTGTGTGCACTTTAGCGGGTGGCACAAGCCGTATGGTCCCCGAGTCGTGTGGGTCCAGGAGTATCCCCCTGCAGGGTGTATAAACAGTTCGAACTGCCGCGCTCTCGGTCATGAGCATGCTATTGTTTCATTTGCACCCGGTCGTAGAGTTTCGATTGTGGTTGTGGTTGGTTATGTGGGAGATGGGCGAGTTGGTTCTTGGTTACATATATACTCATGTTGGTTCTAGTTTTATGTTTATGTTGGTTACAGTTACCTTTATGTTCAGTTGGTATATGTAGGGTAGAATCATGTTGTTGGTTAAGTTAGTTGCTCACACATAGATGTTTAGATTGCTTACCGCTAATGTTTAACATAACCATATGGCTTTATCCTTGCTAATGGCTCAATGCATAATCCTTGGAGTCGAGCTATGTTTATGTGCTCTATATGGTTTAAGTCTTGCGAGTACCCTTCGTACTCATGCCTGCGTTTCAGGTGCTGCTGTTGAGGAAGAGGCGGTGTTTGGCTACTTTGTGCCTGCCGATCAGGGTGGCGGGCAGGAGTAGCACATTCTACTCCGAACTCGGTGTTCGGGTATGGAGCCTAAGGGCATGTGGCTCCATATCCTTTTGTTGTATAGCTTTTAGTCTTCCGCTGCTTAGTTCTTTTGCTGGTTAGGAGTTGAGCAGATTTTAGTCTCCTCCTAATTCTCTTTTGCTGTAAATTATGATAACTTATTGCATGCTTAAGAACTTGTAATATAATGTTAATTACTCGCTCTTTCTTAAGCTTTGTTGTGATGTACATGTTGGAAAGGCATGTGTTCCGATCTTGGGCACAAAACACGTGCCGGGACTACCGGGATGATATTTTGGTTAATCATCGAGGTTGTGATTATGAATAATGATCCTCCTGGTGATTAATTAGAATATTATTTGGACGGTTCCTCACAGCGTGGTATCAGAGCTTGGTTTAATTAAGTAGCCTAAACACAATTAGAACGTTGTTTAGTAAGTGTGTCAAACCCACTAAGCAACCAACTAAAGTTTACTTATACATTTTCCTGTCAATATGTATGAATCTGCTATATTATGCCCCTAAGTATAACTGCTTGTGAGTTTCGATGTTTGTTGTGGAGAGAAGTGCACGGGAAAGAAACGGTATCTAGGATCGAGCATAGCGTCATTCTCATACTGCATTCATGCATGCATGATCTATATACATGTATTATGGGGGGGCTAGTAAATGATATCCGGCGAATGCTTTTAGGTTATGTTGGAATTTGACGTTTCCCTTTTTTGTTTTGTCGGTACAGTATGGTGAGAACTCGTCGTGAGTCGGATGATCCCGAGGGCTCGAATGAGAATAACCCTCCCCCGCCGCCAACAATGGCGGAAGTGCTCATGCAGATTGAGCAGAACCGCCAGACTAATCAGGCGCTTCTGGAGGCTCTCGTGCGCAACACGACTCCTCATGGAGGGGGTGGAGCCGGGCGCCGAGATGATTTCTCGGATTTCCTGAGGACTCAGCCGCCGGTTTTCTCGCGGGTTGAGGATCCTCTGGATGCCGACCACTGGCTCCGGACTATCGAGCAGAAACTTGCTCTCCTCAGATGCGAGGATCACGAGAAGACGCTCTTCGCCGCCCACCAACTTCAGGGCCCGGCGGGCGCATGGTGGTCCAACTACTTGGCCATGCACCCTGCCAACCACCAGGTGTCTTGGGCGGAGTTCCGCCAGGCATTCCGGGATTTCCACATTCCCAAGGGTCTTATGGAGATCAAGCGACGGGAATTCATGGACCTCAAGCAGGGAGGCCGATCGGTGATGGAATATGTGCAGGTGTTCAACCACCTTGCACAATATGCTCAAGATGAAGTGAGCACTGACGAGCGGAAACAATACCGCTTCATTAACGGTCTCAATTCAAAGATGCAAGACCGGTTGTCGGCGCACGAGTTCGCCGATTTCAACAAACTTGTGAGCACCTCGCTCACGGTGGAGTTCAAGCTCAAGAACCACCAGGAGGAGAAGAAGCGCAAGAGGGGTCCCTCGCCTTCTGTGGGCGGGAGCTTGCAGCGCGCCCGCACGGAGAGTCTACCTCCACCATCTCGCGTGCCGGCATCAAGTGCTCCTCGTCCGATGTGGCTCGTGCAACGCCCGTCGTTCTCAGCTCCACAGGGACAGCCTCCACGACCGACCGCTTCGCAAGTGAGCGTGACTGGTGGCCCTGGCGGCCCATGCTACAACTGCGGCCGTGTCGGCCACTACGCGCGGGATTGCCCCTACCCGAGGTCGGGAGCCGTGGTGACCGCTCCAAGGCCACCACCGGCTCAATCTGGACCACAGTCCTCTCAGGCGACCCACGTCCCCAAGCGTGGCCGAGCACGCCACACCACCGCTGAAGACGTTCACGAGAGTGACACCGTCCTGATGGGTACGTTGATTGTGCATTCACATTCTGTCATAGCTCCAGCAGTTGTTCTTTTCGATTCTGGAGCTTCTCACTGCTTCATAGCGGCAAGTTATACTCAGCGTCATGGGTTGACAGTCAGCACCACCCCTACGCCCTATCTTATAGATGCACCTGGAGCCAAGGTCCTTATTAAGCAATGCGTGTCCAACGCCTCGATAATCATCAATGAGATATCTTTTGGGGCAAATTTGCTAGTGATGAACTCGAAGGGAATAGATATTATATTGGGGATGAACTGGCTCACCAAGAATGAGGCAGTCTTAGGTTGTGCTCAGCGGACAGTTACTCTAAATGGTCCGTCCAACACTCGTATTCAATTGAAGCTTGAGGGTGACAAATCTTGTCTTTTTGCCTTGAAGGCTATCCCCACCGTAGACATGATGAGTATTCCTGTGGTATGGGAATTCCCGGATGTCTTTCCGGATGAGTTGCCAGGAATGCCGCTCGACCGAGCAGTCGAGTTTTCTATTGATCTCGTGCCCGGTGCAGCTCCAATCTCAAAGAGGTCGTATCGGATGCCACCTAATGAATTAGTGGAACTGAAGAAACAATTGAAGGAGTTGCTGGAGAAGGGGTTCATTCGTCCGAGCTCCTCGCCTTGGGGATGCTCGGCACTCTTTGTGAAGAAGAAGGATGGTACCCTACGGATGTGTGTTGATTACCGTCCGTTGAATGAGGTCACTATCAAGAACAAATATCCTCTCCCTAGGATTGATATTCTGTTTGATCAATTGACTGGAGCCCGGGTTTTCTCAAAGATTGACTTAAGACTGGGCTATCATCAAATCAAAGTCCGACCGGAGGATATTCCGAAGACGGCTTTCTCGACTCGCTATGGCTTATATGAATTCACCGTCATGTCCTTCGGATTGACGAATGCACCGGCATTTTTCATGTACTTGATGAACACGGTGTTCATGGAGGAATTGGATAAGTTTGTCGTGGTTTTCATCGACGACATTCTTATATACTCTAAGACTGATGCAGAACATGTTGAGCACCTCCGTATTGTCCTTGGCCGACTCAGAGATCATCAACTTTATGCCAAGTTCAGCAAATGTGAGTTTTGGCTTAGGAAGGTAGCTTTTCTGGGTCATGTTCTATCAGAAAACGGTGTTGCAGTCGACCCGAGCAAGGTGCAGGATGTGCTCAATTGGGTGCAGCCCAAGAATGTCACTGACATCCGGAGTTTTCTCGGACTTGCGGGCTATTACCGCCGGTTCATCGAGAACTTCTCCAAGATTGCCAAGCCAATGACTGAGTTGTTGAAGCAGGGCAACCAGTTCGAGTGGTCAAGTGAGTGTGAGTCCGCCTTTCAGACTTTGAAGAAGTTGCTCACGACCGCTCCAGTTCTCGCTCAGCCCGATATGAGCAAGAGTTTCGATGTTTATTGCGATGCTTCTCGCATGGGCCTCGGATGTGTCCTTATGCAAGAAGGTAGGGTTGTCGCTTATGCCTCACGACAGTTGAAGCGCCACGAGGAGAATTATCCGACACATGACTTAGAGCTTGCTGCTGTCGTGCACGCTCTGAAGATTTGGCGTCATTACTTGTTGGGAAACTTGTGCCGTATCTATACGGATCACAAGAGTTTGAAGTACATCTTCACTCAAGCAGATTTGAATATGAGGCAGCGAAGATGGCTCGAGCTGATTAAGGACTACGAGCTGGAAGTTCATTATCACCCCGGCAAGGCGAATGTGGTCGCCGATGCCTTGAGCCGGAAAGCTCATTGCCATTGTCTTAGGGTCGAGCCCGGAAATTCCACACTTTGTGATGAGTTCCGACGGCTTGGGCTCGAGATGGTCACGGATGGATTCATTGCCAACCTGGAGATCAAATCCACTCTTCTGGATGAGATCAAGGCAGCTCAGAAGGATGACAAAGGCATGGCTCGAATCCGAGAGAAGATGAAGATCGGTCAAGCCTTATGCTTTTCTGGAGATGAGCAGGGCATTCTATGGTTTGGGAACCGTCTCGTGGTTCCGAAGGTTGAGGCTTTGAGAAAGAAGATTCTTGATGAGGCTCATGATTCATTGCTCTCTATTCATCCGGGAAGCACAAAAATGTATCAAGACCTCAAGCCGAGATTTTGGTGGACTCGCATGAAGCGAGAGATCGCTCGATATGTAGCTGAGTGTGATGTCTGCCGAAGAGTGAAGGCCGAGCATCTCAGGCCAGCCGGTACACTTCAGCCTTTGCCCATTCCTTCCTGGAAGTGGGAGGAAATTGGAATGGATTTCATTACCGGCTTGCCGAAGACCTCGAATGGGTACGACTCTATATGGGTGATTGTGGACCGATTTACGAAGTCCGCTCATTTCTTGCCCGTCAAGACCACATTTTCGGCCAAGCAATATGCGGAGTTGTACCTCACCAGGATAGTTTGCCTTCATGGTATTCCGAAGAAGATTGTCTCCGATCGAGGCACGCAATTCACTTCTCATTTCTGGAGGAGCTTCCAAGAGGCTATGGAAACCGAGCTTTTTCACAGCACGGCATATCATCCTCAGACAGACGGTCAAACCGAGAGGGTGAACCAAATTCTAGAAGACATGCTCCGAGCGTGTGTTCTCACTTATGGGAAGAAGTGGGACATATGCCTGCCATTCGCAGAATTCTCCTACAATAACAGCTTCCAAGCTAGTATTGAGATGGCGCCGTTTGAGGCTCTTTATGGCCGGAGATGTCGAACGCCGCTAAATTGGTCCGAATCCGGCGAACGTGCTTATCTAGGTCCGGATTTGGTCAAGGAGGCGGAAGATCATGTTCTAAATATCCGCAAGAGTCTTCTCACGGCTCAATCCCGGCAAAAGAGCTATGCGGATCGTCGTCGCCGAGACCTCGAGTTCGCAATTGGAGATTATGTATACCTCAAGGTTTCACCGCTCAAGGGTGTTCGCCGATTCCAAGTTCGAGGCAAGTTAGCGCCTCGATACGTGGGACCATTCCAGATTGTTGCTCGTCGTGGAGAGGTGGCATATCAACTGGACTTACCTCCGTCTCTCTCCGCCGTGCACAATGTGTTCCATGTGTCACAATTGAAGAAATGTCTCCGAGTCCCAACGGAAGTTGTCGATGTTGCACCCCAAGAGTTGCAACCGGACTTGACATATTGTGAGCGGCCACTCCGTATCTTGGACGAAGCCGAACGCCAGACACGGCGAAGTTCCATCAAATTCATCAAAGTCCAATGGAGCAACCACTCGGAAGACGAGGCAACTTGGGAGCGTGAGGATAAGATCCGCTCCGAGTATCCCGAGCTCTTTGCAGGCTTGGAAAAGTCGTTGTAAATTTTGCACAGTTGGAACATTTCGCATGTATGTGTTCATCACCGTGTTAAATGGAAATGTTCATTGGATCCTACCTCTCACAGCGTGGTTCCTAGACTCATCGTGCTCTTCCCCGACTCGTACCGAATCTCGGGGCGAGATTCCTTTTAAGGGGGGGAGGTTTGTCACGTCCCAAATTCCATAATCACATAATTAAGCATAATTATGCTTCTTAAGCATTATGTTTAATTTTGTGTAATTTTGTTTTATAACTCTAGCGCAATTCGTTTCTTGTCAATCGGATGAGAGAATCGAATTCGGGAGCGAAAAGAATGAATTTCGCAGTCAAAGCGGACTCTTTCCTTACCATGTGGGACCCACCAGCTGGCCGGCCCCACACCTCACTCTCTCTCCCTCACTCGGCTGCCAACTCCACAGCAGCCCCACCTCACTCCCGTGCCTCTCCCGTGCAAGCAAGGGAGCCACCTCCCTCTCTCACTCTCTCAAGCCCCTCTCCCTTTCTCCCTCAAATCCGTGCTCTAGGAGCCGAATCAAGGTATGCATGTGGTACCATTGCGATCACAAGCTCACAAGCATTCCATTCCTCCAATTTGTTTGCTCATTCCCGAAGGATTTGAGCCGATTTGGATGTCTTTTGGTGATAGGGTTGAAAAGTGAAGAACGCCGGAATTCTTCGATTTCCCACCGTTTTCTTCATCACCCGGCGGCCACTAACCTTCACAAGTGTTGTGGGTAAGTCTCTTAGGCTCCCCATAGCAGGAATTCGTGATTCGATTGGTCGATTTTGCAAAAGAGTGAAATTCATGAGTTTTTGTGAGTTTAACCCTAAATTGAGGAATTGGATGAATTTGAGTTAGGAATGGAGTTTCTAAGTTGTTAAATGAGTTCTAGAACCCTTGAACTAGCTCAAACATGTTCCCTTTTGGTTTGGAGAAGATTGCAATTCGTTCCGGGCATTTTTCCCCTCAAAATAGCCCAGTTCTGGAGCTTCCCCGGAGTATCCGGCCTTCCCCGGAGTCTCCGGTGAGCTCCAGCCGAAAATAACAGAGAGGGTGCTGCCGGAGAGTCTCCCGGAGTCTCCGGTACCCCGGAGTATCCGGCCTTCACCGGAGTATCCGGGTGCACTGTTCATCAGTCTCTGCTGAAACTTGTAAAATTCATAATTAATTCATACGAACTCCAAAAATCATGAAACCAATTTTGTTGGTTTCATAATAAACTACTCTATCTATTAAAAATATCCCCAGCAATTTAATATCGAATTAAAATTTTGAGGCTAATTAATTAGGCTTAAGCTTCATTAATTCACCATTAATTCTTTACAGATCCAAAATGGATGAAACCAATTTTGCTAGTCTTCTTATGACTTGTTCTAGTTAGGAAAAATATTTTCCTACATTTTAAAGTACATTTTCATGATATTTCATCATTTGCACCTTGTGGCTTAGATTGTTGCATTTCATTTATGCTTATCATTGCACGCGTTATGTTTCTTAGAACGCGCTGATCCATCGATCCCGGAGACCGAGGTCGATCCCGAGGCGCCGCACCTTTGTGAACCAGTGCATCAAGGCAAGCAACCTATTATGTTTGCATATTGCACCCATTTAATCGAATTGAATGAAGTCTAAAATTGATAAATTATGCTTGTGTATGTTTGCATGTTTAGTGAGTTATTGTCGGGTATAAATGGGTAGATCCTATGTTGAATTGCATATCCTCTACCTTGATATGTTGTTTATCCATACCCTTGTTGCCTTGAATATGTTGTTGTCTAGATTACAAATTAATCGAAATGCTTAGCAATGCATAGGTCTTTCGGTAGAAGTCGAGCGGTGAATGGTTTCATCGTTCGCGAGCATAGGCATTATTTACTGTTGTTATGATCACAATGTTGGAGATTGGTTGGTGATGGTTGTATGAGTGGTGAGTATGAGACGAGATGTGGGCGGTGCTAGGATGGTGTTTTGTCCTGCCCGGATGTGGAGTTCCCCTGGGTAGGCCGGTAGAGGAAGACCGGACACCGTAGACCGCTTGCATCGTTTAAGGCCGATCGTCGGGGTAGTTGGCTTTAGCACTTACCTTACTCACCACATGCCGATCTAATGGTAAGGCGAGCCGAATACCTTCGCAGCTGTGGCTTTGTGGGCGTGGACATCGACGGTGTGAGCGGGCGGGCTTGTAAGCGGTACTAGTTTGCTCCGGGAGTAGTTCTAGTATCGCCGCGCCGAGCGATGCATGCCCCACACGGTTGGGGCTGGTTGGGAAAGGTTGACACGGGTACCCCCTTGTGTGCACTTTAGCGGGTGGCACAAGCCGTATGGTCCCCGAGTCGTGTGGGTCCAGGAGTATCCCCCTGCAGGGTGTATAAACAGTTCGAACTGCCGCGCTCTCGGTCATGAGCATGCTATTGTTTCATTTGCACCCGGTCGTAGAGTTTCGATTGTGGTTGTGGTTGGTTATGTGGGAGATGGGCGAGTTGGTTCTTGGTTACATATATACTCATGTTGGTTCTAGTTTTATGTTTATGTTGGTTACAGTTACCTTTATGTTCAGTTGGTATATGTAGGGTAGAATCATGTTGTTGGTTAAGTTAGTTGCTCACACATAGATGTTTAGATTGCTTACCGCTAATGTTTAACATAACCATATGGCTTTATCCTTGCTAATGGCTCAATGCATAATCCTTGGAGTCGAGCTATGTTTATGTGCTCTATATGGTTTAAGTCTTGCGAGTACCCTTCGTACTCATGCCTGCGTTTCAGGTGCTGCTGTTGAGGAAGAGGCGGTGT
This sequence comes from Phragmites australis, assembly GCF_958298935.1. Classification (NCBI taxonomy): domain Eukaryota; kingdom Viridiplantae; phylum Streptophyta; class Magnoliopsida; order Poales; family Poaceae; genus Phragmites; species Phragmites australis. Next base: position 38,834,636 of record NC_084925.1, on the reverse strand, counting down.
TTGGCTACTTTGTGCCTGCCGATCAGGGTGGCGGGCAGGAGTAGCACATTCTACTCCGAACTCGGTGTTCGGGTATGGAGCCTAAGGGCATGTGGCTCCATATCCTTTTGTTGTATAGCTTTTAGTCTTCCGCTGCTTAGTTCTTTTGCTGGTTAGGAGTTGAGCAGATTTTAGTCTCCTCCTAATTCTCTTTTGCTGTAAATTATGATAACTTATTGCATGCTTAAGAACTTGTAATATAATGTTAATTACTCGCTCTTTCTTAAGCTTTGTTGTGATGTACATGTTGGAAAGGCATGTGTTCCGATCTTGGGCACAAAACACGTGCCGGGACTACCGGGATGATATTTTGGTTAATCATCGAGGTTGTGATTATGAATAATGATCCTCCTGGTGATTAATTAGAATATTATTTGGACGGTTCCTCACAAGTTATGACCTATTTTAGTTGAGCCACGTATTGTCCACAAAATACCTTATGCTACGATTAAATATAGGATGTTGCATCATTTATCATAATAATGACAGATAATACCTTAATATTGGTTATACTAATATACTTAAGATGGTTATTTCGTCTATTTAGACATGTGTTATTCAATTAATCTTGATATATGTTTTTACAAAATGTGTGTGTGGTGATTGGTAGTGTTCCTGTGTGTGAATAAAAATAGATGAGTTGGTGTTAGTGGGACCTATATGGGGGAGAACCAGATTTGGCGATGGTGAGTAAGGTGTTCCAGATAGAAGGGGCTACCTTAAGGTAAATTCATCTGTGTAGTATTTCTGCTGAGAGACACTTGCCTCGGTAGCATAAGTATTGGTTTGTTGTGACATCCTATCTATCCGTACAACCACATGTCAAAAAAATGGCAGTGATAATAGATCACTTCTGCTTATTAAGCTCAAGGCATGTAAAAAAAACCGCGCCAGTAAGAACCAACAATGTTAGTGGTTATCACTGTCGGTTCGTGTTACAAAGCGGTAGTGATATTTAAATTTTTATCACTGTCAATTCTTAAAAAGACGTGCACAAAAGGCATGTCTTTAATAAACGATAGTGATAATATTTATCTCAACTGGTTCATATTGCAAACTAGAAGTGATAATGTTTATCACTACCGGTTCTTAAAAAGACATGTCTTTAATGACCAGTAATGATATTTATCATTGTCGGTTCGTATAATGTATTGATGGAGCAATAATCAAGGACGACGAACCAACGATGTTAATTATTATCACTGTCGGTTCGTATTCCCAACCGGCAGTGATATTTTTTCTATAAATTGAACATGTCTTCCTTAGTCGCGCCCATCTCTCATTTCGCACTCTCCCAAAAGCCGCTCTCGAGGGGTAGTGGCGGTCAAAGTGGAGTGGTGGTCACTGGTCGTGTCTAGTGCAACCGCCTCTACCCCCCATGCCTGACTTCAACCGTTCGTCGACGTCAACATCATTCCTCTCCCCGCAGGGTAGTGCCCATCGTCTCGCGAGCCAACACGCACCTTTCACATCTCCTCATTCCTCTCCCCGCGGTCTTCTCTCACTGTCTCCTCATCTCCTCTCACAGTCCTCTGAGCAGGTAGCCACCTTGCGTATGTTCACCGAGCTCGCCATCTCCCGAGTCAACACGCAGTCACATGCCTTCTCCATCTTCTCATCTCCTCTCTCCACGTCTCAACTGCACGAATGTTGTGTGAAGATGGTTGTTGCAGTATGCAATATGTAGACACAATCACTTGAAACTAAGTTTGAGTGTTAAAGATTGTGCTTTTACCATTTGTTTAGACTTACTTTTGTCACTCTCGGATAGTAAATTCAGTCGAAACGTGTGAAGAGTGTGCAAGAAGTTTAACATATGGGATAGAGTTGCTGTAGTAGGAGCTTTTTGATGTGGAAGTGTCAAAAGAGCTTTTGGTACACCAGCTTCATAACATTTGTTTCTATTTTTAGATTTAGGTATAAAATACTCCGCCTCAAACATTTCGGCATGGGACGTCTGTCTTAAGTATGATGTCAAACTTAAGACATATACCTCATGCTGAAGAGTTTGCAATAGAGTCTTTTTGCACATCTGAAAAGATTATCACTATCAGTCCATACCTTTAACCGGCAATGATAGTTATGATCATTAACGGTTCATGAACTGGCAGTGATAATAGGGTTGTCGTTGCCGGTTCAAAACTTAAACCGATAATGATACTTACTATCACGTCGATTCATAAGCCAAGAGTGATAATCCATATCACTGCCAATTCAAGGCTTAAACTGACAATGATGTCAATTTTGAACCTGCAGTGATGACCTTTTCTGTAATAGTGTGTCCTGTATGCGGCAAGGCTTGGCCTCACACACCACTAATTGAACTCGATATCAACTTGAAGGCTAGTAGTGGCAACATGAGCCAGGAGAAAACTCGAATGATCTAAGTAAAGTCCCTTGATATGGTTGGAGACTATAAGTGAGCTATATTCATCACGAGCCCCAGGTAATATATCATATGGGTGAATATAGTTGCGATACTCGGCGGTACCATGCATATCAACTTCAAGCTAAAATATAGCTTTTGTAGACCTAAATTTGTCTTTTCAGTTTTTTTAATCGATAATTGTATTGTTGAAAGGATCTAAAGGCCCTAGAGGGGTGAATATGGCACTAATAAAAAACTAAATCAACTACCGATTTCTAAAACAAAGAGCAACCTTAGCCTAGAATGTATAAAAGTAACTAGACGGCCTAGCAAGCTACAATAATAAGCACAAATATGTAAGCATATGGAACATAAGTAAAGTGCGGAATTGAAACTTGCATAAAGAAAATGCTAGAAGCAAAATGCGGAATGTAACAAGAGTAGGGAAAGAGGGCACCGAGTTTTTTTCTGAGGTATCGAAGAGTTGGCACTCTCCACTAATCCTCATTGGAGCATTCAAATAAAGATGCCGCTCTCCCTTGCGTCATCAAGACTCAAGTACTCACTAGTGATTGCCACTTCTCAATCTCCGGATTGACGGGCATCAAACCAAGTACACGAGCTTCCCGAGGCTCACACAAGACCTCCAAGAGCTCACCTAGAATACCTCCAATCTCCACAACCGGCTAGTTGTTATCAACCACCAAGAGTAACAAGCTAACTGGTTCACTTGATCCCTATCAAGCCTAAAACAACAGCTAGATGCACACTCACTACTCTTGAAGCACTAATGGTGTCCTTAATCTTTAATTAAGAACTTGCAAATCACCTCAAGTGCTCTCCCTTGCCTCTAGATGATACACACTATGTATGAATACTTCTGGATTATAAGAGAGACGAATGAAATCAAGTGAGGGGTATATATAGGTTAGAGGTCCAAATCTAGCCGTTGCCCAACCACTCATTTTTTCTGTGAACACTGGATGGTCCGGTGCACACGTCTCTGTTAAAACCGGATAATCCGGTGAGTTAACTTTTTCCACATGCTGATTTGACAGTTGTCAGTAGCCATTGCAAAATACTCCGGTGTTCTTCCACATAGCATCACCGGATAGTCCGATGAGTTATAACTCATTTCCTCCAAAAATATCAAGCTTCTGTTAAATAGTCCGGTGATCTCCTTTAAGTTACCGGACAATCCGGTCAGTTCAACTCTGATTTTCTTCAAAAAAATGGTTTTTCTGTTAAATAGTTTGGTGTATGAGTTCTTTAGATCACCAGATAATCCGGTACATATAACTTCAAATTTCTCTGAAAAATGACTCTTATGTTAAATGCTCCGGTGCAAAATTTCTTCCATCACCGGACAATCCGATGAGTTCATTTGAAATCTTCGCAGAGAAGGAAAATAGTTCGGTGAGTATAATCCTTCTCACACCGGACAATCCGGTGAGAACAAACTTCCTGAAACTCGTCCAATTCAATTGATTTTGAGTTCTAACTTCTCAACTTCTCACATATAGACTTTTTGAGCCACCCAGTACTAGATTTTCGCAAGTGTGCATTCAACTATATCTAGACTCAATTATATTAAGCTACAACACTTAGCCCCCTTTATAATACAGTCAAAAGATAAAAAAAAGACCTATGTCTACTCTAAGTGTCCTTCATCATCTCGTGACACTTAGAACTAAAAGATCCTTAATTTTGACGTAAATATCCTTTGATCGATAAATAGAATTTCATGAGACCAGAAAAATCATTCAATCATTGTGAACTAATTTTTTTTAATTTTCTTCAAAATATATATATTAATCACAATAATACAATTATTATTAATCATCGAAACTCTTACTCTTATTAGGAGGCTAGATGCTATAACTATACTAATGTGCATGTCCTTAGGCGACGTGAACTAATCCACTGGCTACTCACGGCCGCATCCGTCGAAGGCGAGATCCAACGGCTCACGTCCATTCCTGTTTCTCCACACCCACTGACCTTTCCTTTCGCCTACACCGCTACACCCTGCCGGCCCGCCGCCGTCCCGACGCCTTCATCGCGTCCCTCTCGGCCAGCTCTCTGCCCGCCCCTGCAGCGCAGCCCCCCACCTCGCAGAGCCCGCAGGGATCCACCCCTTGCCGGATCTCCCTCCCAGTAATCCCCTCGGCTGCGCGGATCTCGTTTCCACCCTCTGCCGCTTCGACGCAGATGGGGCTCGACGCCCTGACGGCCGCGTGCTGTGCCCTTCCGGTACTTGTCTCCTTGCTCACCGTCCGCTTCTTCTACGTGCTTTGGCGCAGCGGTCAACCGCTGTCGAGGCCTCACGCCGCAGGGTTGCGGTGTCTCATCGTCCTCGGGTCCGGTGAGTTCGTCTTGCCGTCAAGCACCTGTGGGCTGTGGTCAGTTATAAAATATGGTTATCTGGCGCATGAAACAGTAGCGAAAGCGCATGACATGAGTTCCAAGAGTTAGCGATACTGGATAGTTGTAGGTACCTGCAAGTTCATATGGGAATTACTTCGTCACTTAATCACGATTGACAGTTAGGTTCTTGATCGTTGGTCGAAATCTTATACTACCTCTGATTGCAAATGTAAGTCGTTTTAGACTTGTGCACAAGGATTAAAAAAACAGAACAAATAACCTTATTGTCCTTCATTTATTCTGTATTGGAAAAGATAACTCATTTATTTGTGAGAGTAGTAGCATTTATTAAACAAGGGCAAGACGGGAAAAAAAAAGAGAAAAAAGTGCATAGAAGTTTGAGAATAACTTATATTTAGAGAATAGTTGAGGAGGCTAAAATAACCTACATTTGCAACCAGAGGAAGTATTGTCAAACAGCAGTACGGTAACCCCAGCCAACCAGGACATTTGTGCTGCAGCAGTTCTGCTTTTGGAAACTAAACAACGAGTTTAGTACATAATGTCTGTTATTACAAAATGGCATATTTGCCTAATAAGTAACTCTTTCAACCACATTTGTTACTTCACAGGGGATCCAAATTCCTAAACATGATTTATACCGAGTTGGTGTAGGATCATATTTTATTGGTTAATCTGTTTTACGAAAGATGCACATGGTCTTAGCTGCATTTTCATTCTGTCCTTATGTAGTGTGCACCGGCATATGTTCAGTTGTAGTGCTGATATTGTCTGGATGTTATCATGATTTGGTCTTTCAATGCATATATCTCCAAAGAAAAAACAGATGTATATGCGGTCAACTCCTTTTTTTTTCTTTTGAAAATTATGTTCCATGCTCTTCCTGCACATTTGATCACAGTGCATAGTACATAAGCTAAACTGTAAATACTATAACAGCATTTTACTATTTTTTTTTTTTGCTATTTTTCTGGAACTGCATGCTCTTGGAGAACTACTCAGAGTATTCTTAAGTGTCCGTAAGCATGATGGAGTATCTATTAATTTATGAATTTGATTCTTAGGAGGGCATACTGCAGAAATAATGAATATTGTAACAGCCCTTCAGAAGGATAGGTTCACGCCAAGGTACTATGTGGCTGCACTTACTGATAACATGAGTCTTAAAAAGGCACAGTTCTATGAGCAGTCACTGATTCAGGTGGAGGCCAATTACCTTGCTTTGTTGAATTAGATATGCTAGAACTTTCTTAAACATTATGGAATATGATTCTAGTTTATGCATTTTCAGAGTGATGGAGAGATGACCATCAATGACGCCCACTTCATGCAGATATACCGTAGTCGTGAAGTAGGCCAATCTTACATTACCTCCATTGCAACAACATTGCTTGCTACATTGCATGCTATGTGGCTAGTAATAAGAATCAGACCACAAGTGGTGTGTACCCTGCTCAAATTTGTCAGCATCCATTGCACATTATGAGCTCAAAGATACTAAATATTTGTTACCCCTGCAGATATTTTGCAATGGTCCAGGGACATGCTTCCCTCTGTGCGTCTCTGCTTTCGTTCTGAAGGTAGCCTGACATCCTAGCTTCTATACTCGCTTACTTAATGCAGTGCAAGACCACTGCCTTTCTCTTTGTTAATCTTATAGAACGATTTAATAAGTTGTTCGTCCCAAATTTCAAGTTGATGCAATACTTTCCAGTCTATATCGAGTTTTGGATTGCTTTCATTCTGTAGGTGTTTGGTTTGGGATGGTCCTCCATTTTCTACATTGAAAGCATTGCAAGAGTGAGGAAGCTTTCATTGAGCGGTTTACTGTTGTACAAGCTACGGATAGCTGATCAGTTCTTCGTGCAGTGGCCCCAGCTGCAGCAAAAACACCCTCGAGCACAGTACGCTGGCCGTTTAATGTGAAAATTCATCCATATTGGATATTGGGATACTGTATTTTCCAACTGAAAATCCAGAACACACTGACAATCTGTGTACACTTCGAAAAATACAATTGAGTGACCCTCATACTTGATACAGGGGGCATGGAGTGCAAGTTACTTAAGATAATCTTTCTGGGCAAACGGGAATCAAGGTACAGTATGATAGAAGTTACTGAAGAGTGTAAAACTCATTTTGTAAATTTCAAGAGACATTATCTGTTTTTAGTCGTGCCTGGCGTCCCTGGTTGACTGGTGATGGATTCTATTCTACAACGACGGAATTCAGCATTCTTTCGTATTTTCCTTTGCTGATTGGTATCTTTGCTTCCAACAATTTGTCTCTCCAAACCATTTTTAGGGAAATTTATTCCTGTAACCTACAGGAAAAAAATAAAACTTTTACTAGTATCAGATACATCTCGGTCCAATCCAGCTAAATGCTGCACATTTGCTCTGAGGCAGCTCAACAACCACTCCTGCTGCGGCCGAGGGCAGCACTGTAAATACTATAATTTTCTTTAATTTCATTATAAATTTTATAATAATTACTATTATATGCCACTATAAAATAGATTTAAACCGTAAATACATAAGATGTAAGATTATTTTCCTTATCCCATCAGACAAAAAAAAAAAAAAACAGAGGAAAAAAATTGAGGAAGTAACAAGAGCTCCGATCCCACCCACCTATCGGTCGATCGACTCCAATTCCCTCCCAAATCCGCCAAGCGGGACCCGGGACTCCCAACGCACGAGCGGAAGTATCAAGTGTGTTACCTTGTATTTGTTTGTTCCACAGCTTCAGTTCGAACACGCGGGCCGCACTGGATTTGGATTAATACCGCCTGTTTAGAAAGGAATTTTTGGGGTAAGAGGCCGTTGTTTCCATCATTGGAAGTGTTGGGAGAGAAATGGCTAATCGTGGTGTACTTTGGCAGGAAAGGCGGATAGAGTCTGCGCCATTTTTTGGTTGGTTTGAGTTTGGAGCCGGAGGCTCGGAGACTGAGAACGATGATTAGGAAGGGTGAATAGGTATTTTATAAATATTTTGTAAGATAGATGATTTTTTCTTATTTACTTAATGTTTTTTAAAAACGTACCAACAGAATTATAAATTTTGGAGGAGCGAAACGAGAAAAAAAATTCCAAAGTAATATAACTTCACAAATGAAATATGAACTATAGGCTCAACAATTCCATGTGTCTTTAAGTATAAAAGTTTAAAACTTGAACGAAAAATAAAGAAAAAACAATCACCGAAAGAAGTAAAGATAAGAGGATTCAATACTCTCTCAAATACATGAGTATATAAATATTTATACCTATAATAAAAAAATAACTTTTTAAGGTTGAAAAATCACAGCTCAAAGATAAAAACAAAAATCAAAAAAAAAATCATTAAAAAAAACTTGCAAATTTGCAAAGGAAACAATAAAAAGAGACTAGAAGAAGAGCAATTCAAGCATATGCAAAATATAAGCTTTATTGCTCAAAGAGATCAACCCTATTTTAAACATATTGTAATAATTTTTGTCTTAAAAACTCTCACTTATTACGTAGGCTAAGTACTTATCTTTCTTTCCTCTAAAACTCTACCACTAGGCTCTCAAATGAGTGACACAAGGGGTTCAAGTGACTGGTTGAAGTTCTCTTATAGTCATACCTCTCTATTTATTTGTTTAAGAAATTTGACCCCTAAGTTTCATAGTTTTTTCTTAAAATACTCATCTTTTGTAGTACACTATTACTTACCACCGAGGACATTCTGGTCTATATTCTTCTTCATTAATCAGACAGCTATGACGCCTTTATGATTTAGCTTCGTCTCGACATAAGCTTCGCGATGGTGCCATATATTCCTTCAATCCTCCCACGGTTTTGAGGCCAAACTGCGAAACCCTAACACACTTATAAAAGAGTGACTGGTCGCCATTTGCTTCCACCTGAAGCGAGCGGTCCGATAATGACGCGTGTCCTCCGTCTTGCGATCTTGACCGTTGACTAGTCTCTCCCGCTCCTGATCCCTCATGCCGTCTTGTCACTTGCATTAGTATTCCCTTTACTTTATTTTGTCAACACGTCATCTTCATCATCTGTTTCATACTTTACTTGATCTCCACGTGTACAGCTAGGATCACCCTTAACTCCGCTCGAACTTCTTGATCGTCCGGCACTAAGCCTCCGCTTGGCCCCGATCATCCCGCCGTTGACCGCCAAGTTGCATCCATCACTTACACATCATGAGACAAGCAAACATGTTTGTCCAACTCCAAACCAAGTTAGTTCAAAACCAAAATCATAAATCATCAGTTCAAAATACATTGTACTGAAAACGTGAACACCGAATGATTCAGCGTGTTTTGCCTCTGAACACCAGACCATCAAGTGATTGTAGCACTATTTGTTCCAGAAAATTTTTGCTATGCAAGAAAAGGTCCGGTGAAGGTCCGGTGAAAACTTACAGTGATATCATGCCCATCACCGGATAATCCAGCATGTGTAAATTCATCGAACCACTCTTCTACAACTTCTCTACAACAAAAAGTTCGACAATATCCTCCATTGTTCACATTGAAACGTCAGACTATCCGGTGTTTGCTTATATTTCTATTTCGATACTAAAAATACTCTGGTGCTCACTTCACCGTACCACCGGACTATCCGATGTGGTCAAGAACTCACACACCGGATGTTTCGATGAGGTATTTTTTTCTGGACTCTGAAACAGGTTAGCCATAAATAAAATCATGCACAAACAAGCTCATACCAACTAAAATCATCTTAAATCTAATATTATCAATAACTCATCGTACACAAACCGATGCATATTTCAATTTGGTATTCAGAGCTGCTTTTTCGTGCGTGATCTGCCCGCAACTAATTTTGGCGCTACTGTACTAGTAGTATTGCTTTGCTGCCGAGTGCTGCCTCGCTAGGGAGAGCACAGGATTGTATCATGTATGGTTGGTTTGGAAGTGGCCAAATTTAGGCTTGCTCAACTGTGGCGAGTGACTTCTTTAGCCTGCTGATTTGTAGCATCCCAGTTTGCGGCTGTCATACTCTTATTCTCGTACATGTCCGATAGCTTTCAGTTAACCTTTCCTCACAACATATGCAAATTTGCTTATTTTTAGTGCTGATCAGAAACGCAGCGGCCAAAATGGTCCCTATTTAGATGTAGTTTGGTCATGACTCATGAACCAGACAATGGCTAGTTGGCTACCATGAGAACTCTGTTAGCCAGGGCCGGCTTTGGTATCGCTAGATGAATTGATTATCTTCGTGTCTTCTGAATTATGGATGGATCTTAACTGTTGCAAGCTTGACCTGTCATTCTGGGCTTGTTTGGTTCCCTTGCCTATCATTTCCTAACCTCTCTAGCGGGCAAGAAAATCCTTAGTGGAGGAGAGAGAATTTGGCTCACATTGCAAGCAGAGCCTCCCAGAAAATCAACTTTCCTTGTTTAATGGAACAAATCATGCCCTCACTCAATAATGCTCACGTGTCGAAGCAATGCTTAAATTGTGCTCCCGGTACAGTGTTTTTTAATGATCCCGTACAGCGTTCACCTTTGCGTACTGTTGCCCAGGCTTCCAAAGTGCAAGGTTTCTTACTTGGCAGGACCCCTGTTAAATTGGCTCTCTGATGATCTTAACGCGGTAGAAAAACTGTGAGCTCGTCGTTTTTTAATTAGGTTCTTTACCAACTTAACCTATTTGCATTAGAAACTGATTGGTACTGTTTCCTTCGCCTAAATCAATTTGACTACCATACGTCTTCCTGCCTCAAGCCACACCTGTTGTGAGTTGTGACTTGCCGAAAAATGAATAGGCACCAACAGGATCCTTGGCAACTGTGAGGCTTCGACCGAATTGTTTCTTTAGCAAATGCTATCTACTATGTGAATTTAAGTCGTGTTGTTAAATGTTTTAATGTTTTTCTGGTGGTCAGAAGGGGTGTGAAAGCCATGCAACAAATTGGTATGCAACTGAGGGTATGTTTAAGTAGAGTTCTCTTCGATTCAAATTATCTGCGGAGAGTGATTTTCTGGGGAAATGATTCTATGATTAAAAGTGATTATCTAGAATAAACTATATGGAGGAAGTGATTTTATGCGGGAAGCGAATCGGGTGAAGCTGTTTTTTTTAGCTCTTCAGCTTCTAGTTTATTTCAAAGAATCACTATCACGGGTTTCACTCAGAGAGCTAAAAGATTAAAGTTGTTGTTTGACAGAGCTACTCTTATTTCAGTCGAGAAACTACTCTGAAAGCTTTACCAAACAGATTTGAGTATATCTTTTTAACTTTCTTATGAAAAATGCACAAGGTCTGTCCCATACCAGACCTATCAAGCATATCTTCAACAGGCGCATTTTGTACTGTCATATGGGCAGGTCAAAAGGGGTGTGAAAGCCATGAAACAAATTGGCATACAACTGAATATATCTTTCTGACTTTCTCATGGAAAATGCACAAGGCCTATCCCATACAAGACCCATCAAGCATATCTTCAACAGGCGCATTTTGTACTGTCATATGGGCACTCTTTTTCTTTTAACAGCACTCTTAGACTTAGTTGATCCGTTTTATTATATTATATGGTTCTTATTTCTTTGTGGGCTATAATGCCATCCATATTTTGAATAATGTTCCTTGTAATATGTCATAGGGTTCTCACACAGTTACAGTAATCCAAATTTTTATTCATTCTGTCTTATCCACTATATTCATCTCATGAACGTCATTGTGATCGCAGGACTACTACAAAGTTCTGTTGGTTAACTATGATGCGTCTGATGACACCATCAAATTGAGCTATAGAAGATTAGCTTTGGTAAGCTGTTGCCCAACCTCTGTTCTTCAAGCTAGTATTCTGTATTATCCACGCAAAGGAGGTTTGTAGATCAACTCATTGTAACTCATGCTTCCTTCGTAGATGTGGCATCCAGACAAGCATAAGGGTGATAATGATGTCACAGCTAAATTTCAGGAGATTAGTGAAGCATATAAGGGTATTCTTCCTGTCTGTATTACTTAGACACTGGTAGTCTTTAAATCCTCCTTATTCCCAGAAATAATAGTGGATAAAATCACAACTACGCACAATGATGAACCTGTTGTTATGTACTTTACTAATTTATCTCTTTGGTTCTCTTCTTTTTCAGTTTTAAGTGATCCAGCTAAGCGACTAGAATACGACCGTTCCGGCTGTTATGAGATCAATCAATATACTTGGCGTGTAAGATTTCTTGTTTTTTAGCCAGACAGCTGTCACTTACATTATCCTCTCCATACTCCGTCTTAAATTCTCTGTGCTCTCTTGTATTTCAGGAGTACCTTACAAGATTTAAGGGTATGCTACTTACCTGCAATGGATCTGGATCCTCTGACATAATCGCGACTATTGCAGAGAGTTACTGTTTGAACAATGTAATGTGTCTGATGCTACAGTACCTGTGTTAATTAATTGTAATTACTGTAGTAAAGTACTACAGCAACAGTACTTCCGTTCACTATAGCGTCAATTTCTACTGTTCATAGATGCTGTAGCATTTTCATCTCAATCGCCAGATTTTGATCCGACGGCGGTAATATTCCCTAATGCACATCACTGTTGATCCTCTGCAGTGGAGGTCCCGATCCACCTGGCAATGGCCTTGGCATAGATCATCCTTCCAAATGGTAAAGACAATTCAGTTGAACTCAGGCACCTAATTGATTCGACATAATCTTATGTTTTCTACTCTTGATTATTATTTGGAGCACATATATGTTGGGAGGTTCTGTAAGAAACTGTATGATAAATTGATGATGTTATGTATTTATCATTTCCAGGGCCTGACATTTGAGGGAACTGAAGCCCCATTGATCAACAGGTACAGACCGTACCAAACCACAATGCGCCACTTACAATGGCACTTTGCCACTTTCCGCTACAACAGATACGTGTGCGCCATTTCCAGATGTAATTCTTGGTGACTGAGGTCATGAATACGAAATTAGTTCTTTTCTCATGATAAATATAGCTCCAAAGAGGTTCAATAGATGGGACTACTTTAACCTAAAAAAATTCCACTTCATGTCTTCACGGGTACAATGTTCCTAATTTTTCCACCGGGCCAAATTATAGATTCTGTTGTTGAAGAGTGATAGCACAAGGGTGAATTGCTCAGTACACTTATTTTTTTGCATTGAGCTTGATGTAGGGAACTAGAAACATGCCCTATTTTTAGTCTAAAATGGAAACTGAAACTGTAAATCAGCATGCATTACTGAAACCTCCTGAGTCATGATCGCTACTGGCGGTATTAGGTTAAGGACAAGATGCATCATTACTGAAGGTCGTTCCATCTTTTTTCAGATCAGCGGTTCCTTTCTTATCTTTCTATGATATAAAATCAGCGAGTGGCTTGCTTCTGAGTTACGGCACTCTAATTTTCATGTGACGTATCTTGACCTGTATAGTGTCAAGTGTGTTGAAGCTGGTTATGCCATGTCAGCTTTTGTCTTAATAATCGCACACAGGTGTGATCATCAAATCGCACACAGGTGTGATCATCAAATCGCAATGAATCATGAATTGCCTCGCTGTTTCATGTAGGGCAATTGCTGTATGTTGTTGTACCCAGTGGGTCGGAATCTACAACTGTTGTGTGCAATGAGCTTGACGTTAAGGGGCTACAAACGTCTATTTTTAGTCCAAACGAAAACAGAAACTGAAAGCCAGCGTGCAATACTGAAACCCCCTAGTCTAGATTGCTCCTGTCGTTTTTAGGTGAAGGACACGATGCACCATTACTGAAAACCCATTCCCTTTTTTCTCAGACCAACAATTCCTTTCTCTTTTTTTTCTTCTTTTGAACAATGACGACTCCTTTCTCACAGGAGTACACTGACCCATCGCTAAAAGGTTGCTTCTCTTTTAGTGCACTCTAATCTCGAAGTGTTTTGACCTGTAAAGCGTGTGCCATCTCAGTTTGACAGTGTTTGTCTCCATAATCGCACACAGGTGCGACCATCCAGTCGCAACAGAACAGGCTCACTGTTTCATGTAGCCTGTGGCACGGATTTGATTCCAGATCTCACTGTTTGTACCCGCTCCGTGGCCCATGGTTTTCGTAGGGCCTCGATATCGAGTGGAAACGGACGGCCGATAGGATCGGACGGTGCCGTGGGCTCTCGCCGTACGACAGGCTCGATGAGCAAGGCAACATCATGTTGGTGTCAGGCGGGATTGTCCCTCCTCCTCTCTCCTATCTTCGGGTTTCTCCCCTCGGGTGGGTGGTGGTGACCGGTGAGGGGCTGTAAATTGAATGTTCTCTCGCGCGCGGCGGACAAAAGCTGCACTGGTCCATTTTGCTCTCGCCCATCCATGACCATTCAGGCGGCTGTCAGAGCTGTGGTCAGCGGCCACTCGATGCATCTACCGTGGATATCCTAACCTGCTGCTAGCTAGGAGCAACGAGATCGTGTGTTCTTTTCATCGTTTTCCCGTAGTAGTGCTGCTGATAGATTAGATTCATGTTTGAGGACGAGGTTTTCAGCTGGGTCAGTGTAGACTGGGCGTTCATAAGATGGTCAGGTAATGTTGACGAGCGGACGAGACGTTAACCTCGCCGGACTATTGCTCGTCAGTGAAATCAAGCATCTGTGTTTCTCCACTGATCTGATATGAAAGCAGCTGGACGCACTGGGAGACGAGAGGGAGCTGTGAGGATGATGGCGGATTGGCGTTTCGCGGCAGGACGCGAGGTTCCAACTCGGCGCGGACCCAACCCGGTACATCACGATATTCGTCTGGGCGCACGGTACACCAGCGTGCCCCCATCGCAAATCCACGCCCGAGTTGACGAGACGAGGACGGGGCGCCTACCGAGCGGCGGACGTGACCGCCGTCTGGGTCTCTAGAGTGTTCCGAGCCTCGGACGCTTTCTCCCCGTGTTTAAAAATAGATAATATATCAATGTATTTATAAATTTAGTATATATATTTGACATTTTAAATATTAAAAAACTGATTCTGATACCAGAGGTACCGAAAACTTCTGTTTTTGGTACTTACGGCACTGCTCACCGTATTTGGTATCTCAGGTACTTAAAAACTCCATGTATTTAGCATCGAATATAGTGAACATGGTCGTATTCGACACCTCTCAGGTGCTGAATACAGGCCAGCTGCTCACGTCACATCTGGTCGGTGCTTTCGGTGCGATGGCCATGTCGTGTCGTGTCATTTTGTTTTTGTCATTTTTTTAATCTACGAGCTGTCGTATTTTACTATAAAATACGAGCGGGTTGGTTTTATAGTACAATTTAGTTTTATCAGGATATGAGCGAATAAATAAAGAAAGGAGCTAGATGAGTGAGTGTGTGTAAATTTGCTTCAACGTAATTTTATCGATATTTTTATTATTTATTTAATGTATTTATGTAGATAACTTTTTAGAGAAGAAACGTTGGAAGAATACAAAATCTAATTTGTCGAACAATGATAGTTGTGAAGTACGATTATCATATAACCTGGTATAGATATTACATATGCTGATAAACATTACATGCGATATGATATTTTTCGTCGCTGCACGAATGGATCCTAATCATAAAGAGCTGACGACAACAAACGTTGGCATATACGGTACACCTAAAGACTAACTTAATAGCGTGTCGCTGCTAAACTAAACATGCCTTAGAAAATGAAAATAGTCCGGGTTACAATAGATGCTCTCTACTGAGTGCATCTAGAATATTTACCCTTTCGCATGGCATCAGCGCCCTTCGCTTTAGCGCGATGGGCTCTCTCCCGCTTTCTTTCACTCTATGCTTCGCGTGCCTCAGCCGCGGTACGCTCATTGGCTATCTTCTTCATATGCTTCTCCTCTTGACGCTTGAGTCGTAGTTCCTTCTATTATTGCTCGTATTTTCGGCGTTCGTACGCTTCTCTCTTCCACCGTATGCTCATATCGACCAACCGCTTCTGGTGCATATTTGCTCCATATCCAGCCATTCCATGAAATTATAGATAGGCGGAGGAGGCTGGACAAATAAAATAAGAGGATGGATTAATAGGACAATATACAAAATTGTACAAAAAGTGTCACATTAGTGATATACGTCAATACCGGTGGGTACTCATATGATACATATCGAAGCTTATCGTACAGTTAGTTGGCACACATGAAGAAGCGTAGGCTATAGGTGTAGGAGATACCTTGTGACTCGCGAAGTCTGCAAGAGTCGCCATAGAAGCACATCGGCGATTCGACCCCCCGGGGGATGAAAATCTCCCAATATTTCTTAGGTGGGCTTGGTGAAGCTAAGGAAAATATTGCAGGTGAGAGAGGTGAGGAAGGAGTGGTTTATCTATGTATGAGAGTGGGGTTATTTATGATGGCTGATGGCTGGTGCATGGACTGAGTGCATGTGTTTGGTTGAGGCCTGGAGCATAGGATTCCTTATGAAAACTAAAAAAGTTATGGCTTTTATGCTTATCAAAGATTCCATGTGAAAACTGTTACTTGGTATGGTCATTTCGTTCTGTAAAATTTCAGCAATAAATTATTGTTGCCTCTGTATGAGGTATAGAATCCTATGAAAGCATTCCCTGTGAAAGCTGTTGATTTTGAATGTGCGTAGAAATAACATCTATTCCTTTGATCTTAATCTAAAGTCGAAGCTTGCTTTAAGCATTCATCCTAAAGTAAGTACAACACGAGGTTGAACAGTTAATACAATTATATTGTTGATTTTAGAGTTGTAATTAATATTAGTCCCTGAGGTGCTGGTGATACATTGACGTGTCTAAAGCCTGAGTTCACAAATACCTTTCATATGTTGGAATTTTTTTACTTGGATAGTACGTTAATATAATAAACTTACCATCACATTGATTAGACAAATAGTTCGTAAACAAAATAAATTGTCATGCCTACTATTTGCATAGTTCGTAGTTCATAGATGTTTAATACCTAGATCATGTCAAGATGGCGGGGGAAAGTGGTGACGCATATTAGCGGAAGAATGACAGTTATACCAGTCAATACTATCAGGGTAAGATAGTTATCATCTTCGAGGTGGTAATGGAAAGTTTTAAGGATGGGTACTAGAAAATTTACCAGCATTTTCAGGGTCATCAATGTTCTCCGGAGATGGAGGCCTCGAAGAGAGGGATTCTTGTGGTATGAAATCTTCGTCGTCGTCATCTTGAGCTATCACGGTAGTAGCATGTCTTATTTCCATGTCGGTTGCACGTCATCTTGATGTGGTGCACGAACATCCTCTTATAGTGATCATTGAACCTTCTTCTGTATTGTTGCTGGAATGTCGAGGAATTAGGGGCATAAAATAATCATCCTCGTCATTTTCTGGATGAGTAGTAGAGGGCGCCCTTGTACCCCTTAGGTTTGCTGACCGTCATCGTCTTCTACGCGAAACAAGAATGACACCCCCGCTGAAGAGCATATATGTCACCAAGAAGTTTGTGATAACTTTGTTGATCAACTGTGTGTCTTTCGGAAATGCCTAATGCAAAAGAGGAGCATTCAAATCAATGAAAAAAATATAAGTAGGGTGATCAACAGGTCGGGCAACATCACTATCATTCTTTGCCTCCTAGAGAAGAAATCTAGAATAGAAGGATAGTCAGCTAGTTCGTACACACTGAGATACGTTTGACGCTGCTCGTGCAAGAGGGCCCTAAGGTCCTCGGTGTTTATATGTTGGAGCAGAGCGGTTAACGTAGAATAGAAAGGTCTTGCAAGCAATTTGGTCACGACTTGAATTAGGTTGCTCTTCTTTAAGGGATCATCCTTCCCTTCACGCACATCTTGCAAGGAGGCATTAAATGCTATATGGATCGTCGTATGTGTCTATGGAGAGCCTGTACTCAAAGATACCGCTATAGATTTATTGATCCTTCACCGCAATATTATGGCTCTATACCAAAGCATGAATCCCTGATTATTTAATGAACATTAAACAAGTATTAAATATCATAATTGTTTGACAAACATTATATAAATTGTGTGCTAGAATTATTTGACAAACATTACATAAATATAAATAATTAAATTAACAATACGGTGACAAATACATAATAGGAATGACTGTGGCAATAAAGTCAATACGACATGTGTCATTAACAAGTACAAGTGCACTAGCGACTCAATGACGACGACATCGCATGTAATCACCAGGAGTGTCGACATCTGGTGGGTGTGTGGTCCTCATCCTAGCGGCTTGCGCTGGCCCTTTCTTCGTGTTGCATTGCTCTTCATCATAAACGTCCTGCCCTATGGGAACTCCACCAAACGTGTATCTTGCTCCGCCAACTCTGCCTTGCATGTACCATGATGAAGCATCCTCATGCGGCAGTGTGGACTCCACTAGAACGTGCTCTAACGGAGTCTGGTGTGCTGAAGTCTCGCCCTGCTGGTACTACTGTGAACCCCCAAGTGCATCAGGATATTGGGGGTACTATACGCTGAGGAGCTCGATGAAGCTGGGAGCCTACATTGTAGTAGCCCAGTCAAATCATGCGAGCTACTCCAGTCAGGCGTCTGCTGCGTGCAGTCAATGATGTCTTCGTGATGAGTCGATGCTATAGACGGAGGTGTTAGCATATCTTGAGGAGGTTGTGTCCATTGCGGGGCCTATGAACCAAGTGTACACTACTCGGGCGCAGGAGCCTCCGTGCACTCCTCGCAATGCTCCGAAGCAGAAAGTGCCTCTCGCGACTATGCTCGAACAAGTTCATCATGGGCACCGGACGAGTGTCTAGTATGGGATGCACGGGACGAGTCAATGGCTGGTAGGTCATACCTCCTCCAACGCGGGGCACAACCACCTAGACCACGTGGAGCGGATAGGAAGCGGGACCCTCTCGTCCTCATGTGGTCTCGGAGAGGGTTCTGATCCTCCAACGTTGATGACCCGCTTCCTTCCCCACAAGCTTGCTCTACCTGCGTTTGCATCTCGTACGCCTATACGGTTTGTATAAGATGAGGACCATGTTAGTAATACAGAGGTTTAACTAATAAAAATCGTTATAAGTATCACAACAATTACCGCAACATGAAGAAGGCGGGCACGATCCTCGAAGAAGGGTCTAGGGTTTGGCTCTATAAGTTGGCTGAGTAAGGTGGCACGTGTACGTGGATGGTACCACAAAAGGTACTTCTAGTATGTGGTGTTGTCGTATTGTCCAGTACGAACGACAATATCCACTGCGGCTGACTCCGTCCACCTCTATAGGTGCTCGGTATTCACGTTGCTCATTTTCGCATGCCTTCGCCTCCCTGCACGCTCCTCCTGTACATGAACGAAACAACTATAATTTATTAACATAGATCACCAAAGGTACTAATGCGACAGTAACACACTTACTCGTGCGCCCGACTGACGTCTCGTGAGGGAGGTTCTGGCACCACTTGTCGATACCCGAACTACCTCTATACACGCTTAAGAGAATATATTTCCATGTTATTCATTTACAATAAGAATCATTTAGTCATCGATAAGTCTGAGTCACACCAACAATATGATTAGATGAGCCCTCCTATTGTAATTTTGGCCACTCGTGCCATACGCCATGGATCCCACTCCACGAGATCGACGCTAAGGATGTTCAAATCACTGATCACCCAGGAGTTGCTATCATGGTCTTGCTGTTGACTCCATCTCAGCCTGGAATGCATCCACCGATACCCCATCATAGACCTCATGTTATCTGCAATGCCATCAGAGATGGGGACTAGATAGTAGCTCTTGAACACCCAAGGCTGACAAACTAGGAGGTACTCCCAACTCCATAGCTGTAAGAGGTATAGGCAGCCAATAATTGATCCCCTATCCTTTGATCGCTGGGTTGCATCACACAATCCTCTGTGCATGGTAGCGAGCATAACAGATCCGTAACTGTAAGATATTGGCTCATAAGGATGTGATGCGAGCTGACTCACTAACCATACAATATGGGGGACGACATAATCATCTGCCGTGTTGCAGAATATGATACCTCCCAGTAAGACGTAGTACACCTCATAGTGTTGTAAAACTGTAGCCTCGTCCGTATCCGGTGGGCATAGACCGAGCTGTGATAGCCCATGAATTCAGGTCATAGAGAGACCAACATCCTTCTTATCATATTTCACACAAAATCTACAAGATGCAGATGGTCAATGAAGATTGAATAGCACTAAAATATTTGAAGTACATTACGTAACAGAAAATTACCTGCCCTCAACATAAACCTTTCACTGCTACTTTGCTAGTTGTGAAACTAATAATAGGGCGTCCCTGATTGGTGGCCTGGTCAGCATGACCACGTCCCTCAATGTTATGACTATTTTCCCAAAACAAAAGTTGAACATGTGCGTCTTAGGACGCCACCGGTCAACGAGATCTGCGAGCAGTGGCTCCTCAATTGGCAAGCGAGGTGTTCTGCCACCACCCGCCATGGGAGCTCCGGCCATCATGAGAGCGAAAGGTAGTAGTACTACCCGTGTGAGTGGCTCGTGCAATCGAAGATCTAACTGCTTAATCACGTGGACACTCTAGGCTCGCAACAGTCAACTGCAAAAGATATCTAATAGATGTACTGAGTTAGTAGCAAATTATCATGACAATTAAAAATCATATATAATCATTGTACCTGCTGCCCTGTGAAAATCATCCATCCCCTATGATTCTCGTCGTACCGCTGCTGAAGAAGCTTGGGAAGACCACAATGAGCCATGATAATGATTTCAAGCTACATGGTTCAATAAATAGGTGAATAACAAATTAGAATATATTACAAGCTTCATAACTCAATAAGTATGTGAATAACAAATAAGAATATATTACAACATTCATGGTTCAATAAATAGGTGAATAACAAGCTTCATGGTTCAATAAAAAAACATCGTATGTGATGCCAGTACCAAACGATATATAACAAAATAAGTAGTACAACTAATAGGTGAATAACAT
Source organism: Phragmites australis (assembly GCF_958298935.1). Classification (NCBI taxonomy): domain Eukaryota; kingdom Viridiplantae; phylum Streptophyta; class Magnoliopsida; order Poales; family Poaceae; genus Phragmites; species Phragmites australis. Next base: position 38,813,929 of record NC_084925.1, on the reverse strand, counting down.
TTTAGAATACAAATCATGATTGCGAATAACTTCAAACAGCAAACTAAAATGCAACAATTCTAATACACTACAGTTTGACAGTGACTTGATAGTTTACTATCGGATCGGGCATGTCCTTCTGTCATGGTCAGGTTGTTTGCAAAGTTTGCACTTGCGTAAGCCGTCAACATCATTTGCTTCATCCATGTCACCTTACAGTCTCATGGCTCTAGGCCTTCTGGGATCCGTACGTCGTGCTTGGGGATAAGGTACCCACTTAGACCCCTCGATCGTTTTATAGCTACTTCCGATGTTGAAGGACCTCATCTTTGAACGTTATATATTTCTCAAGATATTGATCATGAAGTACGATGCTACGCACTGTGATCCTTCATTGCCGCCCATGTCCCTGTAAGTAGCTAAGACATACAACACGAAATATGATACAATTTTGGCTTATTGCATATGCACTTCACCTCGTGAGGCGCAAGTTGACATTGCTGCATGGTGTCTCCTGCGCTATACCCTGAAGCATACCTACGGTGGCACATGACCTCGAATTCATTGTTGGTCAAGTCGTAGATCCTCGTCCGATGAAAGAGTGTCTTGTTCCTTCTTCTAGATATGATTTTCGTGGTCTCAAAAGTAGTCCGTCATTCTATAGAATGCGAGCTCAATGATGGCACACAATGAGAGACCCCATACTCACTTTAGGATATTGTTGAACGTCTCCGCTATGTTCGTTGTTATGGTGGTGTACCTAACATGTGATACAATAATTTTAGAAGACCTATTTGCATAAAAAGGGTACAATATGATCATTTAAATTTTATGTGCTAACTTGGCATCGTGAGTGTCATGGATTAGGGCCCAACACTCCGCTAGCTTTCCCACTATCCACTGGCTAAACGTAGAATGTGAATGGCTAACGATAGTTTGTCCCCCAACCATTTGCGTTCATAGATGATCCTCTTGTGCTTATTGATCTGCCATCATCTTGCGAGTGGTCTCATTTAACTCTCTCTATATCTCGTTGAACTTCGTCTGCTAGTTCTGTAGATATAATCCTTTAAATATCTTTACAAGAGACTTGTTGTGGTACCTTGTATACAGATTCACTCCCAAGTGTCACATGCACCATCTTCTCTCCACATAAAGCCATGAAATGGAATTATTTGTGTATCATACAGCATGTCCAACGCATGCAGAAGGTAGTTGTTGCGGTCTGAGATGATGCAAAATTGTTCCCTATTTACTACAACACCTATCCTCACCAAAGTGAGGAAACATAGCCAACTATTATTGTTTTCACTCTCAACCATTGCAAAGGCGATAGGAATGATCTGATTATTTGCATCTGCCGCTATCGCTGTCTTAAGCGAACCATAGTACTTGTCGCTTAGAAATGTAGCATCAACACATACAACTGGCTTGCAATGTTTGAAAGCTTCGATGCATTGTCCAAAAGATCAGAATAAGTTAATGAGATATCGATCAGTGATGCTGTATGACCCATCATCTAGCTTGATCGGTTCATTCGTCATGACCCACTAGTCCCTAGATTCGTTATGACAATTTTCTGCAGTAGCCTCGTAGCATATTTGTAAGACTCCTCGAAACTTCCAACATCATCTTCAACACTTTCTGCTTCGCGCGCCACGCGGTATGGTAATTGATTAGCATACCTGTCTTAGTCTGCACCTCATCCATAATGGATTTTGGCGACAAACAAATGTCCGTGCCAACAAGAGTGATGAGCAGTTGGGCTATGAACCTTGCATTAACTACGTGGCTTACATTCCTAATAGTCTCTTCGCTGCATGTATGCGGGGTGTGTCTACTGATCACAAAATAGTTCTCATATATCGGTGTATGTGTTGGTACAAAGTAAGAACTATTCGGGTGCTTGATACACCTGACCTCATACTCCGTAGGGTTAGATCGGGCGTACTTGTGACCCTTCTTGTCATTACAACATAGTTTCTAATGAAGTGGATGTCCTCCCCTCTGTTACGAAACTATTGCCTAATCTGGATGTTGCTATTCCGGTATCCCCAGTTAGATAAGGTGTTATACTCAACGACGATACAATCCAGTAGCCCAACACCACAAAAGTAATGGATCACAGGCACTAGGTTATCATTGTTAGCAGCTTCTTCATCCCCGTTACCAACGGCTTTATCATCCATGCATCCTGCATCCAATGTCTTGTGTGAATACAAAGCTCATGTGTTGTTCCTTCTCATCTTGAACAACATATGGACAACGACCGAGCAGTTTGGAACAAGCTGTGGCTACACACCTTCCAAGACAATAGTATGAGATTACTAGTTCACACGTAAAAGACTCATAATATGTTATTTCAGGCTATCCATGTCATTAGGTACCTCCACCGAACTCTCTATATGTTGTTAGTTCTGAATTCTTACGAGTATGCCGTGCAAAACCGCGAGACATTCTCTGTAATAAATATGGAAAGTCATACCTTATCTGCTAAACAAAATACATCTAATAAAATAACTACTTAGATGTATATACGATACACAGCTAATTACAACCCTTAATAAATAATAAATAAATTAACAATACAAATTAAATAGTACTATACTTGACAATATTAAATATTTAAGTATTAACAATGCTAATTAAATCATCAATATTGAATTCAAATGAAATAATTAATAATTAATATTGAATTAAAATATTAATTAAATTAACATGAAAGTTATATTGACCAAATATTCAATCTCGTTATAAATTGACTTCAAAACTATTTTAAAAACTAGTCTTGCTAGATTTCTTTACACCATATTTACTCTTTTAGAAGTCAGAAGCATTAGCATACCGCTCTCAACCCGAGTGATCATCTCTTTTTTATGGTGAATACTACTTATGCCTATAGTTCATAACAAAATTTCCGTGCTCACATTTAATAATGCACTATTAATCTATCCATAGATTTTTTATGCTGAGTGAGCTGAAGAGAGAAAACGAATAGTCTACGATAAGTAAAAGACACTAAAAATATTACTCTATTTGACTTCATAGCTGTTTCTTTTCTTTAACTAAGGATATAAGTTCTTATATGCACCACTATTTTAATAGATTGAATTAGAATATTAATTAAACAGATGCATACACTATTAATTAAAAAAAATAATTTGATATTTTTTTGGTGCAATGTGATTTTTATTAAATCTTTCTCTCCAACCTAAGATTTTTGGAATCTTCTTAAAAATTATTTTTTATCCTTTACCATTTCTTTTTCTCTCTTTACTCTCGTTGCACTGAAACTCTACTTCCACCTATGGAGAGCATGCATGCACTAAGCCACCACCATACACCACCACTAGCACAAAATGCCACCACTAGATCATAATGTTATTAAACTAATTAAATAATCTAATTACATTGATTAATCAAATTCACGCTAATTACTATTATACAATCTAGTTACTCTGACTAAGTAAATAATTACTATTATATAAATTCAAGTTAATTACTATTATACAAATTCACACTAATTACTATTACATTAACTAAGCAAATAATCAAATTCATATAATCAAACTAAGCAAATAATTATACAAATGTAATTGAATGGACTAAACAATCTAGTTACTCTAATTACTATTATTGCTTCAAGTATTAATTAAACACATAATTTAAGTAATTACTGTAACTCGCACTACTACTCTACTCGTCTCAGACTGATTCTCCTATCCTCGTGCTGTTGCTACTTCTCACATCATGCTACTGCTTCTCTCCACGCGCTGCGCTGCTGCTTCTCTTTTCCTCCCCTCCCTTGCTCGTGCTGCTCGTTTCCTTATAGTGAAACATGGCAGCACACGTTCAAAAATGCGGCAAAAGCATAACGGTGTGACCTGCCGCGCTGAAAGCACCGACCAACGCGATGTGAGCTGGATCGACCTGTATTTGGCACCTGAATTGGGCCTTGTTCACCGTATTCAAATATAGGGAGTTTTCGATATCTGAGGTGCCGAATACGACTCTGTTCACCGTATTAAAATATAATGAGTTTTTGGCACATGAGGTGCTGAATATAGTAAATAGTGCCGTATTTGATACATGTTGTTTTCGGTAATTTAGTTATCGAAATCGATTTTTTATGTTTGAGTAACAAATATATATATATATATATGTTAGATTTATAAATACATTGATATATTATCTATTTTAACCGATACTATTACGTCTGTCAGATTTTTGCAGTTTCGCAGCAGATCTGGGGCATGCTTGTATCACAGGCTACTCATTAATCATTGATGAACAGGACAAGATACTAGTGCTCCAGCAGTGAACTCCTGTCCCGCATCTTCCAAGGGATTCTACTAAACAAAGCCAGAGCTGTGGATCGATGATACGGCATCAATGCGAACATTGAGCGCGATCTTGACAGGGATTGAAGTGCCAATCAATGGACCGGTAGAGTGCGCGCTAATGTAGGATAGGTGGCAAGAGAACAGGGCAAATCCGGAGCCACTGGTGACTGCTCATTAGTGCTCGCTGCTGCGTGACCTGCGTCTGCCGCGGAGGCACACGCAGCCGCACTGCCGCAGGGCAGGCAGCGCGCTAGTCCTGGAGGCTAGAGCGAAGCAGGGCTACTGCCTCTGCATTCGCCTTGTGGGTCCAGCCTGTCGGTGGGCATGGGGAGCGTTACTCCTACCCTGCTCCGACGCCGAGGTCGATGCTAATTTTCACATCCTGAAAACAGCGCTCCTTTCAGGCCGTTCTATCTCCATCCAAACACCAAAACCTAATCCCTCTGCGCCCAAAACTCGTCAACGTTGAGTGCCTAAAATGGAGCGTGCAATATCATGCGCCGAAGATTGGCAAGCGTGGAAAACTTGTACACCTAGAGAGGTGGGTGTATGAATGAACCCTACGCTAATGGTGCCTTCTTTTTCCCCTTTGAAGCTAATGCTAACTCTACATTCTACACTACCGTAGTTACTGCTAACGATGCATGGTCTTGTCTGTCAGTCGAGCGTGCACTTGTGTAATTAGTGTATTGCTCCTCTGCCAACGAAAAAGTAGTCAGAGAAAAGCAAATGCAAATGACAGAATAGTTCATGGGGGTAATGTAGTAGTACAGCAAAAGATCAACTTGGAGAGATTAAAATACCCAATTTGGTGTGACAAAGTGTAGTAGAAGCACACTACGAAAGTGAGGAAGCATGAGGTGATCACCCACTGGTATATGCACACATTACGCCCAAACTACAGGCTTCCATGTTTGATCTAACTTAATCATGAAATTAGCGGCACGCGACCACAAAAGGAAAAGGAGATCGCTCCTCTAATCCAGCGTTAACTAATAATTAATCACCTCGACTACATGACCCCCACTTTCCGGCCATCTCGAGGTACCTCACACCCGCCCCAGCACGCTCGTCGACGACCTTCGGTGCCGGAACGCCTTGAGCGGGCTCGGGAAGTGCCACCCCCACCGCGCTCTCGCCGCAACCGCCGCAGCCTTCGCCTCCACGGCCGTCGCGGACACCGAGCTCGACCTCGGCAACCCCAGGCCCTCCTCGTCCTCCAGCTCCGCGTCTCCGTCCCTCGCCGCCGGCTTCCAGAACGGCGGCCAACCCCAAACCCTCGCCTTTCGCCTCCCGCCTCGGCCGCTGGCGGCGGCGGGGGCGGCGAACGCGACGGAGGAGCCCGCGGCGACGGACCGCGACCGCGCGATCCGGTGCTCCCGCTCGATGAGGCTGTGGACGCGGCCAACCGTGTCGCCGGAGGCCGAGGAGGAGGAGGACGGGGAGGCGCACGACGTGCAGGGGCAGGGCCGCACGTGCGCGCAGTTGGGGCAGAGGCGGAGGAGCCTGTCGCGGAGGCAGTACGGGCACACCCCACCGCCGGATCTTGCGGCCGGGTGCTTCCGGCACTGCCACTCGTCGCCGCCGATGGCCAAGCCCACCGCTGCCTTCTCCGCCTTCATCTGTGCCGCTCCGTGCGGTTGCTCTCTCTCTCCCCTTCGCGGGCTTGCTGCTCTCTTCTCTTCTCGCTTTCTCGCTCTACGCGTTTGTGAGGGGACGGGCGTTACGAACTCGCGGCGTCGCTGTTGAAAAAGAGCTAGCGAACGCCACGGAGTATATAATAAGGGGCGTAACGGCGTGTGGTTTCGGGGCGTAAGGAACGGGCATGGACTTTTGGTGTATCTACCACAATGCCATTGGCAGAGCGGCAGTGATTGCGCCGGGATCTTTTGCGGTTGAGCACCAACGGTGTAACCCGCCTAGAGTTGTTTAACTTCGGTTCATTCTCAACCGTTGACGTTGACTCGTTTAAATAGTTTCCTGTTTCGTACGCACAAAAGCAGCAAAACCAAATCGATTGTTCGTTTAGGTGTGTTTAGTTATATATACCTCTTTTATCTTGGTCTAATGAATAGGTAGAATCTAAATAAAATATTTAATTATCTATATTTAATATTACAGTTTGGCTTGTTCAGGACAAATATACAAGAGTGAAGCTTGTAACCTGGCCTGACGAATATAAACTTTACATCTTACTCATCAGACGGGTCCACTATTAGTATCATAAAATTATTTTTATATAAATAATTAATCACAATCTCAACTCTTACATCCGTTTACGCAGTCTTAATTCAGCCAACTAAATAGAAACTAACTTAGTATATTTAGGTTGTGTTTGTTTGAGCTTCTGCTTTTGAGCTTTTCTGAAAAGCTGTGCTTTTGGTTTGTCTGAAAAGCTACTTTTAAAAATAGGTTGTTGGCTTCTACAATAAATTTTTAGCTTTTCAGTACATAGCTTCTCAGAAAAGCATATTTCAGCGAGTTTCTCAGCTTTAGTTTATTTTCCTCAGAAGCAGGCTTCTGACTCCTCAGAAGCCACTTCTTCAGAACCTCGTTTGTTCTGGCTTCTGACTTCTGCCAGTAGCAGAAGTAGAACCAGAAGCAGCAAACAAACACGACCTTAGATAGATACAATTAATCAAATATAATTTTATTTAATCTATTTATATTATACAATTCTATAAAAGCTTTGGAAACCCTAACGCACTCTTACCAAATGAGCTTAGAACTAGCTATCATATAATACTTTTCCCATTTGGAACATACTGTTAAAGTTGCAGAGGATCCCGGCGCGGGTCGAAAAATAAGGCTGCCGTCGCACGTGCGGGGCGGGAATGAGCCGTGTCGGGGTCAGCAAGCGTGGGGTCCGCATGTCGGTCTTGACGCCGTGACCCAGACGCCTGCTACCTTTTCCTCCCGTTCTTTGTATGCTGCCCGTGTGGACTGCAAAGCTGCAGACGTACAGAGCTGCTGGTTTCTTGCTGCCTCGTAGGTATCGTGACTACTACTGCAAACACGCAGGTCGTACGCATCGGGTGTTGACGAGTGCACGCGGTGCGACGCAATGTCAATGGATGTACCGCACGTGTGCTTGAAATTTTTCGCACTGCACGAGCTATGTGATGTCTGGTTCGGGAAATCGGCAAGTCAAAATGGTTCTTAATAAGTTCTGTTTAGTTGCAAGAAATATTTTAAATTTTTTAATAATTATTTAAAATCTCTACTAAATATATCAAAATATGAAACGTTTTACCTTAAATTACCTAAAACGTTTCTCATTTTTAACACTACGAGAAGAATCACTCGAAATGGTATTTCATCCGTTTCGAGAATCACTCAGGTCATTTTTTTTCAAGAATCCGAATCCAGAATTCCTGCCAAACATTTTCAGAAAATTAAGGGTGATTCACCGTAGAAACGTTTTCAGGGGAATCTAAAACCGAAACGTTTCTGAAAGAATCCGGAGCCCTGCCAAATAAACCTAAATTTTATATTTTTCTGTCCAAAAATTTACCGGAGCTTGGTCCTTACTGTACTGCTACAATTACTGACGACATCAGTGCTTCTTTCGGCGGCACGCACGCACACACGTCTCGTGCAAAACCGTGCACGTCCGTAACAAGGAGTACACGTAACTGCGTTTGATAAGGATAATTTGGGGCTCCAGATGACAATGCTAAGGGCCAAGTTAGTGCAGATTCCGTGGTGCGTTACCCAACCAAGAGTACCCTACCCTACTCCAGCGGTCCAGCCATTCAGCTCTCGGCCCAGCTTTTGTTTTCGTGGGAATGTGGAGAACGTTTCGCTCTCGAATGAACTATCAACGTGCTCTTCAAGGTTGGATCTTGCCTCCGAAACCATCCAATTTGCTCTGAAAGAGACCAATGCCAAGCATTCGTCCGCGTATCAGTCCGCCAAAATAGTTCAAGTGCCATCTTAATGACGTTGAAGGCTCCATCACTAGTTACCGTGCGTCGGTAGGGTGAAAGTCAGGCAGTTTCATTGCAATCATTTCCTGCAAATTCTTTGGCCGCACAATCGGGCTTAGCCCCTGTCAGAAAATTCGGTTAATTCATCCGCTGTCAATATAACGGGCAACACTCTTATTATAGCAAGGGCATATACAATAATATGACATTAGCGTGTAGAAAAGAAGCCGTTTAGGATTTTATCTGACATGAAAAAAAGAGAAATAAAACAGAGAAAGAGACCGTTTATTAATTAACAAACGATCTAAAATATCAGACAACTATTTTTATAAATAATATTTTCTCTATTGTATATATACCATCTGTTATTTATAGTCTTCACTTTCAAGTATCATTTAACAATTAGATATCATTTAGATTATTAACCGACACAATAACTTATCTATGTATCACTACACATGCCCTAACACGCGCAAGCACCAACCATCTGCAAAGCGCAAACAACCACACGATACAGCTGCGACGCGTATGATCGAAACCCTGGTCAAAGAGCTGGTACGCGGCCGCACACCGGCACGTAGGGGCCCCGCGCTCCGCGTCCCGGTAGGTGACGCTCCGGCGCCGCGCGGCACATGGGCGACGCCCACCCAGCCCTGTATTCAATCGCGAGACGGCGCAACCGCAGCGTCCAGGCGATGGCGGTCGGCGTCAAGCAGTATCCCCCCGACGGCGACGGGGATCAATTAGTCTAATCCCGGTTCCCCTCGACGCCCAATACTTTAGCGGAGGTCATACTCTCGGTGTCACGTTGCTCTGCGTTAATTAAGCTCGCGTGGAATTAGATAGGATAGCCGCTTAATTTGCGTTTTCAGTTAAACTTTCCAGAATTCAGCCTTTACTTGTCTACACTCTTGTGATGATCCTGCTGTCCAGGTTCAACGATTCAAACAGGACCGACAAATTGGGGTTTTTTTTTTTTGAAACTGACAAATTGGGTTTTGGTACTATGCAGAAACGGCACAGGGAGGCCTGAATCGGTAGCTGACTTTGAGAGAGTTATTTTTTTTTGGCATGAAGACGCTAGGAGTACTTCTATATGTTTGGCCCATGAATCATGAATGTACACACTGGCCGGCCCAAGTACGTTTCACACTATTCTGCCGCGAAATGCGCAGCTGTCGTCTATGTGCACGGCCCATCGCATCAACCCTGCAATTTTCCAGCTCCGCAATAGGCCTGATGATAAATAAACCCATCAGACAAGGCAAGCCCAACAAGTCCAGTAGTACGAGATAACCTCACGTTCTGTTCTAGGAATAAATCGAGGCTCATTCCTTGGCAAAAGAGTGCAGGGCTGCAGGCCTGCCTTGCTATACGGAGACATCTGTGGCTCCCGCCATACACGAAACACTATTGAGTACAGTACATTAGTAATACTTAGCTCAGAATTCTTAAAACTAACTATGTCAAACATGCCCTAAGCAAAAACAGGTCGCCACCCTTCCTCGTGTGCGCCCCCATCCATCACTGCACTCATCTGTTGTGGAGGTCACCTTGGTCTTGAGAGAGAAAGGAGGGGATCGATCTACACTTGCATGAAACTAGAGAGAGAAGGGGATCACCCGCTGGACGGGATTGGAGGGATGAGGGGAATCGATCTCCTGCTCAGAGCTGGGAGAGAGAAGGGATCGATCTGCTCCATAAAACTTTGTACGAATTGCGTATCCAGCAATAGAATGATTTTTTTATAAACAAATTCCTTCTTGTTTCGATAAAGCAAGGAAAAGTTATGGCCTTTTTGGTTGCGGCACATGGTTTCTTTTGGTTAGTGACCCGAGCCCTGAGTTGCTGGAGATTCATACCTAGATTTTTTTTTCAGTGATGTTTATTACCTATTTTAATCATGCATATTATGTGGATGTTCAGTGACTTAAATTGCTAACTTTGTGTTTCATCTGTTGAACCTTGATACCATTTCATCACAATTAGCTCAGTTGATGTAACAATTAATTATACTGCGCCTTCAATTTTGAACAGCTACCTTTCAGTTATATGTATGTGATATTCCTTCCAGGGCAAATATGGTATGTATTTTTGGTCCTTTGCTGTATAGAGTATGCAAAATTTATGGGTGCAATAACACGTGGAATTGGAATCCATTGCGGAATTGATTCACTTGGTGGACTTTTTTCAGAGTAAAAGCTAGATGGTCGAAGTTTTTCACTTGGTGAATAGATATGCCCACCCCGCCTTATATTGTGCCGGAATGGTATTTCCTACCGTTCCATGCCATTCTTCGCAGTATACCTGACAAAGCGATCTACACATATATTGATTGATGATCACGTTTTACAGATCATAGGTATAGAAATACCAATTCAATAATATGGACATGTATGTTGGATAATATGATGTTGGATAGACTCATCTTGAGATATTGTAGCGATTATTATTTATGATGTGCTATCAGTTGTTATCTCAGATGGTGTACATACAAGATTCTTAGACCTGATATCGTCATTGATTCCTAGAATGTATAGTGGCATATTTTAGGGCTACCAACACTATTCCATAACTGTGTAGTCATAAAAGTAATTTTCGGGTTTGTCATGAAGCATGTCATGGGGTGTGGGCGATCTTGATGGAATTCGCCCCTCTTTAATAATGGGAGAGATATCCCTGATCCCTTCGAGGTAGTTGGATTGAAAAAGTGCATATTCATGCCAATATGATTAAAGAGTTAATCATGACGAATCAACTACTTGATCGAGTGAACGGTCGAGCTATCATAAGGGTAGCACATATCTCTCCTTGAGCTTGACTGGTATCGTGAGACGAAGGGATCGATGTATGTGTATATCAAGGGGCAGCCGATATGATCTTTGTGTATACTCGGGAGTCAACATGTCCTGCTAGGGACCGCTATTGACTTCGGTTTGGAAAGAGTTTCCGAGTAGTAGCTATTTGTACATGAACCTAACGGGTCACACATTTAATGGGTTGGAACAAAACATATGAATGGAATTCATATATTATGGTTTGATTGGATTGTGATCCATGAGATGCTAGAGTCCTAAAGATCTTCTAACATGGGAGCTCATTAGCGAGCTCTATATAAGATGAGGTGTGGAGTGGGGCATGCAGAGGTGAGCCACTCTAAAACTCTAGCCGCAACCCTCCATATGATCTCTCAAAATCCTAGCCGTGTGTGCGGTGCTAGCACATCGACGCTCGGCGATCCTGCCCAATATGTGTAGATACCGTAGCGGCACTGCTGCTATTGCAACACTTCTGTCCGATTGGTTGAGGACCTACTCGGCTGATCAACATACCTGCTTGCTTGGTGGTGAAGCACGATGCGACCACTCAGAGCTGGTCGAGAATGCGACAGACCTGCTCGATAAATTGGTTGAGAAGTACAACCACCTACTCGGATGGTTGAGGATGCGACATACCTGCTTGAGGAGTGTGACTACCTGCGTGGGGCTAGTCGCGGATATGATCGGTCTACTCCAACTCTTCTTCCGCTACACTGCGCGTCAAGTGATAATAATCTATGATCTCCTACTTGCATGGTTTTCTCAGTGAATGCAGTAGAGAAGTTTTCTTTTGAGGCTACCATAGCCAACTTGTTCCTCAATAGTGATATTCGAGGCTACATGCGTAGTTTTTGATCCGAATCAGTCACATATAGATGATATATGGTAGTAAAAGATTGAATAATGATCCGTTCATGTGATAGATCGGTTGTTGCACAGTTTGTTGTAATTGGGGTCGTATGAGATGTGAGTCGATGGAAGCATATGACCAAAAGATTAGCTTGATCTCCCACCTGCCCATGCATGCGTCTTGTCCCTACTAACTGGAATCACCATCGAGGCTAACAGCGTGAACTACTACATTGTTGGATGAGCAGCAGATTGAGGTTATGTGTGTTATCGTCGTTTCTAGAAAACCTCACGCGATGATCAATATGTTTAATCTAGAGGAAATTGAGGTATTGTGAATTACTCAGAATCGGTTTGATCGTATCAAACCGATGAGATTTTTATAATGATCTCATAGATATGATCTATGTATTTTCATAGTGGTTCCCACGACATGAGTGTCGTTGTTACCCCTTGCTGCATGGGCCGCCATGCAAACCTCAGACTTCGATTCGGTATCCTATGCTTGGAGCACACTTGACTCGTTTGGGTCGTATACCATGATGAAGACCTCGCAATAGCTGGGGTCCTCGAAACGGGACTCCGCAGCAGTCAGAGATCCGGTCATAGGTAGCCCAACTATAGTATCAATACCTGCAGAAACGCGAAAAAACATACCCCTACCTGGCGTGTCAACTGTCAGGGATGATCCTTGATAATAATCTGGGATATACCGGATGATGGGTGTGTGGATCCGTGTTTCCTATATGCGTGTCTCAACCTAGATTCAAGAACACCAGGATTTATCTAGGTTCAGACCTCCCGTGGAATAATAACTCTATGCCATGTGCATTGTTTTATGAATTGGGTGAACTTGTTACAGAATATCCTCTCTGCCTCCGCAAACACAGTGTTGGCCCTTTTATATACCAGGGAGAAAGATGCATAGACAAACAGACAGTGTCAAACCCTACGACAGACCTACCCATGATGGAGCCAACTACCCCTAGCACATCATGATGTCTGATAGGCATGCCTGCCCACCTTTGGTCATCCTGCGCGTCCTGTACCATCACCGAATGTCATCATACTTGCTCGTCATACCGTCTCGCTACATTAAATGCTACAGGATGAGTCATTGTAATTCCACACCGCCCCGCGATCATGCCACACCGAAAGCAAGTGTTTGGAGAAGGGAAAACACTCGAGTAGTCAGCATTAAATGAGACTTAATCGAGTAAGTGAATACCTGCTCTGCGACTAGCGAGGGTTGGTCGCAGGAGCTCGCTCCGCGACTAGGAGCTGATCGTAGGACTTTGTTGCATGACCAGGGGGCTAGTCGTGCGAGCTTCGCTCTGGTCATGCAATGTGGTTGTGGTCTTTACAATATATGTTGCATGCTGACACTTGACGGCGCGAGACTCACCATGTGGGGTACTTCTTATTTATTATACCGACATATGTGTCTATTGAAAATATGCATTCACCTTCTCATCATGCATTGGAATCAAAGGGATCTTATCCTAATGTAAGTAACCTTGTAAAAGATTTAAATTAATGCAAGATGTTGAGATATTATTCTTTCAGGCACGTGATTCCAGAAAACAAGTCCCAAGAATTATTGAAGAAGATGAAGTCCAGTTCCGCCCTCTACTGCCTGAAGAAATAGGTTACTTACCAAGCAAATAACTTTCGGGTATTGCAACTTTGATGTGCCCACGAGTTTACAATGATTGGATGGATCTTGTATAGGAGTATTCATTTTTTGATGTTCAAAAAGTTTGTGCAATGCAACTTCTGATCAATTGAATTCCACTTTGTTTTAATTCTGATCAATGGTTTGGGGGCAAATAGAACTGCTCAATGGATACTTGAGAAAGGTGATCAGTGGACATGCACGTTCATGAACATATGTGCTTGTTCTTGAGAATAGAAGTTACCTAGAATATGTGCTTGTTCCTGTTCAATGAATCACACTCAACAAATGTTACCAAACCTCAAGCGGTAATGTTACCTTACCAAGAAAAAGGTGATCATAACACCTCATATTCATCTAACCAAAGACCTCATATCATCCCATACAATCAAACAAATAAAAACAATCCCATACAATCAAACAAATAAAAACAAGCATCATTGTGTAGAGCAGTCAAATAATCTACTTATGCCAATCTATCCAAAATCAACATATCTAACTAAATTATGTTATACATATTCAGTTTGGTTCGAGCAAACAAACACGGCCTAAATGGCTCGGGCTCTCTGTTTCTTCGTACGTACCACCAACAGCCCAAACACCCAGAGACTCCCGAAACCCCACGTCTTTAGCGCCACCGTATGTGTTATCGAGAGTCCGCCATGCACGTTCTACACCCTACTTTAAGAATCCAAAAGAGTCAGAAAAGGCTCGCAAGGTACACCGAAGCCAAGATCATTAGATCAGCACCAAACCCAGTCGCTAACGTGTCAAGTGCTGATAGAGCTACTGTTTAGAATAGCCATTTCTAGATCAATTCTGCATGATATCGATGATTTATACATGACTGCCAATATTTATAATATAAATAGAGGGATACATGTTTGATTATCGAAGAGTATTGTAAAGAGGAACATATATCTGTACATGTTTAGTCATTTGAATGGATAATAGCTTTATATCTTATCTTGATTAATCTCAGGATCACAAAATACAAAGAAGGGTGTGTATAGATCTAATACTAAGAAATTAGACGGATTTCTCTATGCTCTTATTACTAAAGCCTAAGTCGGACGATGATTGTTTCTACCATGGATCTTCTATGGGTGTTGATGTTCTATTCGATTAGACTTGTTCTGGGGTCTCGCAATTTCATAGATCTGAATGCGCGAGTTGCTATGATGCTTGTGTTCTTCTACTCGAATAGACTTACTCTGGGGGCTCACGATTTCGTAGATCTAAATGCACGAGTTGCTACAAAGCTTGTGCTCTTATGAATTAGCGTGTTTTGTATGTACCTCTCTCCTCTTCTTTTTATAGTTGAGAGAACTCGGACCATACTCAGACTTCTTCAGACATAATCTTTCTAAATTGTTAATCTCCCAGATATAAGAATAATCCTTCCTGAACAGAGGATAGCTTCACCATTCATTAGGATTACATTGCTTGTATTTATCTTCTTATCCTTCTTTGTGATGGTCATGATATATACCAGATTAAGATATGAATGATCATAGTGTATCTTTATATATATGGTATTTATAATATATATATTAATTATATATCCTGTTACATGCCGTCACCTTGGCCTATACCCGCTCATCTTCGCGTCAGTCAACCCTTCGTCCACCCCCTAGCTGAAGGCTGAAGCATAGTGGCCGGCACTCGGATTAGGACTTGTTAGCAGTATTAAATTATTGACCAAGTTGCGCAACGCAACAACCTCAGCTCCGTAGACAATGCCGCGATCCCTTGCCGCCCGTGCGCGACCGTTTCCGCATTGCTCGGCAGCTGCCATGGAAAGCAGCAGCACGCAATGCCTACTATGGTTATGCTGGAGTATACTGTATTTTTTAGTTGAAGTGATGGCGCTATGTGGAAATGGCAAGGCTCGCATTCTCGCAATGCAAATGCTCTTTTTCCCGACGAAGAGGCCATGAACTGCTCCCTCCTGGAAATGGAGCAGCATTCTGATTTGTGAACGAATGAAACTTGCAATGACAACGTCTCAAGCCCCGGCATGATACTGTTTGTAAGCGGAGATAGTCAAGATGTTACAGCGTCTACCCTGCAACGTAAACTGACGCCACCATGTGTCGGAATTAAGAAGAGCTCGTCTTTCTAGACGGATCCTCTCGGGTTGGTGCTGATGCAGGACAGAGCAGTAGGCCACTGGAGAGTACCTTTCTCCTCTCTGGATGATGATTGCGGAATGACTTAGCGCCGGAGGAATCAGTAACTGCAGCCACAAGTG
Source organism: Phragmites australis (assembly GCF_958298935.1). Classification (NCBI taxonomy): domain Eukaryota; kingdom Viridiplantae; phylum Streptophyta; class Magnoliopsida; order Poales; family Poaceae; genus Phragmites; species Phragmites australis. The sequence continues at coordinate 38,798,081 of NC_084925.1, read as the reverse complement.
CGAGCAGATGCGGTGCGCGCACAGCTTTAACTGGCCACTTGTTCGCCGGAGCCCGCTTTTGAGGTGTCTCCAGAACCGGAGATGCAATGCGGCACCCCACCAGAATCAGATAGCATAGTGGACGCCTGGGCGGTCACTCTGATCGTGCACTATGCACGCAGGCTCAGTGGAGGTAGCTAGGAAGCACACAACGGCACGGACTCTAACAAGTCCAGGAATAGGATTCATGATTCCACTACCTTGATAGTATTGGATTGTGAATCATTTGGACAAAACCCGGGGCCAAATTATGGGCACCATCAAGCCAGATTTAGCGCGATTTCTTGATGCAATGTTAGGCCATATGTGCATGTGTGCCGTGGTACGCCAAGCAACCCAAGTATCTTAAGTTTAATGAAGCACAATCGGCTGGGCCACAGAGAGCGAAACAAGCTTCGTGCCAACGTTCGCTTGTTCGTTTCTGCAGGAACCCACTCGTTTCTCATGCTTTGTTTACTAATCCATCGGATCATTGGTCCGTGAATGTAATTGTTCGTCGCTATCGCCAAAGAGCTACATTACGGATGGCTGCAGGGCGATGATGCGACGTATAACCGTCGCGAGACTAACTCATACGGTATTCTGACTTTTCATGAAACCTGGCATCGCATCAATCCATCACATAATTTTACTGCAACGTCATATTCAGCTGAGACGACTATATACACATGAAAAATAGTAAAATAATTCCATCAGATCTAATCTCGTGTATTTAAAGGCTAGACTAAATTTATGGTGTGACACGTGATATTTTATTATTATAAAATATATAAACGAGTCAAAGAAAATCATAAGTAAAAATTAAAATAAAATAAAATACTACATGTCACACCATAATGTCTCGTAGGATTATTTTGCTGAAAAATACGAGGCGCAAACGTACCATTACCCCAACGGTACAAATCAGTGTGTACAGAACACAGCATGTAGCAACCGGGGGAATCGCAGTGGGCGGCAGTAGCAAGATGGTTGGGACGTTACAGGAGTGGGTGGCCGAACCGCCACCGGACGGCGTACGACGGCCAGAAAACCTGTAGTGTAGCATCACTTTGCCCGGTGAGAGCTGATGCCAGAGCAATCGGGTTAGGTGACAGAACGGCAAAAGAGTTGCTATATGCCGAGCAAATGGGGGCTCATCACCGGTCCAGATCATGAGTCAGCACGGCCAGAAAAAAATGAGTTAGGCCACTGGGAGGAAAGGGATCCTGATTCCAGAACGTGTGGCATCTCAGCGGCGTGCTCCTTCCAAAAAGATGCGGTAGTTTATATGGCCAGTATGGTAGTTTAGATGCAGGAGTTTATACAGCTAAGGATGCATCTAATCCTCTTTTTGATCTACTGGGGAGGCTAATGGATGGCAAACGTGAGACACATTACCGTGGTAATGGCGTCGTTAGTGGCGATTGACTTTTTTGTGTGCCTTTTTTACTTTTCTGAGGAGAAAACGTGGGGTTACTGATTCGTACCGCTCTTTGTGGGAAGCTGAAACATATGTGTGCGATAGAATCTCCTAGAGGAGAATTGGTGTGGCATGTGATGGAGAATTCAACACGGAGCACTAGGAATAAGACTACGTGATGAGGATATATATATACGATGAACATACATTCTTTAATTGATCTGCTGTATATCGTGACTATTACTGAGAAAGGTATATAGAAATAAAATATAAAGAAAGTAATCATAACAAATATGTAAACTATCTTCTGTTTGAGAAGGGTTTTCTAAAAATCTATGTTCGGAAAGTGTTATCTAGATATCTGAAAGATCAGTAATTTAGTAGAATTATGTTTGAAGCAGTCCAGATATGGTAAACCAAGTTTCACTAATTATAAAATGAGGGGAGGGGAGTACACCCAATACACATCAATTCATAGGAGCACAAGGCACGTAACAACTCACGTATTTAGATCTACAAAGTCGCGAACCTTAGAGCAAGTCTAATTAGATACAACATCAATACCTATCGAAGATCTACGATAGAAGCAATCATTATCCGACTTAGACTTTAGTAGTAAGAACATGGAGAAATCCACCTAATTTCTTAGGATTAGATACATACATCCCCTCTTTGTACTTTGTAATTCTAAGATTAATCAAGGTGTGATAGAACGTAGGACTATTATTCACTCGAAAGTCCGAACCAATATAAATCTATGCTCCTCTTTGCGATATTCTTCGACAACCAAGCATGTATCCATTTATTTACATTACAAATATTAGTAGTCGTGTACAAATAAATACTCGACACCATATTTGTCAGAGCTTCAGATCTCAGCTTCACCTCAAATATGAAGTTTTTAGATTTAAATAAAGTGGATCAAGTCTATATTTTTAGTCTAAAATACAAAAACATGACTCATTTAACCCTCTTAATATACCTATAACTTTGACTTTTAGATTCTAGTTTCATACATTTTTAAAGCTATAACTCTGTCAAATAAATCCTAAATAAATAAATCAGAAAGTGGAAGAAAACAACGTGGATAGGTTTTCATTTCTTATACAACTAAGAGATGCTGCTAAGATACTTTGTTTCATAGCTAGATTGGATTTGGATCTGGATCGGAACCAGTTAAGTTGGGACCGGACAACGGCAGAGAAAGCCAATCGCATTCCTGTTAACAATTACATCTCACTTAATGTGTAGGTTTCAAACGACAAGACAGAGCAGTACAGGACAATTTAAACTGTGCCTGGAGTAGATTTCGAACTGATGCATAAGATTTTTAATCCAGTCACATGTTTCATATCTATGCTTACCGGGTTCAGACACAACCCGATCCGCAACCGAATTGATAAGATCATAAGAGCGATCGAAAGCTCTGTATCAAGTGCTAGCGTCACGCTCCTATTAGTTTACTTACCGCCTGTGTTCCATTTTTTTCGTCCTTTCCCCTGTGTGCAAAGACTTCGCACTCGCAACCCCGGCAAATTGCTTTCTTGCGAAGGCTTCTCCTCTCCCTTCTCTCTTTCACTCGCATTCTCCTCCATTCGCCGGCACCGAGATGGCTATCGATCACGCGTCCCCTCTCGGACTGAAGAGCAGAGGCGCCATGGTAATTGATTGACTGATTGTTTGGTTTACCGTTGCCTTTTCTTTTGTTGCTCTGCTTCTTGGTTCTTGATTGGTGTTTCAATGGCGATGTCGGATTGAATGTGTGTGTATGGCTGTGCGCGTGCAGGGCGGGGGTGAGTGCGACGACGAGGCGGAGAACCAGCGGTGGCCGCCGTGGCTGAAGCCGCTGCTGTCCACGAGCTTCTTCGTGCAATGCAGGATCCACGCCGACGCGCACAAGAGCGAGTGCAACATGTACTGCCTCGGCTGCATGAACGGCGCGCTCTGCTCCCTCTGCCTCGCCCACCACCGCGACCACCACGCCATCCAGGTCAGTTGCAGATTGATGCGATTAAGCCATTCCAATGCTCCCTGCATATTTCCTTCCCCTGTTCCATCGATTCCTTCGGTTGGGTGGTTTCTCGGTGACTCACGCGGAAATGTTCGGTCATGGATCGGAGCAGATACGGAGGTCGTCGTACCACGACGTGATCCGGGTGTCGGAGATACAGAAGGTGCTGGACATCACCGGCGTGCAGACGTACATCATCAACAGCGCGCGCGTGGTGTTCCTCAACGAGCGGCCGCAGCCCCGCCCCGGCAAGGGCGTCACCAACACCTGCGAGGTCTGCGAGCGCAGCCTCCTTGACTGCTTCCGCTTCTGCTCGCTCGGATGCAAAGTACGTGTAATACACAAACTCTGTTGCATTGCGCGTTCCCACTTCCAGACGTCTCATACCTAACATGTCATCATCCTTTTTTGCCGCGCAGATTGTCGGTACGTCCCGTGGCTACGGCCCCAGGAAGAAGCACGGCGGCCGTGGCGGCGGTGACGGCAGCGGTAACAAGAAGAAGAGGGCGGCGATCAAGGACCTGGGTTCGGACTCGGAGGACTCGTTCAACAGCACCAGCGGCGGCAGCAGCGACAAGAGCAGCGTCGTGCAGAGCTTCTCGCCGTGGACTCCGCCGCCGACCTCCGCCAGCTACCGCTCCGGAAACAAGCGCCGCAAGGGCGTCCCGCACCGGTCGCCCTTCGGCAGCCTCATCGTCGAGTTCTAGGACAAGACCCGACACAGTGTCTGTCCTGATGGCTGATAAACACTTCGACAGTGAACTCTGCTGTATACATGACATAGCCAGGAAGGTAATAACCGTGCGCCCCAACGGCCATCCCTGCGCCTCTGGACGTGGAGGCCGGCCGGCGGCGCAATGCCGGTGAAGGGCTAGAGCGGTAAGAACACACGTAGTACTGCTATAGTTTGCTTCTTTCAGGTTCTAGTTACAGTTGCAGTTGCTAGTTACTGGCAATAGTACCAGTAAGATAGCTGCTGCAGTACTTACAGCCTCGTAATCGCATCTAAGCTTTGCAGCCTTGTACATTGTAATATGCCAGTACTCTCCATATGGTAGATGTATATATAGATGTATTATCACAATGTGGGGTAGTATCGTAGTAGTCAGTAAGGTGTTCGCATGTGTATCAGCCGTGTAATAAAAATAAAAATGCTGCTCTAATTATGCCGGAATGGCTCGGTTTGTTAGTGCCCCCAATGCTGCTCTAATTAGTGCCCCCAATGCTGCTGCTGTCCTGCTGCTATGCAGGAAAAGATTGGTTCGCTAGAGTGGCACATCATTCAGTGCAATGTCCGTGTCCTCCTCCTCCTCAGCATCTGACATTCTGCAGGGAACCGCCACTGCCAATCCAGATGCCGCCGCGGCATTGCCCCTGCGTGGCCGCTGATCCGGTAACCCATGGACACTTGAACCTCGCGCACGTCCGAAGCGGTGTGGCGAGCGCACATGTGTGCCGGTGCGTCTGGGAGCCCTCCCCTACGGCCGTGCGCCAGGGGATGGGAATCGGGATCGGGGGCCGGCACGTGTTTGGACACCCGTGCGCGCGTGAAAGCGCCGTGCCGCGCGGTCGGTACCTTCTGGAGCGGACGCTGAGTCATGAGGCGCTGGACGGCCCGGTTCCGTCCACCCGGCGTGGACTGGAAGCTGGATGCCGAGTCGTGCCGGGCGCCGCCGCTGCCTAACTTACTTGACCCGCCATTTGTCCCTGAAAGCGGCGGTAACCGATACCGCCCCCTTGCTGTCGTCCACCGCCTTAATTTTTCTCCGCGCCCGTCCCCGTCCCCGTCCGTCCCGAAGAAGCCGTGCCTCCAATCAACGTCGAGCATTTATCGGCGCAGCAGACCGAGTTCACACGGCCCTGCTCTCCACTGCCGATTTTTCCGCGAGGCGGACGTGCAACTCCGGCGACAGCCTCTGCTGCTGGCAAGTGGGATTTGTGTACCCCTAGCTAGCTGCTGCCACGACAGTGCTATGCTTGGAAGATGCTCCGTCCGGCCCCCGGTGGGTGGGTCAAGTGCGCCCGTGCCACTGTCCATTCGCTGCACTTCGCAGCTCGCACGGGGTGTCTCCGTCTTAAGTGGCAACACCCCGTTCGTAACGTACAGGCACAGCGCCTGCCTCCATCGACAGAATTTCGTGTGCACACCCGGCACACTCATTGCCCTGCCCAATTGAATGCCGAGTGTTGATGATCAAAAGTGAAGTGAAGAAATTTGGAGCTGAAAAATTCAACGGATCAGAACATCCGGTTATAGATCGAAATTTTCGGTTAAGTTTTTACCGAAATATTCGGTTTTAGATTGGAACTTCTGGTTAACTATTTTTTTTTCAACCCGAGAACCCCATTCTAAGGAAGAATTGAATATTCTGTCATGATTGAAATTTCTGGTTTAGGGTCGAAACTTTCGGATTAAGTATTCTAGTTCAAACCGAGAACCTTGTTTCGAGGGAATCAGATATTTCGGTATGACCAGAACTTTAGATTGGGAATTGGAACTTTCGGTTACAGTTGGATCCGAGATTTTAGAAAGAGATATAGTCATATTTGAATTTGAGTTTTGATAGATTTCGACTCAAAACGGGTCAAGATCATCCATCCCTAAAAATATAAAGGGCCATGACCGATTAAAGATGACCAATATACAATCAAATCAATTAAATTTACTTTTATTTATCTTTTATCCTTTTTACCCTAATTTGCTTCTCGTTCTTGATCTCAACGGCCAAGGGCAAACCATCGGCCATCTATGCTTTGACGGGTCCATCTCGAGCGTGAGTGACAGCGACTGCGCGAGGCCACGACGACGGTGCTGCCCGCTGAGCACTCAGACCGAAACTTCCGTTTGGGAGGCCAGAACTTCTGGTTTTTCCAGGGGAGCTTCGGTTCGATTTGCACACGATGTGCTAAATGTGTTCGGAGTGATAACTTTTCTCGTCAGCACACTTTTTGGTAAATCCGTTAGGGATGGAAGTTTTTCGGCTATCTTTTGGCCGAATTCTAAAATCCTAGGCATGTCTATTTTAGAAATTGACAAAGATAACATCATCATGACGTCCTATGACGAGTTGCTGGAAGAAGCGCGTATGACAATTGAATCCGACTTGGAACAGCGTCGGCAACAGTTGCTCTCGCGCTATGTGAAAACTCGACAAGGTATGTTCAAGAAAGAAGATTCTTCACTGTCTGCCAACTAAACCCCTAAGGTACCAACCAATGTAAGTGATCAACCCTCTTCCTTGCATGAAGTTTCTAGTATAATTGATCAATCTATTGGTGCAACCATGACTTATAGTGTTCAAAAGATGGTTAATGATACATTAGTTGAAAAGATTCGGCCTTTAGTTTTACAAATTCATGAGGAATTTTTTTTGAAGAAACCTCTTGCTAGTAATGCTAGTGCTCCAATTCTTCCTATTGTTGTCAATACATTACATAACGTTTCTTATGCGTATTTGAGTAATCCTCCTGATGGCCGAACTAACATATGTAGTGTAGTTGTGAGGAACGGTGACGTCTTAAGAGGAGGGGGTGAATTAGGACACTTAGAAACTTAAATTAAATTGGCTCCAAAAACTTCACAAGATAAACCTATCTCAAATTATATCTAAATGTGCTCTAAGTTTATCTAGTGTGTCTGCTCTACCGTTTAAGAGGATTGCAACCTACTCTAGCAAAGTAAATTGCAAGTATATAAATGCGAAAAAGTAAATAAGGTAGAAAGACAAACTCGACACAAGAGATTTTTATCCTGTAGTATCGATGGCATGAATACCACCCCTAGCCCACGTTGAAGCTCCATAAAAGATATGCTCCCAATCAGCATGACTCTTTCGGTCACAGCTCTTGATGCACCAAGTCACCAAGACAAGGTCTCAAGAACGATGGCCATCAAGCCACCAAGGCAAAGTCTTACCACTAGCCTCTCTTCCGGTCACTTTCCCCGGTGATCACTTTGGAGCTTGAGCCACAAGGTAAGGATCTTTGTGTCCCTGTACGTGTGTATTACTACCGCTCCACACCAAGTTGGAGGGTCAACAAGCATGAGCCACCAAGGTCCAAAATGTCGGTGAGTCACCAAGACTCCAAAGCGCCGAAGTATCACTCAGTACAAGTTAGGATCAATCCTTAATCCCTTCTTTAAGTTGCAGCACCTAGCTACAACTCACTTTAGGCCTATAAGCACTAAACACTCTCTAATCTTGTGCTTAATCGCCTTGGATGACCACTTTAAGCACTTTGGTGGTTTTTATGTCTTCTCAAGTGTATATAAGCTTCTCTAGACTCCACCTGCATGCCACACTATTAAATGACTGAGTGAAGGTGTATTTATAGCCTTAAACCCATCAACTAGCTATTTTTCCAACGGCTCAGAAAAGCTGTTAACACCGAATGATGCGGTGAGAACAATAGTATTGACACTGGATCATCCGGTGAGTGCAAACTCAGAAACTAGCCGTTGGAACTCCACTCACTGTGTCTGTGAACATCGGACACTCCGATGTACCTTTAAATCTATCACCGGACCTTTCAGTGAGTTACCTTGAGCCATCCAAGCCTTTGTAGCCTCTTTGTGTAAAATGCTATGCATTTATCCGGTGTTCATTACATTCACACCAGACCATCCGATGAGTTAAACCTTCTCTTCTTTTCCTTGGAAATGCCCTAGTGCAACTATCTCTATGATTACTAGACTATCCGGTGAGTTGATCTTCATTCTTCAGCACTTGAAATCACCTCTGCAAGAAATGCTCCGGTGTTATAATCCGGTGAGCATAAACCAAGCACTGGACCTTCCGATGGGTTGATCTTCAGTCTTCTGCACTTGCATTCTTCTCTGTAAGAAATACTCTAGTGCCATCTAGTGCAGATCACTAAACTATCTGGTGAGGTACTCAGTCTTCTCTCATTTGTTAGAAATACTCCTGTGAGTTTAACACAGAGAGCACTGGACTATCCGGTGAGGCTAACAGTCTCTGAACATAAAACTCCAGTGAGTGCAAACTTCTCACACTGGACTATCTAGTGAGATCAATTCGCCTGGGACTTCTCCAATTCAATAAAACTTTGTCCCGGCTATGGTGGCTTTTTGATGTATTGCATCCATAAGACCTACTAACATATATTCTTGACAAACATGTTAGTTTCAATGCCTATATTGTTATTAATCATCAAAATCACACTCATAGCCTAATAGGGTAATTTCCGCTATAATCTTCCCCTTTTTGTGATTGATGACAACACAACCAAAGCAAGTGACAAATAATAAATGATACCAATTGTAAAGAGCACAAGGTCTTACCACATTGCTTAGATGCATGCTCTTACCATTTAGTACCATTTTGTCGTGGCTCTCCATTTCTTCATTGTCACTATCTCTCTTGATGGACCCATGCAAGAGCTTCTCCCCCTTTGTCAACATAGATGACTCATGTTGCTTCTTGTATCTTCTTCTTCTCTCCTTTGTCAACTTCGACATTCCTAAATATCTTGTATCTTGCTTCTTGTTTCAGTCATCAAAATTCTTATCCTTTGTCAACAATCTCAAAAAGGGCTACAAACATATGTTAAACTCGAGGAAGAGCGTTAGAGCACATGGGAGAGAGCTTTATAAATTATGATCCAATGAAATGATACAAATTGTAAGGATATGAGATATTGATATCAAATAAAAGAGACAAACAAGGATCATAATTCATGAAACTCACATGATATAATTTACACCCCCTTTATGTGTATATACATATAATGAGACCCACTTGTAGGAATGTAGCAATATATGCACATCTAGTCAATCAGTAGAGGTAAGAAGTTTAAGTCATATTATGCATGGAGGTAGTTTAAATGTAGAAATGAATTGACAATGATATCAATTGAAGTCTTTAAGCATTGCATACCTCTAGGGACATGTTGATTTTTCCATAAGACTACAAAATCGCAACCCATAGGACGTGAGGAATGGTGACGTCCTAAGAGGGGGGTGAATTAGGACACGTAGAAACCTAAATCAAATTGGCTCCAAAAACTTCACAAGATAAACCTATCTCAAATTTTATCTAAATATGCTCTAGGTTTATCTAGTATGTCTACTCTACCGCTTAAGAGGATTACAACCTACTCTAGCAAGGTAAATTGCAAGTACGTAAATGTGGAAACGTAAATAAGTTAGAGAGATAAACTCGAAACAAGAGATTTTTATCCTGTAGTATCGATGGCATGAATGCCACCTCTAGTTCACGTTGAAGCTCCACAAAGAATATTCTCCTGGTTGGCATGACTCTTCCGGTCACGACTCTTGAGCTACCAAGTCACCAAAAAAAGGTCTCAAGCACGATGAGCCACCAAGCCACCAAGGAAAGGTCTCACCGCTAGCCTCTTTTCCGATCACTTGCCGCCATGATCACTTTTGAGCTTGAGCCACTAAGGCAAGAGTCTCCGTGTCCCCGTACACGTGTCTTGCCATCGCTTCACACCAAGTTGGAGGGTCAACAAACTTGAACCATCAAGGTCCAAGATGCTGGCGAGTCACCAAGACTTCAAAGCACCGACGTACCACCTGGTACAAGCTAGGATCACTTCTTGATCCCTTCTTCAAGCTGCAGCACCTAGCTACAACTAAATCTATGCCTATAAGCACTAAACTCTCTCTAATCTTGTGCTTAATAGTCTTGGATGATCACTTTAAGCACTTTGCTGGCTTGGATATCTTCTCAAGTGTATATGAGCTTCCTCTAGACTCAAGCAGCATGTCATCCGAGCCTCTGCAGCCTCTTTGTGTAAAATGCTCTGATGCATTCATCCGGTGCTTATTCTATTCACATCGGACTATCCGGTGAGTTAAAACTTCTCTTCTTTTCCCTAGAAATGCTCTGGTGCAACTATCTCTATGATCATCAGACTATTCGGTGAGTTGATCTTCATTCTTTAGCACTTGGAATCGTCTCTAAAATAAATGCTTCGATGCTATAATTCATTAAACCAAGCACTAGACCTTCTAGTGGGTTGATCTTCAGTCTTCTGTACTTGCATTCTTCTCTGCAAGAAATATTCTAATGCTATCTAGTGCAGATCACCAGACTATCCAGTGAGGTACTCAGTCTTCTCTCCTTTGTCAGAAATACTCTGATGAGTTCAACACATAGAGAACCGGACTATCCAGTGAGGCTAACAATCTTTGAATACAAAACTCCGATAAGTGCAAACTTCTCTGCACCGGACTATCTGGTAAGGTCAATTCTCTTGGGACTTCTCCAATTCAATGAAACTTTGTCCTGACTGCGGTGGCTTCTTGATGTATTGCATCCATGAGACCTAATAACATTTATTCTTGATAATTATGTTAGTCCCAATGACTATGTTGTTATTAATCACTAAAATCACAATCATAGCTTAATAGGGTCATTTTCGCTACAGTTGCACCTAATCATGTTTCTTCTCATGCTATTAAAAATAAAGTGACACAAAACCCATATCAAACACCATATATTAGGCCCTATGCTTCAACTTTAGCTCAAGCTTATAGAGCCAAAAATTATCCTAATGTGCAAACATCTTTGATATCTTTTTACCAAACCGTAGCATATAGTGTTCCGCCTATAATACTACAAGAATCAGGAATCTCTTATGGACCAATACCTGAACAAAACTTTACTACACCACCTCCTATCACCTCTTTATGTGCCGAATGGGCCTACACCGCCATTTGAGCCAATAACTAACTCTAATCGGATTGTGGTCAATTACACCGAAATCATGTGAGAACAAGCAGCCAATGTGCTAAGAGATCAACTCGGCTTAGAGGTTAGTAGAAAATCTCGTGCAAACAAAAAGTCATATCCTGAGCACTATGATACAATACCATATACCCGTAGTTTTAAGGTTCTTAATTTTGTAAAATTTACTAGGGAGGATAATAGAACAACTAGGGAGCATGTGGGTCAATTTCTTATACAATTATGTGAAGCTAGTTCCAATAATGTGCTAAAAATTAGATTATTTCTTTTGTCATTTTCTGGAACAACTTTTACTTGGTTTACATCTGTCAGACCCATCATTACCGGGGTCTCCTATGCCTCCTGTATCAGTCCATGGATTAAGTAGCTGATACGCACAGAACAACAGTTGTAATATCACAGTTAAACTTCATAAGTAAATAACAAGATTCAGGGTACAAAAGGGCTTACAAACCATATTGAATATTACACATCTGGCCTAGCGTCCAGCAAAACACACAACGGAAGCAAAAGCCCAAGCCACAAGCAGCGAGGGAGCGAACGCGGCCTCATAGACTGTTCTTCATCCCCGGCTTCACCTCCGGTGGAGTCAGCATTAGGTTCTTCATCTGGACGATAGCAAGAGTGAGTATGGAAGGTACTCAACAAGTCCTATACTACTTCAAGGGGTTGATAGATGCATAATGGATATTTCAAGGATAAGACTTTACGGCATAGTTTTTAAGCGTAAAGCAGGTTTTATGCAGCTTACCAATGGTATCAACTATGATTGATTTCAGGATATTTTAAGTAGTTCGAAGCCAATGGCGAGCTGTTTCTAGGGTTTCTCGGTCCTGGGAGGGGCTACACCTCACTCCTCAGTCCCTTCTTATCACATCTGGTGTACCTCTAGTACCACACAGTTTCTGGCGGAATGAGCCAAGAACCATATCACACGGACATCTAGTCCACACACTCACTCATTAAAACTCACGCACCCGGAGTCTAGTCAAAAAGGTTCTACCTTCGCATGTCCATGATCGTGGACATGGCTATTCGAATGATTTATACTCTGCGGAGGTTGTACAGCTTTACCCACGAGATATGCTCAGCCTCCATTCGTAGCCAGTGGAGGAAAGAATCATACCGAGACTCTCCAAACACCTTTCCTACTAGGCTTTTCCGCGAGACATGCCAAGTACCAGAGCTGCATGTTCTGAAGGCCAGCCTCCCTTTTTAAGCCTAAGCCGGTCCCTGAAACCTCCAAACAGCGGGACAGATAGACCCTTGGCTGCTCGTTGCTCTCAGCCTCCTGGTATGATGCCCAACTCAGTCTGGTGAAGGCAAGTCCTGCCCATACAGGACGCATGGTTGTACGAGGTCGCTAAGGTATGGCGGCGAAATGACTCGGTCCTTAAGCGGTCGGGCTAGGCATCTTCATGGGTAATAAATACCATCATGTAACTCAAACCCCCAAGAGTATCCTCCCGAGAGGACTACTCTACCTGCCCGTGCCAAAATAGTTTTTACCTATTTTTACACATCACCATCCATGTCCCACATGGCATCAAGGATTTCACGATCATCACGGAATTCACAACCATTAAGGAGGCATGGTATATGAATTATCATTGATAACAGTAAATCTTATCTCCGAGGAGAAGTGTTTTTAAAAGCGACGTCTCCGGGAAGACGTATTCCATTCTAAGCATACTAGATATCAAGGTGTCGTCTATCGTTAATATATTTAACAATAGGTATTCCTAGGGTGATATGTATTCTGAATGATGATATGTAAGGTATGGCAGTGTTGATAGGTTTAGCTACTACAAGTAGTTCGAAGAAAACGCAATATATAGCACATGCGATAATAAGTCCGGTTTTAGTTGATCATGTATATTATTCGAAAACATAGGTTCAATATGATCAAGGAAATAGGACTTGCCTTCTTCGGAATTTCCTTCGAAGTCTTGATTGTAATCGGGATCCTCCTCACTTCGGATACTTCCGACGTAGCACTCGTAGAATTCGGGTTGTCTTGAAATCGCGACTACGATCAATAACAGTGACATTAAGAAGAATCAATTAAACACCAAATGAAAAGCCAAATGAGTCCTAATGGACTCTACAACATGAATGATGAGTAGATTTCGATTTTAGATGAATTTCAACGAAAGAATTGCCGAAATCGGAGTCAGAACGGAGAAGTTACGGCCCTCGGAAGATTTAACCAAAATTTAAATCGAGAAATTAATAAATAATACTGTTCACAGGTGGGGCCACATGCACAGTAACTCGGGCCCACATGAACAGTATGATTTTGCGTCAAATGGGCTTAGATGGGCCGGATCCGGGCCTGGATTGGCCTGGGCCGGGTTTGGTACGGGCCTGGTTACACAGTGTTGGCCTGTTCGAGTTTGGGCTGCTTGGCTAATGGGCCGCGGAGGCATGCCGGCCTACCAAGCGGCCCGTCTGGCGACTGGGTTGGTGAGGCCGGTGGCTGGGCCGAGCCAGGCGGAGGCCTGGTTTTACGCGCGTGCGAGCGAGTGGTGGAGGAGAGGGGAAAGGCTTGGCCGGCGGCGAGAAATTGCGGCGGGCATCGCCGGAAAGGTCACCGGGGTTGGATTTTCGCCGGAGCTTCACGACGATGAGCAGACGCCAGCCTTGTACATGAGACGGCGGACTCAACAGGGGGCTTCTCGCCGTCGGTCGGCGACAAAAATGACGCCAGCACATCGTCGAAGGAAAACAGCGGCGCTGCGCGACGAGACAACACCTTTCCCGCACGGGAGCGGGGTCAATTCGGCACGGGAAAGGGGCCTAACGCCTCTAGAGCACATGGCACTACGGTCGGTGACCACTCAGAGTGTTTAAGTACGTCGATGGCGACGCTTGCACGGCGACGCACAGCAATCGGGCGGAGGCGCACGACGATAAGCAAGAAAGGAGTTCGGGCGTCGCCTGCATGCTATCTAAGGGGGTTGTTAGGGGAACCAGGAAGCTCACCAAGCTCAAGAATGAGGAGAAGCGGGTCAGCGGCCGGCGACTTGTCGAAGTAGCGGCGGTAGTGATGCTCGGCTATCGGCGCGGACGATTTCCTGTCGGGCTCCCGGTGATTGGACAGCGGCATGAGGACGGTGACGGCTCACCGGTGACCCCTAGCAGCACGTCGTCGGCAAATGGGTGGAGAAAGGGGTGCGGCGGCGACAATGGCGATGGCGGCTGTGCTGTGGCGGGGCGGGAAGAGAAGGAGAAGAGAGAGACATGCGGGGCCACTATTTATAGAGAGGGAGAGAGAGCACGAAGGCGGTGCGTGCGGGCTGGCGTCACAGGTGGCGGCCAGCGCCCACCTTTTTCTTTGGAGCATGGGCCGACTGCGCCGGCCAAGCATGAGCGGTTTGCAAAAGTCACGCGCACAGGGCATGGGAGGAGAGAGGGGCGCGAAGGAGAGAGAGCGAGGAAGCGGGGGTTGGTCGGCTCGGGAGCGGGATATTTCCCTGGAGGAACGACGACGGCGAGGTCGTCGTCGTGCTAGAGGGGAGAAGGAAGGAGGAGGGTGGATGGATTGAGCCGTTGGATCGGCGACACGTGGACGGCCTGCGCAGGCAGGGCGCGGGTGCGTGCTGGCGTGCGTGTGAACGTGCAACTGGGCCGGCAGCACGGGGTGGACGAGAGAGCTGGGCTGCTCGGCGTCGCTGTGGGCCGAACGCGGTGCGCACGGGAGGAAAGAAAAGGAGAAGGCTAAATGGGTCGCTGGCTGGGCTGCACAAGGAAAAAGAAAAGGAAAGGGGCTGGGCCGAAAGAGAGAAGAGAGAGGAATTCGGCCTGTGAGAGGAAAAAGAATAATTGGAAAAAAAGAGTAAAGTTTAAATTCAATTTGAGGTATTTGAATTTGGATTTGATTTTGAATTCAGATCATCTTTATTCAGAATATTTGATATTTGGATCTCGAGATCTTTTTGGAAGATGATTTGAACCCAAGAATTTGAATTTGAAATGGATTCGAGCTGAACAGAATCTATTAGTAGGTTTGAATTCGAGAGACATTCAAGTTCAAACCTCCACATAAGAATCAAAAATCTCAAACTAATGCATATAAATCAATTTGAAGCAGAGACTATTTTAGAATTGATTCTAGAGCACTTCTAATCACCTAAGCAACTTATAGACATGATGTACATGTATACTGGTATGTATACATCCACTTACATATTCTCTTAACCCGTAGTTATCCTAATTAACCCTAAAAAGTTTTAATTTAGAGTGAAATTTTGTAACTTGTTAACATACTCAAGTCAGGATGTTACAACATCTCTTGCAATTCTGTATATATGTGGTCTCAATTAGAAGAAAAGTTCCATGAATATTTTTATAGTTCTGATATTGAATTGAGGCTTTACATTTAACGTTGGTTAAACAAAAATACAATGAACCCATTTTTGATTATATTAGGAGGTTTAAAGATATAAAAAAACCAAAGTTTTAACTTAACACTTCTGAAAAGGATTTAGCCGAATTAGTTTATTCATGTTTGTTGTCTCATCTTAAGAAAAAGCTAGAATGTTATGATTTTCAGGATGTTAGTCAAGTCATGCAAAGAGCTCTGACACAAGAAAGCCAAGCCAAAGAGTATACATTTTCAAAAATCGCATGATAAATCTAGAGTTGATCGTCACAATGTTCACATGCTTGAATATGAATCTGAAAATTCAGACGATGATGATAATGTTGATGTATGTGTGGTCGAATGGGCTTGATTTTCTAAGTCTAAACCATTCGTTTGCTCTGCTCTTAAGTCGATGCCTTCTAAGAATCGACAAGAAGAAATTAAATTTACTTTTGATGTAGAAAAGTGCGATACATTTTTTGATTACTTGCTACAAGAAAAACAAATTAAGCTACCTCATGGTCATGTAATTCTTCCATTAGAAGAATTAAAGATGTGAGCTTATTGTAAATGACATAATTCTTATTCTCATACTACTAACGATTGCAATATTTTTTATCGATAGATTCAATCGGCTATTAATGAAGGACGATTGAAATTTGCAGATATGCAAGTGGATAAGCATCCATTTCCGGTTAATGTGATCTATCTCCAAGATAAGAGCATTCTAATTCATCCAACTCAAGCCAAATCAGCTAAAGGGAAAAATGTAATCATTGGTGAAGAAGGACCTAAACTTTTGGGAGAGAATAAAAATTTGCTAAGAGAAGTGTTACTTGACAAGACTCCCGAAGGCAAAGAATCAATCAAGTTGTAGTAAACACTTCAACTGTCGGGGGACATGTCAATGCTAAACCAAAGATGATCAAACCAAAAAGCCCATAGGTTGGAAAGTGGAAGGTTAATGAAGCAAAGGGATGTGACAAAGTTGAAAAGATCAAGCCTACTTTCAAGCAACTAGTATGAGAAATATAGGGCCATCCAGACCCATGTGAATCGGCCAAATAATCTCAAGCAGTCAATATCACTTTTGAAGCAAGAAGTTCAGGATCATCATCAACCAAAGGAGGATTGTGCTGTTGTTATTTACCCACTACTTGGGTCGGCGCCATGGACATGAATGCCTCCTCTGATGTCTTTTCCTCCTTGCCCAACTTGGGGCTATGACAGTATGTGAATGCCTCGTTCTCCTATGCAATTTCCTCCGTTTCATCCGGGATGGATATCACCATGTGGGCCAGTTTTTGATAGAATATTACGTGCTGTCCACGATTGATTGGGGTATAAAAATTGGTTTAATGATGTTCAACATGATAAAAATGTGAAGGAGGGTGGAGTTTCTATTTAAAATTCAGATTATAATGTTGATAAAAAGAGGACCACTGCTGCTGATATTATTGATATTAAATCAATGAATGTAGTGGCCGAAGAGCTTGGTAAAGGACCTATTGTTATTAGGAATAAATCGGTCAAGTCTAAAAATGTACCTACTGCTATCTATGTTGTTCCAAAGGCTAATAATCAAGAAGCAAGTAGCAGCAAACCGCTTTGTAAATATCTACAACCGAGATGGTGTCCCTCTGGCTTATCTCACACAAAAAAGAGAAGATTACAGTGGCTTCGTAAGCAAGAATTGATGGAACAACAAGCTGAAAAATTGCGGAATGATGCTTTCAATGAAGTTAAGCCTATGCGATCCATGAAGTAAGTATGGAAACCAAAATTAGATGCGGTGACAATCCTACAACAACCCTTTTACCAACAATAACACCGGTGCTTATGCAAGAAGACAAGGAAGATGAGGAATTAGTTGATTATGGTGATTCGCCGGTATGTACTAATGATGCTTCACCTACCAAAGGTATGAGTGTCAATATGATTTTTATGTTACCTTCGGAATTTCATGCTATGAATGAAGGTGAAGTGGTTATATTGGATTTAGGGTCAAAAGAAGCTTTTTTTAATAAGCCAAAGGAAACATATCGACATTTGAAGGCATTATATGTTAAAGGTCATATTAGTGGGAAACGGATTTCAAGAATGCTTGTTGATAGTGGAGCTGCAGTAAATTTGATGACTTATTCAATTTTCAAGAACTTGGTAGAGGTGATAATGAGTTAATGAAGTCCAATTTAGTGCTCAATGGGTTTGCGGATGATTCTAATGAGGTAAAAGATGCTATCTCTATAGAACTTACTATTGGAAATAAGACGTTATCCACCGCTTTATTCGTCGTGGAGATACAAGGTAACTATAGTGTGATTCTTGGACGCGATTGGATTTGTGCAAATAATTGTGTTCCTTCTACCTTGCAGCAATTTTTAATTCAATGGGTGGATGATGATGTGAAAAATTATATATGCGGATACATCGGCCCATGTTGCTTTGGCCGATGCTTCGGTTGATTAGAGATATGACAATGCTAAGTGTTTATCGGGTCTTGATATTTCTGATTGTGATTTTCTTAGTTTTTTCAAGAATGGATTTGTACCCGTGGTTGTAAAGCCGACTTGTGACAATCAGCTCAATAATGTAATGTATCAATGAGTAGAGATAATAATTTAGAATGATTACAAGAGCGTATATAGAAATATCGGTCAAATAAGAATGATATTTGTAAAGCCATTGAAGATCTAGATGAGTTAGGTAAGTTATGTCAAGGTTTCTCATCAGCCAATTCATTAGAAGAGGTTGACATAGGTGATGGTGATATTCCAAGATCGACGTTTGCAAACAAAAAACATAGAAGCCGATTACAACGCTAAAGTAATTGAGTTGTTTAAAGAATATATTGATTGTTTTGCTTGAGAATAACATGAGATGCCATGATTTGATCGAGAGTTGGTGGAACATTAATTGCCTATTAAAGTGAGATTTATGCCTTATAAGTAGCCACTTAGGAGATTCAATCCTAATATGTATGATCGGGTTAAAGAAGAAAATAGACCGATTGCTGAAAGCTAGATTTATAAGACCCTGCAGGTATGTAGATTGTATTTCTAAGATCGTTCTGGTTGAGAAGAAGAGTAGCGGTAAGTTGCGAGTTTGTATTGATTTTAGTGATTTAAATAAAACTACTTCTAAAGATGAATATCCTATGCCTATAGCCGACATGTTAATTAATGACGCTTTAGGACATAGAATAATTAGTTTTTTGATGGTGTTAATTAATGACGCTTTAGGACATAGAATAATTAGTTTTCTTGATGGTAACACTAGTTATAATCAAATTTTTATGTCGGACGAAGAAATGTTTAAAACGGTTTTTCGTTGTCCTGGTTTTGTTGGTTTATTTGAGTGGGTGGTTATGACATTTTGGTTAAAAAATGTCGGTGCTACTTATCAGGGCTATTAATTTATTTTTTTATAATTTGTTTGGTGTGATATTAGAAGTATATATTGATGATATAGTTGTTAAATCGGATGGCAATGATTCTCATTTGGCTGATTTATATTTAGCTTTTGAAAGGATGTGTCGGTATGGTATGAAAATAAATCTACTCAAATGTGTTTTAGTGTGTCGTCTGGAAAGATTTTAGGTTTTATAATACATGACAACGACATAAATATAGATCATAGTAAATTAAAATCTATACAAAAGATTCAAGCACCTACATGCAAAAGGGATATGCAAAAATTCTTAAGCAAGGTCAATTATTTGAGAAAAATTATATCAAATTTGTCCAAAAAAATTAGTTCTTTATACCTATAATTCGGTTAAAAAATGAGACCGAGTTCACTTGGGGGCAGAGTAGCCGCTTGTATTTGATGAAATTAAGAAATATTTGTCTACTCCTCCGATGCTTTAGGCGCCTAAAGCCGGATTACCATTTTGGCAATATATTGTTGTAGGAGAGGATGTAATTGGTGCTGTTTTGGTACAAGAAATTGATGGTAAAGAACAGTAATTACTTACTTGAGCTGACGTATCTTGGAAGCGGAGACAAGATATGTCTTTATTGAAGAATTATGCTTATCGCTATATTATGTTTGCACAAAGTTTATCTAGTACTTGTGTAGTAGCATGTCAAATCGATGTGGTTAAATATATATTGCAAAAGCTAATTTTAAGTGGTAGAATTGGTAAATGGACTTATGCGCTTATACAGTATGATTTGGCTTATGAATGTTTGAAATCTATGAAGGCCAAATCATAACTAATTTTACTATTGACAATCAGATTGATGATAAGTATGATTTAGGAGTCGGCTATATATCTATTAAACCATGAAAGCTTTATTTTGATGGTTCAAATTGTGGGGTTGGATAATGTGTTGGTCTTATTTTTGTGTCATCTAGAGGTGTTGTTTTTGAAGTATCTTATCATGTAGATTATTTTGTACCAATAATTAAGTTGAATATGAAACTCTCTTGTTAGGATTAGAAATTCTAAGTTCATGGGTGTAAAGAACATGGAGTCTTTTGGTGATTCGTTGCTAGTTGTGTTGCAATTTTCTGATAATTATCAATGTTTCGGCAGAACACTAAATAGCTATCTTGATAAATGTCTAGATATTATTGCTGTTTTGGATGATTTTGCTATCAGGCATGAGTCTGGATATGATAATTTCAGAGCTAATGATTTAGCATAGCAAATATCTGGTTATTAAGTTAATAGAAGTTAATTCTTTGTGATTGAAAGACCGATGATTGTAAGTGTTGATCATTGCATGATCGAAGGTGAACTTTTGGGTTTGGTTGTGTCTTCTTCATCGGAAGAAAATGTTGAAGTTGCTAAATTTGAAGATTGGAGGAGACCTCTCAGTGATTACTTGAAGGATCTAATCGAGAGTGTTGATAGAAAGATTCGATGGTAAGCTTTCAAATATATATTATTGAATGATGATTTATATCGCCAAACAGTAGATGGTGTGCTTCTCAAGTGCTTGGATTCGGATCAAGTAAAAGTAGCTATGGGTGAGGTGCATGAAGGCATATGTGGCACACATCAATCCACACGTAAGATGAAGTGGTTGTTTAAAAGAGCTGAATTTTATTGGCTTACAATGCTTAATGATTGCTTCAAGTATTATAAAGGATGTGAGGCATATCAGAAATTTGGTAATATTCAATTAGTTTCTGCTGCTATGATGCATCATATTATCAAGCCATGGCCATTCCGAGGTTGAAGCTTGGATTTCATCAGCCAAATATATCATTTAAAAGTCATCACTTCATCTTCATTGCTAGGGATTACTTCACTAAATAGTTTGAAGCTATTGCTCTCAAGAACATGACACATAAGGAGATAATTGACTTTATCTTAGAGCATATTATTTATAGATTCTGCATTCCGTAAACTTTAACTACGGATCAAGGTACTTCATTCATGTCACATCATGTACGTAAATTTGTTGAGTTATTAAAAATTAAGCTTATTAATTCATCTTCATATTATGAGTCTAGTAATAAAATTTTGATTAAACTTATCAAGAAAAAAATAGAGAAACATTCTAGAAGGTGATATGCGGTTCTATCAGAGGCTTTGTGCGCACATCGTATATCTAGATATGATGCTATTAAAGTAACGTTGTATAAACTTGTTTATGAACAAGAAGTTGTTTTAGGTATTTAAGTAAATCTTAATGCTTTAAGGTTGGCCGAGCAGAATAATCTATTGGCTGTGGATAATTATGATCTAACGATATACATGACTGATGAAGTAAAAGATGAATGGTTGAAGGCTTTGAGGGAGATCGAAAGAGACAAATCAAGGGTAGCCAAAGCTTACAACAAGAAGGTAAAAGCAAAGTCATTTCAGAATAGAGATCTTGTGTGGAAAACTATTTTGCCTATTAGATTGAATGATAACAAGTTTGACAAATGGTCTCTAAGTTGGGAAGGTCCATATAAAGTTGTAGGTATCGTTCCTGAAAATTCTTATTTGCTAGAAGGTTTGCAAGATGAGAAATTGCCTAAAGCTCTTAACAGATAGTACTTGAAGAAATTATATCCTAGTGTGTAGAAAGATGCTTAAGGAAACATGGACGATGTATTCATTACTATTGTCTTAAGGAATATTCATGGTCGATATTTTAATCATCGCCCTAAGAAAGATAGAAGGGGAGATAATATGTTTTTTGGCATGCAAGCTTTACCAAGAAACAAGGGGGCATGCGTTAATGACTAAAATTAACATAGAGTGAAGAATTTTGAAGCTAGGAAATTCAACAGGTTGGAACATCCGGTTTTGGATCGGAACTTCCGGTTAAGTTTTTACCGGAATATTTGGTTTTGGATTGGAACTTCAGGTTAAATATTTTTTTGTCCAATTTGAAAACCTCATTTAGGGGAAGAATCGGATATTTTGGTATGGTCGAAATTTCCGATTTAGGGCTGGAACTTTCGGGTTAATTATTCTAGTTTAAGCCGAGAACCTCATTCTAGGGGGAATCAGATATTCCGACATGACTGGAACTTTCGATCGGGAACCGGAACTTCCGGTTCGAGTTGGATCTGGGATTTTAGAAAGAGATAGAGTCAGATTTGAATGAGAATTTTGATAGATTCCGACTCAAAACAAAGCAATACTATCCCTCCATATAAATATAAAGGATCATGACCGATTGAAAATGACCAACATCTAATCGAATCAATTCAATTTACTTTCATTTCTCTTTTATCCCTTTTACCCTAATTCGTCTTTTCAACCTATTTTGCTTCTCGTTCTTGATCTCTACGGTCAAGGACAAGTCGCTGATCATCTACGTTGTAATAGGTCCTTCACGAGCGTGAGTGACGACGAAAGCTCAACGGTGCGGGGCTATGGTGACGGTGCTGCCCATTGAGCACTCAAACCGGAACTTCCGACCGAGACTTTCGGTTTTTCTAAGGAGTTTCGGTTCAATTTACACATAAGATACTTAATGTGTTTGGTGTGACAATTTTTCGTGTAACACATAAACGCCTCCACCGGTATGCATGAAATGTTGATGTTGCCACCCACCATCCAACGCGCCCTGTGCCATGCACGACCTTTTTTGCGAGTTTTTTCCTGCACGGTGATGTCATCTGCTCCCCAGCTTTGTTGCTCGGTCGCCGCCGTGACATGGACCGGGTAGACCGACCTCGCCGGCCGCGCCCCAACTCGTGGGCCAGGCACACTTGCGCGGCATTGGAGTCGACCGTGACGCGTCGTGCACGCGAAGTGGGTCGTTTCACGTTGGGGGTTAGGTCCGTCGTCTCTAGACTCTCGAGTGTGCTGTGACTATGCATTGCATTGGCCATTGCCCATCCTGGATTTGGATTGCTCGCATCGTGGACGGTTCGCGTGCTTTGGATAACGAAAGCGACGGGGATGCATTGCACTTGCACACCCCGTTGCAAGATAGTGGGAGGTGGAGTTAATGCTGCTTCGTCAATTGTCATGCGAGATTTTTGGACTAGATTTGTTCATGTCTTATGCCGAGGATCACGGATCGAAACTGCTCAGATCACGGCCAGGATATGAACTGAATAATACGTTGATGATGCTATAGCTACTGGTCATGTATTGACTCTTTGCCTTGTTGGAGACGTGATACATATCCTGTTAGCTTATGGGGTAACTTACCTGTTTGATCAGCAGGTATTTCTGAAAAGGACGGGGACATAAAAGATACACGAAATGTTCCTTGCCAACAGATTCTAATCAACACCTCTCACAAGAAAAAAAAAACAGATTCTAAACGATCTCAGGGATGGGTAGTTCGAACACAAGAAGAAACAGTTCAACGAAGAAATGTGGCTTTGTTTGGAAGCATGGGAAGGGGAACCCTGGGAAGAAGATCCCCAATGGGGATTTAGATGGCATTTCAGTTCTCTAGTCAGGGATTCCCGCCTGAGTTTATATTCCCTGCTATTGGTGGGGAACCGAGAGGCTGAAAATCCTAATAAACAAAAATGGCTAAAAATTAGAAAAAAATTAAGAAAAATTCTAAATATTTAGTAAAATGAGAAACTCATTGCAAGATCCTACAAAATCGAAAATATGCACCAACATTACACGATCATCCATCAATTCAAATTACGGTTGTCTCCATCTATAAAAATTTGAGAACTACTGAATGGAATGCACACATTGCAGATAAATAAAAGTGTACATATCTAGCAACAAATTATTTGATCACATAACAAAAACATCTCCATGGCTAAAAGGCAAACGAACACCACACCACTGCCATCAGATCGTACACCAGTGAGAGATGCTCTTTAAAACAAGAGCAAGACAGAAGCTTTGAAGTACGAGATGAGACATTACATCTGGAAATCCAAAATTTGTAGTCACTCGGAATATGTTGACTACAAGATTAGGCACTCCGAATCTGTAGTCACTCCTGAGGCTCTCAAGGTATCCTTTTGTCTGCAAGATCAAGGCACTCTGAATAAATATATAGATTTGAAATACTGTCTTATCGATGTTTCTTTCAAGTGTCGTTTAAGGAAAATGGTAGAAACTGATCCTACTATATACACAATATAAATTCAAGAACAAGTGAATTTTTAAGAGAAAAAGGGAAGGATATCCACCAGTGCTGAATGCTGGATATGTTGCCTAATGGATAGGCAAATTCTTATTAATTTGAATCCCACTTCTATCTGTGCTTGGATATTCAGCTAAAAAAATCTGTTTCTAGAAATACTAGTACTCAGCATGCTATCATGATCATGTCCATGAAAATGGGAGCTTGTTGATGATAAATATTGAATGAACTACTAGTACTGGAGTTACTAGTAAAAAGTGGTTTGCATAGTACAGGTATTTGTTGAATCACAATGCACAATATGGTAGCAGTAAGTGAACAATGTTATGTGGTCACACTGCCAAAATCAGTGACGGACATGTGGAAATAAAAATCAAGTGCAGCATGAACCACATGTGGAAATAAAAAATAAAGTAGGAGGCAGTGGACTTGAATTTAATTTGTTTGTCTCTACTCTATAGTTTAAGAAATTATCTCCAAACTATTTAAGCACTGGCAGCCATGAACCACAGGCTAGGAATTGTATTCTGAAAAAGGAAAACTTGATGCAACATCCTAGTTATAACTGATAACATGATAAGTGCAAGTATACTGATAAATCACCAGATTAAAGAGAGGTCACCACTGCTGAAGACCTACCACTAGGAGCTAAATTGAGCTAGCACTTCATTTGGAAAATAGCTAAGGCCTGATTCAATCTACGTACTGGTCCATCGCAATCACAATTCAGTCTTAGCAAAAACATTTCTAAAGTCATAATAAGACTTATTGCCGTAATCAACTGAGAGACGCTCCAACAGAAATGAACCAAGTCCAGACCCAATACCACCACGAACAGGTTGCCGCAGTTTATACAAACTACCACAATTGTATGCATATATCATGAAATTGCAACAGAGAAAAGAAAGAAAAAGATAATTAGCTATAAAAAGATAATTATTTTCTTTCTCAAGAATAGACTATGATTTAATTCAAGATATCATCTTTGTCTAATAGAAAACCTATTACTTCACTACAGGAACTACACAAACTCAAGAAAGTACAGATATGAGCTACAACTAATCTAATTTTCCATGGAACTTGCAGCTGTAGTTTTAATCATATGAATAATCCACACTCTCAAATCGCATGACCTAATAAAAGCTAACACAATTTACATCCATAGCCATTCTAATACTCTAAAGAATCCACATCCAAATAAGAAGCACGAGTGGACAAGAAATTGATTTAAGAATAATTGAAAATCAGATATTGAGGGAAAAAGGATATAGTTGGAATGCATAGCTTGCTTCCCTGAATTGCTTACCCTTCTCCTGTGGCAGTTTGGTAATGGAGTGGATAAAAAATCTTAGGAATAAGAAATTTAGAAAATCTAGAAAAAAATGCTCAGACCCTCCAATCCAGACTGGGAACCCTTCCATGTTGGTCTGGTGGGCGAGAGGACGGACGGCAGGTCATGCTAGGCGGCGGCTCAAGGCAGGGGTGGAGGAGGATGGATCTGCGTTGTACGCACCTAGGGCAGGGAGATCTAGGCGGAGACGTGAGGGTGTAGGAGGAGGAGCGGAGGAAAAGGCGCCGGCGTTCGCGAGCGAGCCTGGCAGAGGCGACGCGACTCGACACGGGGAAATGATATCGACCCAGGCAGGCATGGGTTCTCACCTCGTGGCTGTTCGCCCCTGGGAATAGGCGGGAATCCCGGCGGGGTTTGAGATAGAATTTAATTTATCGTCGGTAAACTGGGTAGTTATCAAATAATTCGGTCCGTATCATATTTATAAACTGAGTGGTTATCGATTAAACTCAAATTTAAAATTAAAAAACTAAAAAATTTAATAAAATTTGATCAGTTTCTATCGGATTCCACTGAACTACTGCACGGTTACCGCTGGCGGGTGATGTTCGGGATCTAAATACATTTGTGAACCTTGGTTTGAGGCTCTCAAACGAGCCCGTAGTGAGATTTTTAAGATAAAAACTTACCCTCTTTGATCACAAAAGATTGCTGTTTTTACTTGCAATCAACACCTTTAACTATCTTAATAAATTTTAATTAAACTTTTTACTTTTAAAAATGGTATAGCTAGATTTGTTTTGAAAAATGGTGTTAAAATATTGATTTTTCTATATTTTACATACATTTTATCCTAGTAATTAGTGATCAAAGGGATCATGTTAATATCTAAAATGATATTTTTATTGTGACAGGAGGGAGTAGACAGCTTCTAACAGAGATTTTTCTTTTGGTTCCTTTTTGCCTTTCGCTTCTGCAGGCCCATCAGATGCCTTCCACGAGGGAAGAATATTGGAAGAAAACAAGTTTGGTTGTCTAGTGTGGAACATTGAGAAACCTGCCACTAGGTGAGCTCAACTTGAGATTTTTGTGTACCCCTTTCGATCATCACTGATATTATGAGAGAAGACCACGGCACAGGCCGAGGCCGAACTAGGCCCAGGATTGCAACCCGCAGATCAAAGAAAGTTGCCTTCTTCAGTATCAACAAAGGCCAAATAATGAGACTACAAGGGCCCACAGGATTAGACACGAAATCATACAATTGCAAAGTAAGGGGTAGAGCTAGCATCGGAACGTCCGATCGGTCTAACCGTATGACGTCGAAAAATAATACCTGTAACATTGAAAATAACTGATTGTAACATCAAATGATATATATTAAAAATAGCACACTGCATGCATTCAATACAGAAGAAAATTCTCACCACAATATTACAGTTTATTTTATACAATATTTTTATGCAAAACCTATGCGGTATAGAATTGGATGTAATATACAAAAATAACTATGTCAACAAATTTTTATAACTCCTGACATATTAAATTTGGACATCTAAAACATCGGAGATACGAAAATATAGTAATTAACTTAAATAGATAATTTTTTCGGTCCAGATCTCTACGTAAGAGATTTCGAGATGCAACTAAAAAATAATTATGTCAGCAAATTTTCATAGCGTTTGAAACATTAAATTTGAACAACTGAAACATTGAAGATGCAAAAAATATAGAAATTAATTTAAATAAATAATTTTTTGATCCGGATCTGTGCGCAACAGATTCCGAGATACAACATAAAAAATAACTATAGCAACAAATTACTTAAACTCTTAGAGATATAAAAACACAAAAATAAACACAAATCGATAATATTTTGAATTCAAATACATAGTCCGGCACGTCAAAAACGTCCGATAGCTTCGGACGTGTGCTTGATAAATTCTGCACCTACGTAGCTAGTGTCGTGAGGAACCAAACAATGAATGCTTGAGAAGATGACGACAACTCATGCATCCACCTAAGATCTCAAGTTATAACAATCTATTTCGTGTGCTTAGATAGTTGTGCAAAATTAGGATTCAATATTGGTTCCAAAAAAAGAAGAAGCTAATATTCACTGTAGACAGCTGCAACACCTATGCTTAGCTTTCTGGATTTTTGTAAGCATCAATCACTTGTGTACCTGCGCGTTAGTTTTCCGTCCGATGAACCACCCTTTTTACTGATCGGCATCCTCTATTCTAGCCGTACCCTATTCTGTGATTAGGTTGTACTACAAAATTAATTTTAATACTCTTAAAATTCAAAATAATATCTATATTATTATAAAAAAATTATGTATCTATAGACGACATGAGTTTAGATTTATAATTTTTATATAGACATATATATTTACATTTTTATTTAAAAAATAAAAATCTTGAGGACTAAGTCGTCTGTTGAATATATATATATATAAAATTATACATCCGTTTCAAAAATCTGTAACAATAAATAATCGTCGCTCGTTCATCAGGCGAGAGCAAGGTCTCGCCGTATGAATAGGTGACATCTTGTGGGTCTCACTGACCAGAATAAATAAATAACGGTGATGTGGGGCCTTGCTATTCAGCAAGCGAGACCTTACTTGCAGTGACGCCTAGTGGGCTCACTCAAAAGATGTTGTCTACTGTTCGGACGAGATCTTTTAGTATAAAAAAATAGCCGCGTCGGTCCTGTCGATGTCAACGCCTCATTTCTTTCCAACCGAGACGAGAGAGGGAGGAGAGGAGAAGAGGGGATGGGAGAGAGAGAGGAGAAATTGGAGGCGAAGCACTGCCAGAGGAAGAAGGTACATTTTTATCATTTTTTTACAAACTCGATAGTATAGTTACTAGTGCTAGGTTTTAACATATGTTAGAGATTAGATCTATGATTTTTTATAAACATGGTAGGTAGACATAGGTTGGAATATAGATCTAGGTTTAGAATTAGAGTTAGACATAGTTTAACAATTAGATCTTGTTTGTACATATATTTTAGTAATTAGATGTAGTATTTAGACATATGTTAGGTATTGGATGTAAGATTTAGACATAGTTTATATATAATTGAGGTATCAGATATATTATTTAGAGGTGTTTGATGTCGCAACCCAAGGATATTTTGTTGCAATACAGATTAATTGTTGGGATATGTTTTTATGTTGCATTACAGTTACCGCCACCACTATGTAACTTTTTACATTGGCTGTATACTGATTAGTCTGAAATAGATGTGTTCCTCCTTCACACTTAGCATCACGTCGTTTAGAGATGCTTCCATAAGATGAAAGCTAACAAGAGGAGTGAGGCTACGCGCAATCATATTTAGAAGGAGCAACAAAAATATGAGGGAGGAGCTAAACCACATCATGGTGGAGGCCCGTGAGGCAGAGAGGGAGAGAAAACATGAGAGGCATGTCGGGTGCGTGAGGCAGGACCGGAAGCGTCAAGAAAGGGAAAGTAGCAACGTTACACTCAGTAGACCCGATGTTGTAATTCTATTTTGTTTACATTCCCTAAGATATGTTAGGTTTAGACGTGATACTAGCTTAGGTTAGAATAATCGTGTACCGTACATGCCACAATGTATGTCACAGTTCCCATTAAAATCATCGTGTTCAACTTTCTATTTCTGTCAAATCTAGGTATCCAAAGTATCGCATAAATATCTAATGACACAGAACAAATTGATAATAAAAAATTACGGCGCACAAACGCCTATTATGTCACAAATATTAAATTCGACTACAACAAGGTGTCACTCGTTCATTGGGTGACACCTTGCTATCACCCTTTCACTGGGTGAGATCAAGGTGTCACCTATTCACTGGTGATATCAGGATCTCGCCCGATGAACAAACGACACGTGGCATGTCACCGCCATTTTTTATTTCTGATAGACAGGCAAGGCCGGCCTTAGAGGGGGCAAGCATGGCGAGCGCCCTGGCCCCCTCCTTGGTTTACATGTATACTACTCGTGTAGTCTTGATCCGCCATTCTACCTCCTACGCCACCTCCCTAGTAGTTGCTCGACTTCCTAGGCGGTCAGCGTACCCTCGGTCGTGGCCCTCGCATCCTTGACTCCTTCGGGCCTCGGGTGCCACGTGGAAACATCATTCTAGTAAAGTGTCATGCTCTTAGGAAAAACAATTTGGTGAAATTGATTACAATGAATGAATTCTACAAGCCGAGAAGGCTTTTGAAGTAAATTATTATTATTTTTTATTATGGTTGATATGTCAAATACTTTATTGAAAAATAGATTTGAAGAACTCCAAGCATTTAAAAGTATATTTGAGTTTTTTACTTAGCTCGACAACCTTAAAGTAATTGGATGATATTGAACTAAAATATTAATGCGCTAAATTTGTAAATACTTTCTCTATAGATGATTCATATGATGTTGAGTTAAATGATATAATATCTGAGTTAAGGGTTATGTAATTTACTTTGATAGATAGGCTAATAACTTTTATAGAGATTTTTTTAGTATGTTAGAGAAATATATTGTTATCCTAATATTTCTATTGCTTATCAAATCTTAATTATTTATTGTATCTGTGACTATAGCGTTAGCTAAAAGAAGATTTTCAATGTTGAAATTATTACAGAGCTATTTGTGGTCCACAATCTCTCAAAAGTATTAAATGGTTTGACAACTTTATGTATTTAGAAGAAATTGTTACTATATAAAATTGATGTTGATACTATCATTAATAATTTCGTATCTAGAAATATTAGATTAAATTATTTAATATGATCTATAGAAAGTATTTGAGGTGTGAGTTTTTTTATATACTCTAAGTGTTTATCGAAAATATTTTTTAATGCATTGAATATTATCTTTACAATTTATATATTAATTATTTTTTAATGTTTTAATTTAATAAGCCATATTTTTAGTTTCTACCACCAAATCTTAGGACCGATCCTACTAACAGGGCCACATGATCTTACTCTTATGCAATGAATGAGTGAAAGTAGTCTATTGTTACAAATTTTTAAAACAATTGTATAGTTTTGCAAATATTATATGTTCACGGCTCTACGGGTTCTCATCTGTTCACGGCTCGGCCCACCCTTGCACGGCCTTCCTTCCAACCTCGGGCGAGACTTGTCAAGCAACGCTTTCTTCGGCCCATCATGAAACGCTCGACGACCCTTAAGAAAAAAGGAATCAAAGGCTCGACGGGTTAGGCCCAACTTTTGTTTGGATCAGACGCTAGAGAAGTGATTTCTTGGCGGCGACCCTACGGGCTACGGGCCATAGCCGCGCGCGTTCGTCTCTCTTCCGCTGAATCGGCGTAACGGCGGACCCAGGCGGCGGTTACAAACTTCGTCGTTCGCAGCGGCGGCGCCTTCGTGCCTCCTGCCGCCTAGTGCACCCGGCGAAAGCCGTGGCGGGCGGGTACGAGGGTCGAGGGGGTGCGCAGCCGAAGCTTCACGGCACGGGGCAAAGGGCTCCCCACGCCGGCACGTCTTGCCCGAGACCGGCATGTGCTCAAGCGCTGACCGAGGTGAGTGACCAAACCCTACCCCAGGTTTAGAAAATTCAGAGTGCGGTGAGCATTCGAGGACGTAGGCAGAAGGTGTATGTGGAGGCTTCAACAAACGGTGCGACTGGCTGTGCCGGTTCAGTTGCTCGCTGTGTGATGGGAGCTTGTCATTTGTCCATTTTACCACTGTAATTTGCAGCGTAGTTACAGCATCTATTTTGTGCCCTGTCTGGATAGACATGAATTTGACCCGATCATTGAGTTTGGCTGGGAAACTAGTTCATTTTCCCTTCTAATTCATAGGATTTGGGCCTAATCCCTTTGCGTCATGTAGTTTATTGTTGTTCTGGGAAACGATTGGGAGGATGCCTTAGGCCAAGGCAGCTAGCCCTCACCGTTCAGAACTGGGCACTAGGGCACGTTTGGATGGAGCCCTTGCTAGCCCAGCCAAAAGCTGGCTCGCCAATTTTTTTGCAGAGGAACTCGCCGCACTCGTTCTGCCCGTGAATTGGCGAGAAATAGAGTAGCTTGGGCTACGAATGGCCTGAACGAGACAATTGTTGGCGTCCATCCAAACAGCGACTGAACCATGTGGGCACGCCAGTGCTTTGGCGGGGTCAGCGTGGGCAGTCATCCAAACGTACCCTACCTTACTAGCACGTGGGCAAGCATCTAGACTGGTAGATGGGCCTGGACGTTTACAACTGACAAAAAATAATATCTGTGCTTTAGTCTGGCTATCTGAGTCACTAAGTACTCACCAAAATGACTTCCAAAGAAAATGCCTCAACATTATCACTTAGCAAACGTGAATCCAAAAAGTAGGAAAGAGGGTGGAAAGCTAGACAAATGGTATCCGCATGTGCTCAGCTTTACCGGAAGCATAACTTTCATGTAGCATGATTATGATGGATCGAGCTGAAGAATTGATTCTAGCCAGCTTTTGTTCCCAACATCTTTAAGCTTATGGTAACCGGGGTGACAGCTTCCTCAGCTTTACTGAAGCGATTGTTTGACGTGGCCTGATACTGTTAGCTGAAGTGCAGTTTCGTCTGTTACCTCATCAACAAATTTAGGCTCGTATAGGGTTGTTTGAAAGGCAAATCTCTCGTGGTAATATCAAATTCACATGATACATCCGGTGTGCACTGAGAATGCTGTTGCCTGCAAAACGCAAATGATGATGCCAGATTGAATTCCAGAACTTGGTGGCTTGATCAGTAAGCCCAAAGAAAGGCTGTCAGCTCCTCGTATGTAGGAAAGCCCAGCTCAAATGTGTGTTTTACAGCTTTACCTTTAGATCGAATCCATTGTAGTGCCCATTTTGCACTAGTTACCACTAACTTACTGTAATTATTGTACCTTGCTTCTGATTTACTTTCAGGTAGCTTTCTGCTGCCATTGTACATGTTGTTCTGAGAACCACACTATCTAACCCAGTTGTCACTCACTAGTACTCGTGTCATTTGCATTATCCTGTCTTGCTCAAAAACAGTTAGAAGAGCCCAATAGTTGCTGAATTGATTTGTCGTGTGGCTGCCACATAGCTCCACATTGTCTCCTTCCCTAGTGTCCAACTTTATTTTATTGTGTAAAGTGAGGTCCAACAAAAGGGATCTGTCCTTTTCTACCTAATCAAAGCTAAGGAAAGCTTGAACTTGGTTGCCCTTGTCCATGCTTTTCCAGCTAAGCAAGATTTAACTATTCCAGTCGTCATGGATCTGATCACCACTTTAGTACTTTTCATCCTTACGGTATCGTGATTGATATGCTACATAAAAGAATTAGTTGTTTTTTAGATTTTGGAAGAATTAGTTTCCTTTTAGGTTTTGGAATAGCTAGATTTCATGATCAATTAGAGTCATTTTTTTTTATCTATAAGCTTTTCCAGTTAGAACTTTTTTTATCTATAAAGATAGGACTATTATGTAATCGGCAAGCAAGAAAAATAATCAAAGTAAAGATTAGAGCTCATAAGATGGGGGCGATCTAGTTATTCCCGTTACTTAATACCATAATATTTGGCATCCAGAGACACCGATCCTGTCGCCGCACACCCTCCTCCATGCCGCCACCGCTACTCCCTACGCTGCCGCCACCGCCGTCGCTGTTCCTACTGCATCACACCTTGTTCCTACTCCACCAGCCCCGGCTCCACACCTTTGCCGCTCCACCAGACCCTGCACCATGCCGCCACCGCTCCACCAACCCCTGCACTAGGCCATCGCCTAGCTCCTGCCCTGAAACCGCCGCTTCCGAGCCTCGCCACCACCACTCCATCACTCCTACCCCATGTCGTTGACACTCTCTCCAGCCATTGATGACTAGAAGGCACTCAAAGACATCCTGCGCCAGCTATCTACAGATATAGCTGTTATCAAGACTGACCTTGCTACCATCAAGCTTCGTCAAGACACCTTCAAAGGTCATCTTTCCTCCAGGAAGCCCATCATGGGTGAAAGTTCCAAGGCCGGCGATGAAAGCTACAAAGGCAATTCAAGCATCTTTCTCATGGATCGTAGTGAAGACAAACGGGATGTTCCTGAAGGGTTGCGGGTAGGCTACGCTAGCACAAAATAAAATTTCTCTACCGCATTCAACTAGGAAGCCATGCGAGTAGGGGATCATGAATCGTTACCACTTGACGAGCAGTGCAGCGGAAGAAGAGTTGGAGCAGACCAATTCAACATCGTGCGCGTCAAGTAGTCGATCGTCAACCTCAACCCGAGCACGTCCCGAGCACCTTCCGAGTACTCGCGAGTACGTCCCGAGTACTCCCGAGCACAACCCGAGTACCTCCGAGCACGTCTCGAGTACCCCGAGCACGTCCCGAGTACCCCCGAGCATGACCCGAGCAACCCTGAGCACGTCCCGAGTACCTCGAGCACGACCCGAGCACCCCCAAGCACGTCTCGAGTACCCCGAGCAGATCAGCACCGCAATAGTAGCAGCATCTCTACGGTATCCACACGTACAAGGATGGAATCGCCGTGCGCCGGTGTGCTAGCACTGCGCGCTCGGCTAGGGTTTCGAAGGGAGTTCGGGAATAGGAGGCGGCTAGGGTTTTTGGTGGCAAGATCTGTTTTTCGTAAAAAACTCTCAATGCGCCTTGACCCCTGCCTATTCTTATATAGAGCACGCTAATGGGCATTTAATCAACATTAAAGCCCATTATGACTCTAAACCCTAATAGACCTTTAATCAGCATTAAAGCCCATTAGCAGATCCAATCCGCAAACTCGATCACCTCTAGGGCATATCACCAACAGTTCCTCGTTATCATAAGCTATCCTTCCTGACCTATGATGGCGAAGATGATCCATTGCCATGGCTCAACCAATGTGAGCAATTTTTTTCGAGGTCTGCGCACTCTCGAGGAAGAGAAGGTTTGGCTCGCATCTTACCACTTAACGGGTGACAACCAACAGTGGTACATGCAGCTGGAACGTGATGAAGGCATTGTATCTTGACGCAAATTTTCATAATTTGTTAACATGCGTTTTGGACCGCCAATCCACACCAACTTTTGGGTGAGCTTGCCTTCGTCAAACTAGTTCTGTGGCAGATTATCAGAAGTAGTTTTTGTCTCTCCTAAACAAGACCATGCCGCTTCCTTGAACAACAGATTCAATTGTTCACTTCAGGCCTCAGCAAACCCTTTAGCGCTGATGTGGAACTCCAATTCCCTTCCAATCTGCAAAGAACCATGAGTTTGGCACATGCTTATGTACAGTGATTGTCTGAAGAGCCCGATGATTCTCTCCTTAAGCCCTCATCTCACCCAATAGAAGCAGCAGCAACCACAGCACAAGCAACGGCAGCAACAACAAACACAATAGCATTAAGTCTGAGTTAACTCTAGTAGTCCATCCTGAAGGTCAACAAGGTCGTCAATCCTCTCCAATTCCTGTAGTTCCTTCTCCCACCTCCACTGTTGGACAACGCATGCATCGCCAAACTACACATGAGATGGCTGATTGCTACGCAAAGGGGTTATGCTTCAATTGTTCTGAGCCATTTTCTAAAGGTCACCTACGTTAATGTTTAAAGAAGGGAATCTATTTTTTTGGAATTAGAAGAAGATATGACTGCATACCAATACAACGATTAATGGTCGATTCTTCGGCACAAGAAATTCAGCTCGAGGATGAGCTATTTCATGGCAAGGAGGGAAATGATATGGGCGCAGAAAAGTAATTAAGGAAGAAAATAATTAATTTCCATTTAGGTTTCAAAATAATTAGTTTCCTTTTAGGTTTTGAAATAGTTAGATTTCAGGATTGATTAGAGTCCTTTTCTATCTATAAGCTTTCCTAGTTAGGACTTCTGGACCGCTAAAGAGAGGCCTATTATGTAATCGGCAAGTAAGAAAATAATCAAAGTAAAGATCAGAGCCTATAAAGTGGGACGATCTAGTTATTCCAGTTACCTAAACCATAATAATGATGCTATTGATTTTACCCTATATAAACTATCAAGATTGATCCAAGTTTTCATTTCAGGAAAATTAATTCTTTCCAACATATGTCTGACATAATTCTTGACATTTTATTATTCATTTTGAGGTCTACTCCGGTGGAAGTTCTACTAAATCCTGTGTTTCATAGGATACCTTGGAATCAAACTACACCTCTAAGGTTCAGTTAGAATTGCCCGGTTATATTGATTTCATACGGAACATAATTGGATTTGTCACAGCTTCCATGTTTGTTCCTTTTGAACTCATAAATTATCCACGACCAACCTTAATATTGTATTGAAAGACCGAAGTCATGCGTTGCATGCATTTGTGATTTGGGCTGGTATTATTACCCACTTTTTTGGACAATTTTTTTAGTACGCAATAATTTCACTAGATAGCTTATGCAGATATACACTGGATCTGAAGCGTTCATTTCTCACATTGGGCCTAAATAGGTACATGCATATGACCTCTCATTTTTAAATAGTACAATATTGTCGTGAACTGTTTAGATAAATTAAGGTAAAGAGAGAGCACTATCTGTATAGTATCCTGATGTATATAAAAAGATATATTCGTTGCATGTTTCTATTCACTGTAACCATAATATTTTCCATGGTGCAGCTCTTAAGAGGGTAATGAGGAAGGCAGGAGTAGGGATGAAAGTCCCGTCCCGCAACTGTATCCCATTTTATTCTGGTTGTTTTCGTTTTTTTTCGGTTTTTTGGTGGGAACAGACAGAAACGGGACAGACTCATCCGAAAACGGGTCGAAAATGGGTGAGGTCTCATTCCGCCTGTTTTTGCGAAATCCCCTTTTTATTAGGATTTACCCGTTTTCGAGCTGTTTTGAAGACAGGCGGGCAATACGTCGATGCAGCCCAGCCCGCATCCCACCATGCGGCCAGACCAACACACTTACACACCTAATGCCCACTTGCCCAGTGGCCAGCGCCCGTGTAAATGCAACCCTAGTCGGCTCCAAGCCTCCAATTGCCTTCTGCACTTCTTCACGCAGCTGCCGCCAATCGCCCTCCAATTCGCTGTCGCCTTCTTCATGTAGTCTGCATCGGCCTGGCATCTATCTGCGGCCGTTCTGCGCCACGGACGCATTGAGTCACCGACGGCCGATGAACGCTACCAGCCTGCCCTTGCCATCTCGCATCCTCGGCTTGTCCGGCTTTCGTGTGCCATGGAGCCGCCAACGCTTGACGACGTACCGATGCTGCCTACCGGAGAAGGCCGTTCCGGCTCGAGGCCACCGAAGAAGCACTTAGGCTTGGGCCGCTTGCTGCTAGCATCGTAAACCAGAGAAACTTTTGTGACAGCATACGCCATGTAGTGGTTGTGTTCATCTAATTGTTAACTGATATGTTTAAGCATCAAGTGGAAAACAAAGATGAAGCATGCTATATCCACTTGTTATTTGTTCTATGAAAATATAACCTTCTTTCTTTAAAATATACAGTTTTGTGAGCGTAAAATGCATATCTTGGAACTCAACACGGTATGTCGGTATGTGAGATATCTAATTGCAGTATATGTTTGGGGTAGTTCGATCGTTTCAGCCAATATTTCAAATTTCTTGCTACTTGTTGGTTTGAACTATTTTGATCTTGAAGGAAAACAGAGGGAAAATAAAAAGATCATGATTCCCATATTTGAAAGGTCAGATCCAAATTTCAAACTTGGAGATATGGGGCACTTATAGCTCTGGGTCGAAGTATTAAAGGAAAACAACTACATACAGTAAATATCTAGGGATATGTTGTGAAGTATTGGAGTATAAATGGCATACTAGAAGTTGGATCATATGCTTGCCAACTGATAAGAAAATGCCTTCTAGCACTAAAGCTTCTCTTGTTGTGAATTTCTGGCGAATAAGTATTATTTTGCAGCATGATGTATGTTTGGATCATGAAAACAAGTTGGCATAATAGCTATCATTTAACTGTATAAATATAGACAAATTTAGTTTAAATCAATATTCTCTAACTAGCGGATTTAAATCAATATATCTATTCTGTTTTATTTTTTACACAAGCACATAAACAAACTGGGTTCTGTTTAACTTCATACCGGTTTTGGCAAAGCTAGAAGGAAAATATCCATCTCTTCTTCCTGTCTGAAATGCACTGTTCTTTGAATTTGGGTAAAATACACAAGTAGTGTTGTCTTTTCGTTTCTCGTATATGCTTTCTGTATGCATTTTAAGGATGCTTCTTCTAGCTTTCAAGCTGCGAATCCAATAGCATATAGATGTGATTTGTTATATGACACTTGTATATCTGATATCCATGTGTATGTTATTCTTGTCAGGCTTGAAGAGAAAGGCAAGCGATGGTGCTAGTCACAGTGTAACTCTCGGTGTGACACCATCATCTTTAACACCTACAGTCGAGAGGGTTTATGTTGATGATGAGGGTGGTACACAAGGATAGGGGCAGTAGGGTGATGTTGTTCATATTGATGATGACGAGACTGAGACTACTACAAAGAGGTTAAAGAAGTGTACATCTGATATCTGGCTATACTTTACCAAGAAAATTGAGATAGTAGAGGTGAATGGGAAGAATTATGAGCAGTTATGGGGGTATTGTAACTTCCCAAAATGTAGGACCAAATATAGAGTTGAGAGCAATTATGGAACAACTGGATTTCAGAACCATCTGAAGTCAGCACATAGTATAATAAAAGGACAATTGCAACTCAAAGCTGGAAAGGATCATGGAAAAGACACTAGTGTTGTTGAGCCCTACAGGTATGATCAAGAAGCTAGTGTCAAGAAGTTGTATTTGGCAATACTCATGCATGAGTACCCTTTTAATATTGTTGAGCATGATTACTTTGTTGATTTATTAAATCCTTGCGCCGTAGCTTTCTAATCAAGTATCGTATCACTGTTAGAAAGGAAATAATGGATATATATTTGGAAGAAAAGGAGAAGTTGTATGTATATTTTAAAATTGTTATTGCCGCTTTAGTGCAACCATAGAACATGTGGATATCATGTCAGAACAAATCATATATGTGTGTCACCCTACATTGGATATATGATGATTGGCATATTCAGAAGAGAATTGCTGGTTTCTTCCATGTAGAAGGACGACATACTGGTGAAAAGCTGGTGTAGGACCGAGAATGATGACTAGAGGGGGGGGGGTGAATATGCGCCTCAACAAATTTCTTTCGAAATAGATGGCCTTTTCCTATTTCTCACCCAACGCACCTCAAAACGCTCAAGCGGAAGCAAAAGAATTAAAGAGACAAAGCAAGAAGATAACTTCCATGGCAACATGACTCCACAGATGGAATATCAACCATAGGTTCCATTCAGGACCATTCCATGTGTCTTTGTGCACAAAAACTCGCGACTTCCAAAGAAACTAGATAAGATAGACACCGGACAAGGTTATCCTCCAAGATGATAGTCTAATGGCAAGGGGACTCAAGACACGCTCAAATACATGAGTATGTGAGTATTTAAGCCACCAGCATCAAGAAA
This sequence comes from Phragmites australis, assembly GCF_958298935.1. Classification (NCBI taxonomy): domain Eukaryota; kingdom Viridiplantae; phylum Streptophyta; class Magnoliopsida; order Poales; family Poaceae; genus Phragmites; species Phragmites australis. The sequence goes on along the minus strand of NC_084925.1, from coordinate 38,759,233 downwards.
AAAAACCCTACAAAGGTGAAAAATTGCAGCTCAAAGAAAAAGATTACCGGGCAAGAAACCTCTCCAAGTTGATGGTCTAGAGACAAGTGTACTCAAGACCCATGAGCATACACTTGTATATGAGTTTTTATGCCTCTAACAACAAGAAGAATGATCTCACAAGGTGTTGAAATTTCAGCCTAAAAAATAAAACGAAAATCAAAACCAAAAATCGAAAAACTTGCAAACTAGCAAGGGAGCCAAAAGAGGAAAACTAGAAGGAGGGGAATTCAAGCATATGCAAAAACATAAACTTAATTACTCAAAGAGGTCAGCCCTATTTTAGACGGATTACAAAGATTTATTTCTCAAAACTCTCATCTATTACATAGGTTAAGCACTTATCATTCCCTCCTCTAAAAATCTAGCTCTAAGGCTCTCAAATGAGTGGCACAAGGGGGCTCAAGTGGCTGGTTCAAAGCTCTCTCTAGCCCTACCCCTCTATCTATAAGCCTAGGAAACTTGGCCCTTAAGTTTCCTAGCTTTTCCCCAAAATACCCCACTCTTGTAGTGCACTCCTACCTACCACTGAGGGTATTTTAGTCCATTTTATTCTCCATTTATCGGACGGCCGTGACGCCTTCACGAATTAGCTTCGCCTCGACGCAAGCTTCGCGATGGTGCCACATACTCCTCCAGTCCTCCCACGGTTTTGAGGCCAAACCGCAAAACCGCATGCACGCTTCTCAAAGCGTGACTCACCACCTTGCTTACACCTTAAGCAAGCACTTCGATGTCGATGCATGTACTCCGTCATGCGATCCTGACCATCGGCAAGTCTCTCCCGCTCCCGATCCCTCGGGCCGCCTTGTCACTTGCACCGGCATTCCCTTCGCTTGACTTTGTCAACATGCCGTCTCCATCCGCCTTCAATGCTTTGCTTGACCTCCACGTGTTCAGCTATGATCACCCTTAACTCCGCCTAGCCTCCTTGATTGTCTGGCACCAAGCACTCTGCTTGGTCTCGATCATCCCGTCGTCGACCGCCAAGTTGCATCCATCACCTGCATACCATGAGACAAGCAAACACATATCTCCAACTCCAATTCCAATTAGTCCATAATAAATATGCTCAAATGAAATCTCAAATCAATTCGAATCACATCAAAGTTCATGCAAAACCGAAGATCGTTAAACCAAATAAATGACAATATCAATCACTCGTCACAAGAAAACCAATGCACATTATGACTTGGTTTCTCAGCCGGCACAAACCTTCAATGAAGTTATGGTTAGATGGTTTGTTGAGAAGAAATTGTTTGCCTTGACTTTGGACAATGCTAGTGCAAATGAGGTGGCAGTTGATGATATAATTTCAGATCTCAAAGAGAATAGTGGTGCTTCTTTAGTTTGTGAAGCTTTATTCTTTCATGTTAGATGTGCCTATTACATACTCAATTTGGTTGCTAGAGATTGTTTGAGTGTAATTTCAAAGACAATTGAGAAGACTAAAGCATTTGTACTAGCTGTCAAGGGCTCTCCATTGCAATTGTAAGAACTCATGAAGCGAGCTACTGAGTATGGATTGGATACAAAGAAGGGTATCTCACTTGATGTTTCAACTAGGTAGAATTTAACCTATCTGATGATGAGTGATGCCTTGTACTACATGTCTGCTTTTATGAGGCTCAAGTCTTTGATTTGCCGTCGGTATGAGAAAATTTCTCCATCTTTAGATGAATGGGACGTGGCTATACAAATTTTTTAGTGCTTAAAGAAATTCTATGATCTTACTGAACTTCTCTAAGGTAATTCTTACCCTACTGCAAACTTGTTTTATAAAGGTTTCTGTGAGATAAAGGAATTGCTTGATAAATGGTCTATTAGTGGAAATTCCATTATTAGTGAAATGGCAACTGCTATGAGTGAAAAGTTTGAGAAATATTGGAAGAAGTCCATTGCTTATCTTGCTGTGGCATGCTTCCTTGATCCTAGGTACAAGAAAAAGCTTGTAGAATTCTTCATGAAAAAGTTCTATGGTGATTACTATCTAGTTAAAGTTGAAGGATTTGTTAGTGTTATAAAGAAGCTATATCGATTTTATACTAGTTCAACACCTGCATCTTCAAAGGCAAAGAGTATTGTGAATGAACATAGTACCTCAGTAGACCTATTAATGGAAAATCAAGATGTTGAACTTGAAAGCTTCTTATATGATGATGGTGGCCCTGATAGTGATGATTCAAGTGAGTTGGATAAGTACATGGCAGAGCCACTTTTGGAGCAAAGTCAGTTTGATATTTTAGGATATTAGAAGAACAAAACAGAAAGTTATACTATTCTTTCACGAATTGCTCATGATATGATGGCCATACAAGTGTCAATGGTTGCTTCAGAGTCTGCTTTTAGTGCTGGTGGTCATGTTATTGATCCTTATCGCAGCCGCATTGATCTTGAGATGATACAAGCACTGATTTGCACGAAGGATTGGGTAACTGCAGCAAGAAAAGGTGAAAATTTAAATAGTTTGTCAGTTATAATTGTGCAAGAATTTACTTCTTATGTATTTATCTTTGAATTTTCAGATTCTAAGAATGTTGCTTCAATTGTGACTGATCTGGAGGTTGTAGAGGTCTATTCTGAAACAGTGTTGTATGAGGTATAAGCATTTATTTTAGCCAAATAGAACTGAATGTCATGCTTATTTGAGGTCTTTGTAATTTTTTCTTTAAAAAGATAATCTGATTATCTCCTTTCCATGAAATGCAAAATTTCAGGAGGAGAATGAACAAATAACTGAGCCTGAATGTGATCCCGATGAAATGAACGATTTGGAGGAGTTGTAGGCCGACAATGTTGGAAAAAGAAATGTCTTGGTGTCTTGCTATCTTATATTCTTATCTGGCTATCCTATATTTTGAGAACTTTTATTCATCATATGTCTGATTGTATGTATGGTTAAATACTTAAACTGTTGCATGTGGTCATTTTGGTATGTCATGTACTCTGAGTGTGGACAGAGTCTCGAACTTGTTAAACACTTAAAATATTGTATGTGGATTGTGGTCACTTTGGTATGTCATTGATTTCAGGTTTGCAATAATTGAAAAAGGTAGAGGCTTAATAGCCTAAATGTATCTTTGTTAGCTGTTAAGGATTTCAGGTTTTCTGAACAACAGCTTGAGGAACGTTTTGTGAGCCTTCGAAGTAAAGTGATAGAAAAACCATCAGAGGTAATGTGCAGATTATAACCTTGACAATGTATTATTGCTTCATTTAAAACCAGTGCTTGATTAGTTGACTGCTGTTATATATTGTACAAATTTAAAACCAGCATTGGATGCATTACTCATCGAGGTAAACACTAGTCTCTTTTCAGGTTTCCAGGTTAATCTCAACCATTAGTCTGACATTTATCAGTTCCTATTTTTGTTACCATTTAACAGGGCATTGACAAGAGAATACATTTCCCAGGGTTTGCTTCATCCTAATTCGAGCAGCTTGTATCATGCTTGTGTTGTTGTATCTTGCTTCCTTTTTTTCTTTTCAGTTTTTCATGTAGGATCTGTAAGCTGACCCTTATGCTCCATCAAACTGTTGTGCAGCGTAGGAAATTGGAGATGTATTGACACTAACCCATAATGTACATATGTTAGCACTAATATGCATCATTCTTTTCCTTTGAAGGGGAGCTCTGAGGTCATGGAATGAGTAACAGGTTTACAAAGCCCAGTGATGGGCAAGAAAGCAGAGAAAGCACAACAATTTTTATAAAAAAAGATAAATCTAACAAAACGGGAGGAAAACAAGTAGTGTCTCAACAGTAAATCACCCCTCTATATTGATCAGTAGCCTAACAACATTCTTGCCAATTGCAAATGAAATGCGATCACACCTTCCCGATTTTAATCACCGATTTTCGTCCGGTCTACTTTCGTTCGGATTTGTTCCTTTTCGTATAACCGGCAATCCCGTGATCATTTTTGTTTTCGGCTTTTCCATTTTCGTTTCCGTCCAGTTGACAAAATGTGAAAGTGAAAACAGTTACAGTGTTTCCCGACTGTTCCCATCCGTTTTCATCACTAGGCAAGAGTGGAGGCCATCTCTAACTTGAACATAAAACAACTGCTTTGTCAGACTTCAGGGAGCAAGCAGATTGGAATTGATTGATCTGATGCAAATCTGAAACCCAAAGAAGCAAAATGAAGCCCATGAGGTTGGTTTTACTTTGTCGGTGCCTTTCTTTTGTCAAGGATAGTTCACTTATTCTTAAACACTAAAGTATCAAAATCGTAAATGATCCTTATTAGTGTGAGTAATGCTTTTGGCAAAAGAATACATGATGATCCGGTGCCTCATGTTCTTGTTGTCCTCCAGTTCTGTCAGCAAATCTTCGATTTTCTTATTTGATTACACGTATCCACATAAAAAGACATGGCAAAACAAAACGAAAAAGGAGAGTTAAGCGATCATGTGACTCAAGTCGAGCAACTTGTTTACAAGAAAATAATGGGAATAATAGTCAGCTGTCTTGGAATTCCTACTTTCGTTTTGTTGGAACTTGGATTTAGTCAATGCTAGTCTATTATGCTACTTTGTCTAGAATACTCGAACTTGCATTAAGGCATCGCTCCTTTATTCATTTTGAGCACTACGAACTATATACAGAATTGCAGTTCTTGAAAAGAACTATATGTCAAGAAAAGAATCAAAGAAAAATGGTATGGACAGAATAAGAGAAGTAGACGATCGATCAGAAAAGATGTCCACACGTTGTAACCTGATGCATTTGATTTTACCCAGTTGTACACTGGCAATTGCACCACAGTGCACAACTCATTTTTTATAATTTTCCCTGCATTTATTTCATATTCTTGCTTGATTTTCTTCGGTCATCTGCTATAATATCATTTATTTTATTTTCTTCAACCTATTGATAGCTGTCTTGTTCCCCCTTTTTCCGCCTCCTATGACATTTTTTCATCATGGTGATCTTAATGCAATCCATGTTGATACTTAGGGCCAGGTTGGTAGGATTTTGGATTCTCTCAGAAACGTTTTGGTTCCAATTTCTCTTTAGAAACATTTATCTGGTAAATCAGAATTACTTTGTGCAATTATTTGGCTAGTTTTAGATGTATTCTGATTCTTGAGAGGATGATAGTTGTAAACGAGAAAGGAAGTGATTCAAAAACGGGATAAACCATCTTTTGACTATTTCTCCCTTGCAGTGTAAAAAAGAGAAATGTTTCGCTCGTTTCGGATTCAAATTACTTGCCAAAAGCAACATTTGGTAGGGATTCCACTGATTTTGGCCCGAATCCGAAACATTTCTCGCATTCAAACGGGACCTTGTTGTGTTGCTGTGGTTATTCAGTATCTGAAAATATCAAACGCCATTTGGCAGTCTTCTGTTGTTTACCTTCCAAAATCAAAGCACTCAAATTAGTGTTAGTAAACCTTATGTGAGTTATAGCTAGTTTAATTCTGCTGTTTTTTCAGTCAATTCAAAGGCCACTAAGGCCAGAATCAATAGGTTGTTAGGTTTGTTTTTAGTAGGCCATTAAGGTTGTGTTTAGTAGGTCATTAAGGCCACATTTAGTCCTTTCTCATACTATACAAATAAAGGAGAAATAAACTAGAAAAGCTGCAGCTGTCACAGCACAAAAACCATTTGTGTCCAAGTGTGTGCTTAGCTTGTGTTTCTTTACCAAGTTCAGGATCAAATCCAACATTTGGTACCAGAGCCTGTGTTGTGATCCGGGAGAGCAATGTCTGCTCCTTTGCATGGCGGTGTGTCAAGGACCCCTCTGCGTCGTGTTCACCGGTTGACACCATCTCCTACCTCACGCCATGGACGGCGCTATGACGACGAAGGCCGTGATGTTGTGGTGCAACGAGTTGTGAAGGAGGTTGGTGGCGTCGCGTATCTGATCCTAATGAAGAGCAACTACGAAGATGGGTCATTGTTGATGAAGGTGATGTTTCAAGCACGTGGCCTCTGGGACGCGGTTGAGCGCGGTGGTGCTGAGATGCTAGAGGACCGTATGGCGCTAGAGGCCATCCTTCGCATCGTGCCGTCGGAGATGATATCCACTCTAGCAATGAAGTCGAGAGCCAAGGATGCCTGGGACTCCATCACATCTATGCAAGACGGCAACGATCGTGTCCGCAAGGCTAGCACACAGAAGGTGCACAAGGAGTATGAGGCCATTGCTTTCCACGACATCGAAAATGTTGATGATTTCACAATGCGCCTGATGGGGGTGGTGATCCAGCTCAGCATCCTTGGTGATCCTGAGTGGCCAGAGAAGGAGGTGGAGAAATATCTTCATGTTGTGCTGACCAAGTTCAATCAAATTGCCCTCTCAATTGAAACCTTGCTCGACGTCATGTCTCTTTCCATTGAGGAAGTGACAAGTAGGCTCAAGGCAGTGGAAGAGTGGTTTGACCCGCCCGAACCACCATCATCGGATGGTAGGCTCCTTCTCACCGAGGTGCAGTGGTTGGCGAGGTAAAAGGAGAGGCAGCCACGAGAAAAGAGCTCCAAGCCTTCTGACGGCGGCGGAGCGTGTCGTCGACCGTGTGGTCCTAGGAAGAAGGGTGGCCCCTCTGGCTCTGACGCCAAGGATGCGCTGCGCTATGATGTCTCTCACGATAAATGTCACAACTGTGGTCACCATGTCCACTGGGCTAAGGATTACCGGCAACCCAAGAGGGAGCATGCAAATCTGGCCAAGGAAGACAATGACAACGATGAACCTGCATTGCTTATGGCGCAGGTCAACTCACTCTCTACCATGCACAAACCTTCACCTGGTCGTGTTCACCTTGACGAGCCACACACACAAGTGTTCTTGGGGGATACCGATGACCATGGCAAGCTCCTAAAGGGGTGGTACCTCGACACCGGCGCCACGAACCACATGACGGGGAGCAACGACGTCTTCGATGAGCTCGATTGTGCAGTGATGGGCTCCTTCTGTTTCGATGATGTATCCATTGTTGGCATCCACGACTATGGCACTGTCATCTTCATTTGCAAGGGCAATGAACACAATGCGCTCACCAGAGTGCGCTACATTCCGTGCCACAAGAATTACATCATCAACGTTGGTTAATTAGACAAGAGTGGCTCCAAAGTCCTTATCGAGGATGCCAGTGCCACCTTCTCGCTAACGTGCAGCGTAGGAAAAATCGCATGTATGTGCTATGTCTTAACATGGCAAGACTAATTTGCCTTGATGCGCGTCATGACAATGATGCCTGGCATCGACACGATCAGTTTGGCTACATCAGCTTTGACGTGTTACAACAGATGGCGTGCCAGGACATGGTATGCAGACTACCAGAGCTGGAGCATGTTGAGCAGCTCTATGATGTCTGCGTGACAACCAATCACCGACGTAAACCCTTCCCTAAGAAGGCCAAGTTCTGAGCTAACGACCGCCTAGATCTTGTCCATGGGGATCTCTGTGGTCCAATCTCACCTGCTACACCGGGAGGATAGTGCTTCTTCTTACCGCTGGTGGACGACTGCACACAGTACATGTGGGTTGTCCTCTTGGCAGCGAAGAGCAAAGCGCCGGTGGAGATCAAGCGTTTCAAGGCGACGGCAAAGATCGAGTGCGGATGACCCCTGCGCGTCTTCTGCACCAACAATGATAGAGAATTCACCTCGACGGAGTTCACACGCTACTGTGAGGAGTAGGGCATCCAGCGCCACTTCGCGGTGCCTTACTCCACCCAATAGAATGGGGTAGTTTAGCACCGCAATCAGTCGATCGTGGCCACTGCCCGTGCGCTGATGAAGCAAAGGAAGCAAAAAAAAAAATTTTGGGGGAGGAGGGGAGGCGGTGAGCACGACAATGTACTTGCTCAATCGTGCCCCCACGAAAAGTCTCATCGGACAAACGCCATTTGAGGCCTGGCACAACCGCAAACCAGTGGTGCACTATTTGCGTACCTTTGGGTGCGTGGTGTATGTAAAGAACGTGCAGCTCCATCTCCAGAAGCTAGATGACCAGATTGCTACTATGGCTTTCATTGGCTACGACGAGGGTGCTAAGGGCTACCATGTCTATGATCTTGTGTCTCAGCGTGTGCGCGTGACCCACGATACCATCTTCGATGAAGGCACAAGCTGGGATTGGGATGCGGAAGCTGGCAGGAACTATGCTTCGATGAGTAAGTTCACCGTCACGTACATGATAAATGAACAACTCCAAGGCGCACCACCACCTCCTGACGAGATGGCGAGCCCTATACAGCAACACCACGCGACACATCTACACCAACCAGGGAACCAGATTTCATTTTGCCGCCGCCAAACGATGACGACTGTCTGGATGTCTACCACACCGACACGCTGGTTTGCTACTGCGTTATCAACAACATTCTTGGCGGCGGAGGATCGTCTCCAGGCTATGCGGCACAGGAGCCAAAGGACGGTGAGCTCGACCTCACCTGCACAGGCGAACCTAAAACTTATGCCGAAGAAAAACGTGACGAGGCGTGGCGAGTGGTCGTGCACGAGGAGATGAAGGCCGTGGAGGAGAACGACACTTAGGAACTTGTGGACCTACCGTGCAGTCACCGCCCGATTGAATTGAAATGGGTCTTCAAGCTAAAGAAGAATGAGGTCGGTGCCATCATCAAACACAAGGCATGTCTCGTCACCAATGGCTACATCGAGCAGCCTGGAGTGGATTTCGATGAGGTCTTCGCACCTGTCGCCCAGCTTGAGTCCGCCCGGCTACTGCTGGCTCTTGCCGCCTATGAGGGGTGACCCATCCATCACATGGACGTGAGGTCCGCCTTTCTCAATGGCATGCTCCAAAAGGTCTACGTTGCACAACCGCCCGACTTTGTTTTTGCTGAAAAAGAAGTGAAGGTGCTGCGACTCAGGAGGGCCCTCTACGAACTCCATCGGGCACCGCATGCGTGGAATGCACAGCTTGATAGCACGTTGAACCACCTTGGGTTAGAACAGAGCGCCCATGAAGCCGCTGTCTACGCACGTGGCCATGTCAGTGTGTGACTGCTCGTCGGCCAACTGAGGAGCACATGGTTGTCGTGGAGCGCATCCTCCGCTACATCGCAGGCACTATCCACTATGGTTGCTACTTCGCGCGGGATAGAGGAGTCACGGCTGATTAGCTACAGCGACAGCGACCTCATACGCAACATTTGCACTCGTAAGAGTACGTCCGGAGCAATCTTCTTTCTCGGGCACAACGTGGTGTGCTGGAAATCCCTCAAGCATCGAGTGGTTGTCCTGTCTTCCTGTGAGGCAAAGTATGTTGTCGCCACCACGGCAGCGAGCCAAGGCATTTAGCTGGCTCGGCTACTCGGTGATATCAAAGGAAAGCAAGTTGAGGCAGTCAAGCTAAAGATGGATAACATGTCCGCAATAGCACTTAGCAAGAATCCCGTTTTCCATGAGCGCAACAAGCATATCGATGTGCGCTACCACTTCATTCGTGGGTGCACAGAGAACAAGAGCATTAGTGCTAAATTCATCAGCAACAAGGACCAGCTCGCAGACATCCTAACGAAGATACTTGGGCGAGTCAGATTCCATGAGGTACAGGCAAGGATTGGAATGGTTGAAATCAAGCAATCACGCAAGGTTTAGGGGGAGATTTGTTAGTAAACCTTGTATGAGTTATAGCTAGTTTAATTCTGCTGTTTTTTTTTCAGTCAATTCAGATGCACTAAGGCCACAATAATAGACTGTTAGGTCTATTTTTAGTAGGCCATTAAGGTTGTGTTTAGTAGGTTATTAAGGTCATGTTTAGTCCTTTCTCGTACTCTATAAATAAAGGGGAAAGAAACTAGAAAAGCTGCAGCTGCCGTAGCAAAAAATCACCTGCGTCCAAGTGTGTGTTTCGTGTGTGTTTCTTCACCAACTTCAGGATCAAATCCAACAATTAGGTGGTCTTTATATTTCAAATGAATGGAACTGCACATCTCTCTTGGTGCGCATGTGGCCCCTTCTTTTTCTGTCATCTTCTTCATATCCTGTTGCTGTCACACTGCTGACCCCACTGTATGACAATGTGTCCATGCCCCAAAAGAAAAGAAAATTACTACCTATTAAATCAGTTCGGGCTTGACGATCTGGTTCATCCAGTCAGATTATCTTGCTTTGTGTGCCAGTTCAATATATTGATCAGTTTTTTTGTCCTGCTTACTGAAGATAATTTGGTTACTGTCGCCAGTGGCTTGACTCAGCCTTGACCTATAGTTCAATTAGCATGCAAAATGACGGAATGTACATGCAGTTTAATGTATGCTTGCATTCTGAGCATAGTCCAGATCTCAACCTGACTTAGGCAATGATCGAGAGATACGTTAGCAGCTACCATGTAGTTGAACCTGTCCAAAGCGGTTAGTGACTTATCTCTACTTTAAAAAAATATAGCGGTCCGTCCTCAACAGACAGAACAACCTGTCCCGCATCCCTTTTGTTCCTGATAGGTGGTCCCTCTTTCTTATCCGCCCCCCGTGTCTTCCTCTACCCGGCCACATTGCGCTCGTATGCCCCGCCCTCAACCTCCGCATTGCTGCCCTCTGTCGCCTCCTTTTCCCCGCCCTTCTGATCCTACTACTGTTGGTTCCATCGCGCGCCCCCTCCCATAGCAGTCACATGTACCCCGAGGTCTCGTGCGAGTGCCAAGGCCCTGGAGAAACTCTTGGTGGAGGTGGAGCCCAGGGACCTCGCTACTCGCCTCCCTCTCGTTGCTCCCAGCAGATGATGGCGCTGTCGCCGCCGCCCTCAACCCTAGCTGCCGTCGCGAGAGAGAGAATAGAGGGTCGGGTAGGGGAGGGAGAGAGAGAGAGAGGGGACGAGGGAGAGGGAATTGGGTCGGCCTGTTTGGCCTACCAACCCGAGAGAGAAGGATGGGAAGAGAGAGGGGAATGAATGGGCCATGCACATTTCGGTCGTCCAGGAAAAAGAGAAAAGAAAAGGAGGAAAAAAAAGAAAAAGAAAATTGAGCCAAATAGAGCCCATATGCACAATAACTTTTAATAATTTTTAGGTTTTTCTAAACCTTGAGTTGATATGTGTGCAAATTAGACTGTATAGTTGAATGTATGTGTACCATATTTACCATACAAATTAGGCGTGCACCATATCCGAGTGTGGCGCCACGATATCGGCGCCAGCAACGCTGCGTCCTCCCTCATTATCACGCTCGTCTTTGGCTGTCATGCAAGGAGATCCACATTGGTAGGCACTATAGGTGACGGTAAGGACGAGAACACTCAGTCTACTATATTATTTACTATAAATTTTATGTTTCTATGTATATTGTACTAGTCTTGGTAGAAGCAGGGATAGGTGTTGGAATCGGGAGAAGTAAATATGAAGAAAGCAGCCGGTGTGGCAGACTAGCCGCCGTTGTCTTAGTTTACTTGAAGCGAGAATAAATCAGATTGATGTGAGCGGATACAAGATTCTCAGTCGCTATACCTGCGCATCATTGATACTTGATTCAAATGGACGAACTATGGTCTTTTACAGCTTGCCTTTCATGAAAGTTAGTCCTGTGACATCAGTAAATCTTTTTAATGTGAATTCATATGCTATTCAATCTTTCGTTTTTCTTGAATGCTGAAAGCCTGAATTATGTCATGATAAATCTTGCCTTTTCATGGTGATTTTGACTGACAAAAGCGCAATCGTAAAACAAAGAACCAAAGTACCTCGCAATTAATTAAGATGTTTGGTTTGATACAACCTTGGGCCTTGGACACTAAATTAGTAGAACCATTTTGGCTAGCTGAAGTTAGAAATTTTGAATGGCTTTATTTGCTCCATTACTGCAGCAGTACTATTTCATTATAGGGAAGTAACCATCCCAATTCACTCACTTCTACCTCCATCATCTTATCATCCAAACTTCCCCTTCCTCTTGTCTGCCAAAGGAGAAAAACTTTTTTTTTATAATAAAGGAGACAAACTTGGTAAAGCGGAAGACATGAACGGCAGCAGCAGAGTGAGGAAAAGAAAATGGAAGTAGAGCGGCACTGTAGGCCCAAGGTCCCAACCATCGTTATCTCCTTCTCTCTTCCTTTCACCCTCTCCCACTCACAAAATAATTTATGTATGACCGAAATAGACGACTAGAGGGGATAATTAGACGCCTTACAAATTTTTTACGAAATAGATGGTTTACTCCTTATTCACATAACGCTCCTAAAAACATACAAATAGAAGCGTAAAATTTAGAGAGAGAAAGTGAGAGAGAAAGTTCCAAAGCAACATAACTTTATGGATAGAATATGAGCCATAGATTCTATTCAAGACTATTACATATATCTTTATGCACAAAAGTTTAAAATTTGAATGAAGAATAAAGCAAATGATAATCACCGAAAGAAGCAACTCTTCAAGTTGATGGTCTAGAGGTAAAGGGATTTAAGACCATATCAAATACATAAGAATATGAATATTTACGTCTCTAGCAATAAGAAGAACAACTTTCCAATATTAAAAAAATTATAGCTCAAATGCAAAAAATCAAAATCAACAAGAGAAATTGAAAAACTTGCACCAAAGGCAAGATAACCAAAAGAAGGAGACTAGAAGGAGATGAACACAAGCTCATGCAAGAAAATAATCTTCATTAAGCATAGAGGTTAGTCCTATTTTTGGCATATTACAAAGTTATTTTTCTCCCAAAATCTCTAGCCTATTATAAAGACTAAGTCTATTCTCTCACCACTACATAATATATCATAAGTAGTGCCTTATCAATACCAGTTGTATAAAAACCACCACTGAAAATGTATTAGTGCCGGTTCTTAATCTCCCGTGCCCCAAAAATGACTGAGGCGTTAAGAACTGGCACTGATACCGACTATCAGTGCTAGTTCATGTTATAAACCGACACTAATAACATGAATCAGCACCGATAGTCGATATCAGTGTCAGTTCCAGTCGTAATCGGCACTGAAGGTATCGGACCCAAATTTTTACTTGAATTGCGTTTCGGCTCGCCCATCGCATCCGTTCGGCTCTGGCCTTATCTCTTCCTCGTGTGTCCTCCACCACAAAAGATAGCTTATCTCTCTACTCTAGCAGACACGCCTCTCAGTAGCCTCTCCCTCTACTCTAGCCAGATCCGACCCCTCCTATCTGTCTCCGGCTCGCCGCAGGCAATATGCAGGTGGAGCGACCCGCCTCTTCTATAGCAGTAGTATAGATCTAGTTTTCTTTTCGTCTAGCACGTAGTTTCTCGAGCTTAGTTCGCTCGGTTCACCGGACGAACCACTAGGTCGCCGAAGCAGCCAGCCGTCGTCAGCGCAGGCCATCGCCTCAGTGTTCCTCAAGGCGTGGATGGAGGCGTTGGGCACATCGCTACAGGGTGGTGGGCTCCTTGGAGACACGCCGCGTTCAGCCGGGCGGCTGCGGCACTTGTCGTCGGTGGCTCTGCGGAGCGACACGCTTGGCCATGGCGTGGAGCTCGGTGCTGATCGAGACGCCGCTGGGCTGGTCTCGCCGCTCTGCTCGTCCAGTCGCGCGCCTGGTCGCGTTGTGCCTCGTGGTCCCGAGCAGCGAAGGGGTCTCCTTCCGAGCCTCCTCCCGCTGCCACTTTGTAGCAAGCAGACCCAGCCACCGTGTTGGTGGCATTCGTGTGCGGCGGACCTGAGTGGATGACCCTTCTCTGTGTACTGTGATTTGTGCCGGATGGATAATGAAATTGGTACTGATAGATCGATTTTTTGTGTGATGTTGAATCGATTATTAGCCTTCTGTTTGGATTGAGATGAGTCAATTGGATTGAGATGAGTTGATTTGAGCACGACGGCGGCAGTGGTGGTGGCAGGAGCATGGCGGCGATGGCAGGAGCAGCAGCCGAGCCAGCTCTTTCGAGCCGGCTCATTTATTTTTTTGGGCTTAGGAACCTTTTCAGTGCTGGTTGGAGGCACGACCCGACACTGAAAAGAACATTCAGTGTCGATTCCAGACCCAACACTGATAGTCGTTGACTATCAGTGCCGAGTAAATAGTGCTGATTAAAAAACAAGCACTGAAGCTGCTTTTCAATCAGTACTGATGTGCTGTTTTGTAGTAGTGTCTCCTCTCTTCCAAAACTTATCACAAGACTCTTAAATAGCTGGCTCAAGACTCTCTCACAGCTCTACCTCTCTATTTATAGCCCTTAGGAGCTTTCTTGGCTCTTAAGTTTCTTTGTTCCCAAAATATCCTTCACTGGTAGTGCACACCTACCTAGCGTCAGGGTATTTTAGTCCAAATTTTGCTCATTCCACTGAACGGTCATGACTTCTTCACAACTTAGCTTCAGCTTGACACAAGCTTTGCAATGATGCCACATAACCCTCCAGTCATCCCGCGGTTTGATGGCCAAACCACGAAACTTTAGCACACTTCACAAAGCGTGATTAACCATCACTTGTTTTGCCTCAAGCAAGCACTATGATGTTGACATGTGTCCTCTGTCTTGCAATCTTCACCACCGGCAGGTCTCTCCTGTTCTCGGCTCATTAGGCCACCTTGTCACTTGCACTATCATCCCATTCGCTTGATTTTGTCACACACCATCTTCATCCTTCATCCTCTCCATATTTTTCTTGAACTCCACATGTACAGCTAGGATCACCCTTAACTCCATGCGGTTTCCTTGATCACCTGACATCAAGCACCCACATGGCCCCGATCATCCCGCCGTCGACCATCAAGTTGCATCCATCACATGTACACTATGAAATAACCAACTCGTATCTTCAAATTTCAAGGATATCTCTAGCTAGCTCATAACACAAATCCTCAATTTAGAACTCATTCTGCAGAAAACGGAGCATCGGATGTTCCGGTGTGTTTTGTTTCTAAACACCGAATCATCCGGTGAGCTCAGATTCATTTTGCGCTAAGAAAAATGCTTTCTGCAAGAAAAGGCCAGCGCAAGCTTTCGGTATTAACCCTTCAGTCACTGGAATGTCCTCTGAGTTCAATTCCACCTGATCAGCGACTAGAAACCTCTTCGCAAGAATTAGTTCAGTGTACCCTCCGGTGTTCACAAACACTAACATCAGACTATCCGATGGCTACTTCGGTTTTAGTGCCAAACTCAAATTTTAAACTTTGCCGCGCACTGAACAATACTCCAGCACTCACTGATGGAATCACTGGATCATCCGATGGGTTGAACTTCATTTTCCTCTGAAAGATTCCTTCTCTGCAAGAAATACTTCGGTGAACTCTTATAGCCCACAACGGACTATCTGGTGCATCGTCCGGATTTCTTCTCATAGACAAAAATACTCCGGCGTTCTTGTCAGCACAACACCAAACCATCCGGTCAAGCTAACTTCCCAGACATCGAATATTCCGGTGAGTTCATTTTCCTGGACTCAGAAACAAACACACCAATTCCATTTTTCTCCGACTCGAGTTAGTCATGAACAAGAACAAACGTCAACAAACACCTGCTAACCAAGTTGAACTCAACTCGAACATTATCAATAACTCATCACAATCAAACCAAAGCACATCTCAACTTGTTTTCTCAATCTCTCACTTGATGAGTCCATTGACGACACACATGAATATCAAAGAAAGAGTTGAAGCACAAGAACCAATAAGCATGTATAAGTGATCCAAAAGCCAAAGAGAAGCAAGAACATGACCACCTAACATAAAAAGGAATTGGAAAAGGCCCAAAGCCGAAAAGAAACTCCCCCTTGACAAAAGGCTTGAATATTCTCCCCCAAGCTATCATGCTATCTTCTATTTCTCACCCTTGTTGGCAATGGATTCATCATGAATGCAAAAAGAGAATATATGAATGTAAAAGCTCCCCCTTTCTTATGCAATTTCGCCCATTTTACTCTCCATTTAGTAATTCAAAAGATATATAAATACGATGCAAATCTATCAAGCTTCACATATAGATCACAAAGTACTTGTAAGGACTAGAGATGTCTAAGCACTATGAGGAGTAAATAATATAACTCAAAGACGCACAAAGTCTCAAAGTGATTCCATATCACAAGCACCGGGAATAACAAGTTTTGATCAAGTAGTTCAATTATCAAAAAGAGATGTCACCACAAAAGCATCCACAATTTCATGATCAGTGCAAAGATTAGGGAAACTAGTGCTATATCAAGTTCAAACTAGAAAAACAAGTTCAACCCGATAGGCTATGCAAACACTCATATATCAATCCAAGCCTTAGTTTGGCAAGATGAAAAAGAACATTCTTAGCACATTACAAAAACACTAGTTAAATTTATCATTTGATCATTTTCTTATCCTCAAGTGAACTTTAGCAACCAGGGGTTTTAGACTCAACTAGTTATGCCTTTGCGGTACAAAGGAGCACATGCTCTCCCAAGAGTTAATCATGGGCTAAACATCTATATAGACAAAGGTCAAAGACACCCAATCTGCTGAACTAAACATAGTAGTCTAGCATAAGCTTTTCACAGAACTAGCACTAACTTAAGAATGGATCAAGCTAAAGCAAACACTCAAGGGTGACGAGCGATTAAAAGCTAGCTTAATAGATTTCATGACATGTCTCAAAAAGAATCTATGCTTGCACAATTTATCATATATATACTACATATAGCACAAATTTACAACTAGTAAAAGAAGGTGCAATGAACATATAAGTGAAGTTTAACTACTATGAATATCTTGTAAAATGAGATGTAAATGCAAATGCAACAGTTTAAGATAGAGTATGTACAAAAACAGTTCCCCCTCACACAATGCTATAGTGATGACATACACTAAGCTCTCCCCTCAAATAGGGAAATCTAGTAGCACCTAGAGGCTTAGTAAATATGTCGGTTAACTGGAGTTGGCTATCAATGTATTTTAAGTCATTGTCTCCCTTCTCATTATGATCTCTCAAGAAGTGGAATCTCACATCTATATGTTTAGTTCTGAAATGCTGGACTAGGTTATTGGCTAGGTTTATAGCACTGGTGTTGTCATACAAAAGTGACACTATTAAAATCTAACCCAAAGTCGCTCAAAGTAGCAACTATCCATAAAATATATAAGCAACAACTAACGGTAGCTACAAATTCAGCTTCAATAGTAGAACGCGCAACGCTAGACTACTTGCGAGAAGACTAACACATAAAAGAAATACCCACTAAATGATAAGTACCAAAGGTATTCTTCCTATCAATTCTACAACTAGCAAAATCCATATCTGAAAATACGAGGAACCGTCCAAACAGTATTCAAATTAATCATCGGGAGGATCATTATTCATAATTCAACCTCGACGATTAACCCAAATACCATTCCGGTAGTCCCGGCACGTGTTTTGTGCCCAAGGATCGGAACACATGCCTCCAACATAGTACATCACAACATAGCTTAATAAAGAGCAAGTAATAAATATTTATATTACAAATATTAAGCATGCAACTGATTCGAACAATTTATAACAAAAGTGAGCTAGGAGGAGACAAAAACCCTCAACTCCTAACTACCCAAAGATCTACGTAGTGGAAGAAAACTATACAACAAAAGGATATGGAGCCACATGCCCTTAGGCTCCATACCAAAACACTGAGTTCGGAGTAAAGTGTGCTACTCCTGCCCGCCACCCCTGATCGGCAGGCACAAAGTAGCCAAACACTGCCTCTTCCTCGCCAACTTGTGAACCTGCATCAACTTAAGGGCAGCACCCTGAGTACGAAGGTACTCGCAAGTCTTACACAATATAGAGCACATATACATAGCTCGAATCCAAGGATCATGCATTAGCTAGTAGCAAGGATTAAACATGCAGTTAAGTGAATTGAAGCAGTAAGCAACCTAGACATATGTGTGTGCAACTAACTTGACCAACATATATGAAACTACCTTGGATCACCAACTGAACATAAGTAATTGTAATCAACATGTGTATCAAAAGTATAACAAGTACCAACTCTGACCACTCCCACATAACCACCATGTCCATACCACCACCACAAACCCGAACCACAAATCCACATCGAACCTCTACGACCGATACGGATGAAATAATAGCTTGCTCATGACCGAGAGCGCGGCAATTCAAACTGTTTATACACCCTACAGGGGGATACTCCTAGACCCACACGACACGAGGACCATACGGCTTGTGCCACCCGCTAAAGTGCACATAAGGGGGTACCCATGACAACCTTTCCCAATCAGCCCCAACCGTGTGGGGCATGCATCGCTCAGCGCGGCGATACTAGAACAATTCCCGGAGCAAACTAGTACCGCTTACAAGCCCACCCGCTCACACCGTCGATGTTCACGCCCACAAAGCCACAACTCCGAAGGTATTTGGCTCGCCTTACCATTAGATCGACATGTGGTGAGTAAGGTAAGTGCTAAAGCCAACGGTACCGACGGACGGCCTTAAACGATGCAAGCGGTCTATGGTGCTCGGGTTTCCTCTCCCGACCTGCCACCTGGACTTTCCACCGAGGCAAACGACACCCCTAACACCGCCCACATCTCGTCTCATACTCACCACTCACCAACCATCTCGCCATCAGCATGTATTTGTAATCAATAGTAATCCCTATACTCGCAAACAACGGAAAACACCGTCGTTCAACTTCTACTGAAAGACCTAAGCATTGCTAAGCATGTATATCGTACTCGTACCTAGACGTAACACCATCTCTAGGCTACAAGAAAATTACTTAAACAATTGACCAAGGTAGAAAGATGCAATCGGCATAGGTTCTACCCAAGGGTACCCGACACATGCATACATACATAAGCATATTCATCAATTGAGACTTCCAAATTTGACATGGGTGAAATATGTTAGTTTCTTGCCTTGATGCACTGGCTCACAAAGTTGGGGTGCCTCTAGATCACCCTCGCTCGCCGGGATCGTCGGTTTGGCGATCTCTAAAAAGAATAACGCGTGCAATGCAATGAGTATGAATGAATTGCAAATATATGCAAAACTATGCATATAATGGATGAAAACATTTTTCCTAGATATAACAAGTCATAAGGAAACTAGCAAAATTGGATTCATCAATTTTGGACTTATGATGAATTAACGGTGAATTAATGAATCTTTAACGTAATTAATTAATCTTAGAAATTTAATTCATTATTTCATGGATGGGGATATTTTTAATAGGTAGAGTAGGTTATTATAAAACCAACAAAATTTGTTTCATAATTTTTGGATCTACAAAGAATTTATTATGAGGTTTACAAGTTTTAGCAAGCAGTAATTGTGCTGTCTGGGTATACAGCGGTTAGACCGCAGGTATACTGACGGTCAGACCACCAAGAGTCACGGTTAGACTGCCGGAAACGTGGTCAGATCACCCCCATGCAAAGGGTTTTGGCCCCTGCCGGTCTGACCGACCTTGGGGTGGCGTTTGGGAGCTCACCGGCGATGATTCCGGTGACATTTGGAGTGGGGACTTGGACCTAGAGCGTCATATTGACTTTCTCTACCGCGTAGGACAACATATATACGCCGAAATCGACCAAAACTCAGCTATTGCTTCTAATTCATCAAGAACTCATGAACTTCAAACCCCTAGCTCAATTCGAAATCCAACCATCCAAAAGATGGATTCTTGTCATGGGAGTTTAGGGGACTCACCCAAAGGCCTTTACCGAGGTTGTGGACCGCCGATTGAAGGAGGAAACGGAGGGAAAAGCTCGGGAGGCATAGAAATCCGGTGTTCTTCACATTCAACCCTAAACACCAAAAGACACCAAATCCGTCTCAAATCCTCTGTGAAAACGAAAATAAATTGGGGGGATGGATAGTTCATGAGCTTGTGATCGCAATGGTACCACATACTCACCACAAATCCCTCTCTTGAGCTCGGATTTTGGAAGAATAGAGAGAGGGAGTGAGAGGGAGAGTGAGAGGGGAGGGGAGCACGGGTGGGGGACGTGAGGGAGAGTGAGGAGGAGAGAGAGTGAACTACCACTCTAGAGAGAGAGTGGGGTGGTTAGCCCACTCTGGTGGGGCCCACATGTTAGAGAAAGAGTCCGTTTTAACTGTGAATTTCATTCTTTTCTCTCCTGGATCTCATCCTCTCATCCAAATGATATCAAACGAATTGCATTAGTAATCCGAATTATAATTACGCAAATTTAAACATAATGCTTAAAAGCATGATTATGCTTAATTGCGTGATTAAGAATTTGGGACGTGATAGAAAAACCTCAAAGAGAAATCAAAGAGGAAGCAGAAAACCAAAGTCCAAACTCGAGAGTGTGTTTGAGATACCTCAGGATGCGTTTCACTGCTTGGCCATGAGGCGTCCGTGGTGAAGCCTGAAAGCAAGCGTATAAGCAGATGCGAAGTGGTTGCCTGGTCTTGTAGTCGTCAGGTACAGGAGGGAGCCAATCATACTCCTGAACTCCCTCTGGTCCACTGCCTCGCCATCTTCATCCAAATAACACAATCAAGATACCCATCGGTGTAGCCAAGGTCTTCGCGTTGCTCATGTCAAATTTCTTCAGCAACCCCTTGGTGTACTTCGTCTGGTGGACGAATGTACGTTCCTTGCATTGTTTGATTTGAAGTTCAAAGAAGAGTTGAGCTCACCCATCATCGTCATCTCGAACTCCCTACTCATAGTTTCTACAAACTTAGCCACAAGTGCATGAGAAGAGCGATAAAAAATGATATCATCTACGTAAATCTGAACAAGTAAGAAATCTTTGTCATGCCTGAGAGTGAACAAAGTTTTATCGACCGATCTCATCACATACTCATGCTCTAGAAAGAAGGACCTAAGCCTATCATACTAAACCCTAGGTGCATGCTTGAGCCCATACAAAGCTTTCTAAAACTTGTATACTCTATGTGGGTGTTTGGGGTGCTCAAAGCCCGGGATTGCTTGACATAGACCTCTTCCTGAATGAAACTATTTAGGAACGCACTCTTGATATCCATTTGATACAACTCAAAACACTTTGATGCCGCAAATGCAAGAAGAATCTTAAAGGCATCTAACCTAGCTATGGATGCAAAGGTCTTTCCAAAGTCTATTACCTCAATTTGAGTAAAACTTTGGGCTAAAAGTTTCTTTGTTTCTCACTACAGACTCATTTTCCCCCTGTTTATTTTTAAAAACCCATTTTGTGCCTATGGTGTGTACATTGGGAAGTGGTTCTAAAAGGACTCAAACTTGGTTTCTCTCAAAATTTTCTAACTCTTCATGCATGACATTGACCCAATTTAAATCAGATAAAGCATATCCAACATCATGGGGCTCAAAAGAAGCAAAGATTGTAGAATCGGTAAAGTGAGCATGAGATGCGGACTTTGACCTCGTTACCCTCTCATCAAGATCTCTGATCATCGTGTGTGAAGGGTGTCATCGCTGAATGTGTTGAGGGACCTCACGCCATGAGAGAATCTCCCCCTCAAACACAGCTGGTGCAAACTCAAGAGCAGCTGAAGTGGATGTTCAAGTTACAAGACCCTCTATTGGAGTAGAAGAAGCATGTATAGTCGAGGGAAGTAGTGGATCATCCTCGTCCTCACTGAGATCTAGAAGGTCGCTATCTATAAAGATACTCTCACTCATCTTTTGATTACTTGCACACTCAAACACAGAACTAGCACAGAGAGTTGACTCATCAAAAGTCATATCACAGGATTGCATGATAGTGTTAGTATCAAGATTGTAAACCTTGTAAACATGACTATGAATAGAATACCCCAAGAAAATACCATTAGAAGAGCGTGACTCAAACTTGTCAAGATTAACACGCTTTAGGATGAAGCACCAACAACCAAAAACTCTCAAATGTGAAACCTTCGGCTTCCTCCCAAAGCAAAACTCATAAGAAATCAAATTCAAGATCGAGTGCAAGAAGATCTAATTGGAGATGTAGCATGCTGTGCTAATGACCGCAGCCCATAACTTCCTAGGAGTCCTATGCTCGTGGAGCATCATCCTAGCTATTTTCACCAAAGTCCCATTCTTTCTCTCAACCACACCATTCTGATGAGGAACGCGTGGGGCAGAAAATTGATGCTCAATGCCATATTCAAGCTAGAAAACATCAAAAAGATATTTCTTAAACTCAGTACCATTATCACTGTGAATTGCTTTTAATGCACCAGAGAGTTCCTTGAATAATCTCAAGGCCAAGCTCCGAAAGTATAAGAATACTTCATCTTTGCTCACAACAAAGAAAACCCAAGAGTAACTAGAGTAATCGTCAACAATGACAAGTACATACCACTTTATACCCGCTGAACGAACCTGAAAAGGACCAACAATATTCATATAGAGAAGTTCTCCTGGTCGTTCAGTCATTACCAAATTGACTGGTGGGTGAGGAGCTACAATCGTCTTGTCATGCCGACAAGGAGTACAAACAAGATTCTTCTCAAGCTTAAGTTTGGGCAATCATCAGATTAAGCCTAAGGCACTTAAACAAGTAAGCAAATCAAAGTTCATATGCCCTAGTCTCCTATGCCACATCCAAAGCTCAGAAGAAGGTTGAGCAAGTAAACACCAAGAAAAATTAGAAGACTCAGAAAAATCGACTCTAAAAACTCTCCCAATTCTAAAATCTTGCAAATCAAAGCGTTAGAAGAATCAAGAACTCGTGAACTATCGCGCTTGAAGCGCACTTTCAAGTCTTCATCAAGCAACTGAGATACAGAAAGCGTGTTATATCCTAGATACTCAACCAAAGCCACATCTTTAAGAATGAAACTCTCATTCACCTTTACCGTTCCTTTAGCCTTCACTTTACCTTTCTGATCATCCCTGAATGTGATGTCCTCGTAATGCTTTGTCAGGGTGAGGCTGGAGAACCACGATGAGTCTCCGATCATGTGGCCCGAAGAACTGGAGTCAATGAGCTACTTATTCTCTAGGCTTCATCTGCCATCTACATATGAGAAGAAAGAAAGGTGGATGGCTCAATACTAGGATTAGTGATATACCTCCTGGGAATCTAGTACTGGGTCATCTAAACTAAAGCAGTAAAAGCATGTGCAGGTAAATCAATATAAGTGCACTGAGGGCGAGTGCCACGATGGGGAAAATGTGGTCTACCAATGCACAGGGACACAAGGTCTCCGGCACGCGAATCAAAACCATATGAGTCATGGTATGATCCACGATGGGCAACGCCTCTAGGAAGAGACTAAAAAGCGCTAGAGACTCATGGGTACGAGCGAGGAAAAAGCTTATGTACACCAACAGAGGGGCGGTACATGTCTCGGGTACTCTACTCCTACTCACGCCGCTCATCTCTCCTTCGGTGAAAGCAAAAACCAACCAAGTGACCCTCCCTCTGATGGAGGTGCAATGGTAAAGTCTCTTAGGAGCTCGGCTATCGATCACTCTAGACTCTCTCATAGGAGCTTTCACCTTAGGCTGTGGAGCTTTCTTAGACTGTGGTATAGGTTTCTTCTTGATGGGTTGTGGTATGAGTTTCTTCTTAATGGTTGGTGGTGTGGCATCGATTTTGGACTTCAAAGCATCTAGGGTAGTAGGTGTGGTGAACACAGTTTTACTCTCCCCATTATACGCCACCCTCTTAAAACCCAACCCAAGAGCCAAACTCATCTTGTCAGCACATATATTGATATTATTCAAGATCAAATTCATTTTTCCTTTGCCCTCTGAACACTTCTCAACTGAGAGAGGATATACTCATTTTCAGTCAAAATATTTTGAACATGTCCTCTAACCCAGTAGGTGAAACAGTTTAGCTGCACATCCTTCGAACACCTAGCACTCTCCAATCTAGTTTCTAACTCCTTAAGGCGTTTGTCTTTCCGTTCAACATCCTTTGCAAGCGTCCAAGAGAGTAGATATTGGCTCCTCCTTAAGGAGCTTCTTCTTGGCATTCTTAAGTCGACTGATGACTTGAGCATGCATATTTCGAAGCTCAACAAGTTCAGCCATAACAATCAAACAACTCGCGCACTCCTTAACACCCGGCCTAGACTTAAGTAATGTAAATTTAGAAAACACAGATTCATACTTAGGCCTAAGATTCTTCAACTCACGCATAACTTTCTTAAGTAACATATCTTGGCTAACAAGAGCATCATTCAAGGTATCAACTTGGATGGAAAGCTGATCGTAGGAAGGCAATACCTCGAAAGGATCAAGCTTGGGATTGCTGTTGTTGTCCTTGTCATCCGCCTTAAAGCATAGGCCATGAAGTCCTTGGCATTCTTCTTGTTTTTTACTTGAGGTTCCTCCTCCCCCAAGCTCTCCTCTTCACTTGATGAGGTGTTGATGTCACTGAGAATCACCATAAATACCCTAGAAGCCGCATTGGCTATCTTCTTGGTCATCTTATCATGGTTCTTTTTGAAGAAGAGTTTCTTATTCTTCTTCTTGTACTTGTTGTCGTGGTTGCTGTCTTCTCTCTTCTTGAGTTTGGGGCTATCTGTCTTCAAGTGGGTGGTGTCACCACACTCAAAGCAGGCTCGAGAGCCACTTCTCCTCCGATCTCGATGGTTGTTGTAGAAGCGAGTGAACTTCTTCACAATGAGGGCAATGTCCTCATCATCAAGTACATCTACTTGCTCCTCTGTGATAGAGACAAGGTATGACAAAACAAATCCATCAGATAAAATGTTAGCAAAAGAAACACCACCTCTAGACTAGTTGTCACTGCTAAGTCTAGAAACCAACACCATGTTCTGAGACAGAGGGTTTCTGAGACCAATCCGAGCCCCATTGGCTATCTCAGTGGACTTGAGCTTGCTAAAGAGTTCATCATAAGTTAACATGTCATAACTTGGTGACTCTTCAATGTTTGAGATCTTCACTTTCCATATACTATTATCGAGAACGTAGAGAAGCTTGATCATCCTCTCATGGTCAGAATAAGGCAAAACGCCAGTGGATCTAAGGTTGCTCATAATTCCATCAAAACGAGCAAACATAGCATCCAGAGATTCATCGGGCCCTTACACAAACATTTGGTATTCTTGGTTATATGTGCTTTGACATCTGGTCTTAATCTGATTAGTGCCTTCATGAAAGATACTCAGAGTAGTCTAGATCTCCTGGGCAGTACGGAGGTGTTGGATGCTGTCAAACTCATTTTGACTCAAGCTAGTGAACAAAATATTTTTGGCTTCGTTGTCGGCCTCATACTGTTCAATTTGAACCTAAGTTGTGCGAGCAGCATGGATCTCGTAATTGGAATCAACTACTTCTCATATTGCACTTCCTTAGCTTAGAAGATAGGTCTCCATACGTACCTTCCAGTACAAAAAGTCTCGTCCATCGAAAACGAAATCTTTCCACTTCTCTTCATGTCACCTATAGATCATAAAAGCGGTTAAGATCAACTAGTGAATAAACCGCTTTGATATCTATTGTAGGACCGAGATAGACAACTAGAGGATAGGTGAATAGGCACATTATAATTTTCTTACAAAATAGATGGCCTACTCTTGTTCACCTAACACTCCTCAAAACAAATAGAAACATAAATTTTAGAGAGAGAAAGCAAGAGAGAAAGTTATAAGGCAACATGACTTCATGGATAGAATATGAGCCATGGACTCTATTCAAGACCATTCTATGTGTCTTTGTGCACAAAAGCTTAAAACTTGAACGAGGAACAAAGCAAATAATAGTCACTGAAAGAAGCAACTCTCCAAGTTGATGGTCTAAAGGTAAGGGGACTCAAGACCTTCTCTAATACATGAAAATATGAACATTTATTCCTCTAGTAAAAAGAAGAATAACTTCCCAAAGTTGAAAAATTGTAGTTCAAAGGCAAAAACAAAAATCAACAAGAAAATAAAAAATTTGCACTGAAGGCAAGGAAACCAAAAGGAGACTAGAAGGAGATGAACACTATGCAAGAAAATAATCTTCATTACGCACCGAGGCTAGTCCTATTTTTGGCAGATTACAAAGTTATTTTTCTCACGAAAGCTCTAGCCTATTACAAAGACTAAGCATATCCTCTCCTCTCTTCCAAAACCTATCACAAAGCTCTCAAATGGCTGCCTCAAGACTCTCTCATAGCTCTTCCCCTCTATTTATAGCCCTTGGGAGCTTCGTTGGCCCTTAAATTTCCTTGTTCCTAAAAATACCCTTCATTGTTAATGCACTCCTACCTACTACCGGGATATTTTGATCCAGATTTTGCTCCTTCCATCAAACGGCCATGACTTCTTTACGACTTAGCTTCACCTCAACGCAAGCTTCGTGATGATACCATATGACCCTCCAGTCCTCCCGTAGTTTTGTGGCCAAACCGTGAAACCCTAGCATACTTCTCAAAACGTGACTAGCCGTCACCTTTGTCTCACGCAAGCGCTCTGATGTCGACGCGTACTCTGTCTTGCGATCTTGACCGCCGACAAGTCTCTCTTGCTTCTGATCCATCGAGCTGCATTGTCACTTACACCGACATCCCCTTCGCTTGACTTTGTCAAACACCGTCTTCATCCTTCATCCTCGTCATGCTTTACTTAAACTCCACATGTACCGCTATGATCACTCTTGACTCCGTTCGGTCTCCTTGATCGTCTAGTACCAAGTACTCGTTTGGTCCCGATCATCCTACCATCGACCGTCAAATTGCATCTATCAACTGCACACTATGATACAAGAAAACACATATATCCAAATTCGAAGGATATCTCTAGTTAGCCCATAACACAAATCTCTAGTTCAGAACTAATTCTGCAGAAAACGTGAGCACCGGATGTTCCGATGTGTTTTGTTCCTAAACACCGGATCATCCGATGAGCTCAGATTCATTTTGCTCCAAGGAAAATGCTTTCTACAAGAAAAGTTCCAGCGCAAGCTTCCGGTGTTAACCCTTTAGTCACCGGAACATCCGGTGAGTTGGCAACCTCTCTGCAAGAATTAGTCTGTATACCCGTGTTCACAAACACTAACACTGAATTATCCGGTGGCTACTTCAGTTTTGGCACCAAACTTAAATTTCAATCCTTGCTGCGCACTGAACAATACTCCGACACTCACTGATGGAATCACCGGGTTGAACTTCATTTTTCTCTAAAAGATTCCTTTTCTCCAGGAAATACTTCAGTGAACTCTTGTAGTCTACACCAAACTATCTAGTGCATCGTCCAGATTTCTTCTCAAAGACAAAAATGCTCCGACATT
Organism: Phragmites australis; assembly: GCF_958298935.1. Classification (NCBI taxonomy): domain Eukaryota; kingdom Viridiplantae; phylum Streptophyta; class Magnoliopsida; order Poales; family Poaceae; genus Phragmites; species Phragmites australis. The sequence continues at coordinate 38,732,140 of NC_084925.1, read as the reverse complement.
CTTGTCAGTACAATAATAGATCATGCGGTCAAGCTAACTTCTCAGATACTGGATATTTCAATGAGTTTATTTTCCTAAACTCAGAAATAAATACACTAATTTTATTTTTTCTTCAACTCGAATTAGTCATAAACCAGAACAACCATCAATAAACACATACTAATTAAATTAAATTAACTCAAACATTACAATAACTCATTATAATTAAATTAAAATATATCTTAACTTGGTTTCTCCGTTCGCTTTCCTAAGAAGCACATTCTGGTTTGGCTCTCCTATCAGTAGCAGCAATTCTTCGGAGTCTCGAAGCAACCTCACACTAGCACTGACAGCACCTCATGATCTCTCTCCCCCTTCTCCTCTCACATTTTCCAACACCAGGAAAGCACTGCAGTACCAAGAGTACAATCACAGGCACCTACTTCTCTTGCTTCCATCATCTGGCCACAATTGTTTGAGTTTTGGACCAGAAACACATGAATCATCTGCTCCAGTCTGCTACTAGAGCATTCTGAGGAGGATTTTCTGAGATAGTCGAAGGTTACTCAGCTTGGGGCTCTTCTCTGCCCGTTCCTTCCTTTTTGGCCCTCCGGTATTGTTACTGCGCTTCCATCTTCCATGGCGGCAGTGACCTCTTCTCCTCCAGCAATTTCTGGGCCGCAGCCTACGTGGGTGCCCTATGAGCTAACCAGGGATTGCTCCCAGGGCCTGTGCAGCATGTACTGCCCGCAGTGGTGCTACTTCATCCTCCCGCCCCCGCCACCGGCCTTCGATATCGCCGGCTCTGGCGGCGACGACTCCTCCGGTCCCACCTTCTCGCCTCTCGTCATCGCCATCATCGGTGTGCTCGCCAGCGCCTTCCTCCTCATCAGCTACTACACCATCATCTCCAAGTACTGCGGCACCTTCAGCTCCCTGCGGAACAGGGTTTTTGGCTCCGGCAGGGGTGGCGGCGGTGGCGACGGCGACGGCGACGGCGGCGGCCATGGCGGTTCACGGAGGCAGGATCCGTCGAATGCCTTGCCGCCGGACGGGCTGGACGAGACGCTGATCAACAAGATCACGGTGTGCAAGTACAAGCGCGGCGACGGGTTCGTGGACAGTACGGACTGCTCCGTCTGCCTCGGCGAGTTCCGGGACGGCGAGAGCCTCCGGCTGCTGCCCAAATGCAGCCACGCCTTCCACCTGCCGTGCATCGACACGTGGCTCAAGTCGCATTCCAACTGCCCGCTTTGCCGCTGCAACATCGCGTTCGTCACCGTTGGGGTGGTGTCGCCGGAGCCGGAGCGCCGCGCCCCGCAGGAGGACCGGAGAGACAGCCATGAGCTGGTTCTGACTATAGACGACTACTCGGAACAGGCGCGTGAAGAGTCGCAGCATCAGAATGTGGCGAGTGGCAACGGTGGTGACCACCAGGAGGCGCCGAAAGATTGTCCAGGGAGGTCAGATGAGGCCACTGGCATTGTCGAGATCAAGGAAGACGGGGCGCCGCCGGTGAGGGCGTCGTTGTCGTTGTCAGACACGCACCGTGAAGGCCGCATGTCCATTGCCGACGTGCTGCAGGCCAGCCTAGAAGACGAGCTGATGATGGCCAGGGAGAACGGCCTCCTGGCAGGCTCATCGGGGTCGTCAAGACGGTGTCACGGGGAGCACAGCAAGGACAGCGGCGGCCGCAGCGGCTGGGCATTGCCAGATGCAGCGAACCCCATGTCAACGAAGAAATTGCCGTCGGTTGGGAGGTCGTGCTTCAGCAGCAGGAGTGGCAGGGGAAAGGATTTAATTCTTCCAATGTGATGCAGCCGAATTCTCAGTGGTTCTGTTCTTCTAACTAGGATAGATGACATATTACCTGTGTGCGCGCTTCCGGTGGAGATCAAGGTGCCAGCACCAGAGTCTGAAGATTTCATCCTGATTTGATCAATTCTTGTGAATTGAGGCTCGATGCTTGTTGACTGGTGAGTTCTCCTACACCAGCTTGGTGTTTCTACTGGATAATTGTATAGGGGCTTGAAATGTTTTTCCTTTTTCTACAATTGGAATCGACTACAGAGCATTCTCCCTTAATTAGTGTGAGTCTTGGGCCAAATGTTTTCTCCTGGTAAGAAGTGAGTCAGTGTCAGCGTTTGCGATGATCTTTCTAGCTGTCAATGTAGAACAATCATTTGGTGATGTGTGTGTTGGCAAGGGAAATGAAGCAAATTCAGCGTGATTCATGCTCGGGTCTTACTGAATCAGAGTCTGATTTTGGTCCTGCTTTGCAGATGTTTGGTCTTGGTAGGTGACTAGTGCCTGCTGTCCATAATGCTGTCGACTGACACTAGACAACACACCCCTTCATTCAGGTTTCTTGTACTTACAACAATGCCGGTGGGCATTAGGTCAACATCTTCTCAGAACATGTGTTTCTCATATGTCAATTTGCAGTTGGGGTCAGGTTGATGCATACGCTAGATCAGCATTTGCTCATATATTAACCTTGCCCTCAACCCAGCAAACAATTGTATTTGGAAATTTTACTCTCAGATGTTGCCGCAAACAAACATATCATTTGTGTCTTGACGGGCAGCTTGGGCTGGTTACTGGTTAGCATGATTCTGAGTTTACATCAAGCATTTTGTTTACTGTCAGTACGTACTGATGCGTGCAAAGTTGGGCTAGATCTGTGCATCAGGTCCTATGTTGTTTGTAGTGTACTGGTGCAGTGAATTCACGCAACGTTTTGGCCTCTACTTTTCTAGGACGTCGGTGGCTCCCTGTTATTGAACGGCGGTAGGTGCGTGCGAGTTTGCAGAACTAATCATGACCTGCTTAGTGCGACTTTTTCCTTCCATCATGCATCTGGTCTGTCTAGTTATTGCAAGTTTGGAGCCTTGTAGAATGATAAAGAAGGCCAGTCGGCATAGCCCCAGAATGTTTGAGTACTCTAGATGAACGCTGATTCTGCAGAGGGAAGTGATTAGATGTAGTTTAGAGCCCGGCATTATGGTTACACGATATCAGGGGCTTGGAACACGCCCGACATGAGTGACTCCGAAGCATAGAGAAGATTGGCCGGACGGTCCAAAAAGTCAGGCTTGCACATGGCCATCTGGGGGAAGAGACAGAAAAAGAAGTCTTGTGTTCGTGCTCGGTCTCGTCAGAGATCAGATGTCCATACAGATGCGTGTGTTTTTCTGTGGGGATTGAACTGTATAATTGAGCAGAACTTTGGGCCGTGTTGCCGGGTGGAAGAGTTTGCATGGTCGTTCATGGCTGACCCATTCATGGAAAGGCAGGAATTCTGCATCGAGTGTGTTCTCTTTTAACAACTTCAAAGTTTGTGTGTGTGTGTGTTAATATGGTTTTCTTGAAGGATTCTAGTCTGCATAGTAAAGTCCCTCGTACTTGCATCTCAAATGATAGCAGAAGACTCTTGACGACCTGCTGTCGGTTCTGTGATGTAACCGTGGACTGACTATTATCCGGACAGTTGACGGCCTTGACGGTGGCTGACCGGTTCGAGGTCATACTCTAGCACTCCCATTATCCTCTTCTTCGAACGGGACTCGCAGTTTAAAAAAAGAAGGAAAGATAGCGATGGGGCCAGCACAGTTTGGGCCCAACACTGTATTACCTGGTTTGAGATCGTGCACGGGCTGCTATATTTGCGACTTTATCAGGCCCGGTTAGACGCAAAAAGCCTCGCTCGGCACGGCAAACAGCCGAAAGGGCCATCATTTTGGGTACTTTTCAGTAAGAACAATGAATTGAAGCCCATGTTGCCATTTCAGCCCATTAGGACATTTCTGACCGGTTGCCCCGGTTGGCTTGTTCAAACTGCTGAATCTTCATGCACCCCGATGGTTCCTCGTGTAGACTTGAAATTAAAAGAGTATGATAATTATTTTTTTATGGGAGAGTATACTAAATTACTAAGAGATTATTTGGCAGAGCTGCAGTTTGAAATTTTTTAAAGCTAGTCATTTCTAACTCTAAAAATTCTTAAAGCCAGAGTTGTAGACATATTGATAGTAAGAGAGGAACATGCGAATTCTCCAACGATATAGAACCGGAGAGCTACCATGAGCACACATCGAATGCGAAACGAAAACATTGCAACGACAGGCCAACAACAGGCTTACACATCTAGGAGAAGAAAAAACAAACAAACTACACAGTTACACCGAGACGTTCGACAGGAGCCCGAAAAACGTCAGGTACACAGCGAAAACTGGCAGCTAGCGCGAGACGCAGGGCAACACGAGGCGCGCACAGCACCGCTCGATCAGAAGCCCAACGCCTTCAGCGGAAAAAGATGCGGCCGTGCACACGATTGGCGTCGGTCACGGCACCAGCCAGGTTTAGTCCATGCAGCTCGTCTCCTCGGCCGTCGGGCCGCCTCGCCGCGCCTCTTGCCCCGCGGCGAGTGTCTGCTGCGAGGTCGCCTCGGCGTCGATGACGCAGAGCACGTGGTGCACCGCCGCGGCGATGTCGTCCACCGTCATCAGGCCGCACCCTTCCTCCACCTGCGGTGAACACAGCACGCCACGATTAAGTGCTAGTAGTAGTTTACTGGTAGTACCATACTATGTATAATGAATGGAACAGCTGAACAAGGCATTAGGAACAAGGAGGGAATCTGCTAATACTTGCTACAACTGGTCATAAACTACGACACAATGCCGTGGCTAAAATAACACAAGGGGAGGGCAGCAACATGTACACTACCTAGGCATAGCCTTTCTCTGCCCATTTCTCGATGCCAATCTCAATCGACAGACAGGCTCAGTTCAGCAAAAAGATTCTCCCTGTCAGTGTTTTCTTTTTCTTTGTAATATTTATTTTCCTGAAGTGTCACACTACACAGCCCTGCACGGTGCACACTCCATGCCTCCATGGACATGACGACATTGACAAGTCCGGAGAGCTCACCGCGGCAGGGCCCCCTCGCTGAACTCTCCGGTCAAAAGCAAACGCCAAGACCTCTTCTGTAGCATTCAGCGTACCGGGGGAGGGAGCAAGAAAAGACCCAGGTGTCCAGTGTTCTTGACAGGTTCATCGGATTCTGATCAAAAGCAAACACCAAGACCTCTTCTGTAGCATTTCAGCGTACCAGGGGGAGGGAGCAAGAAAAGACCCAGGTGCCCAGTGTTCTTGACAGGTCCATCGGATTCTGATCAAAGGTTTGAAAAATATTTGATTCTCCAATCTCTCTATCTCTCTCTTTTAAAAAATACAAACTTGATTCTCCTCGAACAATAATGCACTTGTTCGAACTTGGTGAACGGAAGGACCTCTCGTGCTCGACTACATCAATGTGATGACCCCTGGATGTTTGGTCTATCCATCCAACGGTGGTGCGTTGCAAGCAGGAGAATATCTGACACGTTTTCATGTCAGACGAATGGATGCCAAATCAATGGACAGCGTTGCTCAATTGACTAGTAATTAATTTTGTTTCCTGCATAGTGACCTCATGATTCCTAAATGATATATAGAGACATACACAAACTTTCGTGTTGGAATCACTCGATTTGTGAGCCTAACGTGCAAGATATCTGTAGCTCAAGTGCATTGGTATGTGTTCACTGGGAATATTTTTTCGTCCTATCAAAATACTGGACTGAAAAAAATTACTCTACTACTGATAAAACTAAAATCAGTGCAGCCGCAAACGCGCGTACCTTGACGCTGAGGGAGTAGAGCACCAGGGAGTCCAGCGTGGTGACGCTGAGGTGCAGCACGGTGAGCCGGAGCGCCTGCAGCCCGGCAATCATCCTGAGCAGCTGCCCCGGCCGCTGCGGCGTCATCACGCGGAGGCTGGCGTGCGTCTCCACCAGGCTCACCTCGATGTCGGCCACCCCCGACTGGCCACCGTTCTCGGCCGGGAGCGTCGCCGCCGTGGATTCGCGCGGCGAGTGGCACCACACGTACTGCGGGTACGTGAAGAACTGCGCGAACGGGGGCGCGTCGGACAAGGCGTCCTCCGTGACGCTGCTGCTGCAGTTGCTCGTCGTCGTGGACTCCACGCAGGCAGTGGTAGCAGCAGCGTTGGCGCTGCCGGTGTGCATTGGCATTGCGTCAGATTTCGCCTTGTGCTGATGGACCAGCAGCTTTCGTTTCTGCGCCTCGAGTGACTGCAGCTGCTGCTCGAGCTCCTTCACGAACTCTATTGCCCCTCCTACAATGGAAGCTTGGTCACCCTGCAAGATTTTGAAACTTCGGTAGAGCATTAATTTTGTCAGGATTCGGACAGTACTAGTCATGGAGCATTCAATTAGCACTCTGCAAGAACTAGAGAGAAGTTAATGACAACGGGGACACATTAATGCGTGGTTTCGTGGGTGTCTGGCCACGAGTGGATGCATACACATCTCCTGGACAAAGAAGTAGAACAGTGAAGAAAAGCTAGTATATGGCAGGTCTATAGTCACGTTTGACCTAGAAAAAGAGAATGCCTTCCATGAACTGCCCGCTCAATACTTCAGTAGTAATGGTGGGTGGTGGGTCTCTTACGGCAAAACAAACATTCTTTCGCCATTCTACCTGTTGCTCCGCCATCGCTTTTTTCGTCTTTGACGAGAACAGATGCAGAACAGAAGAAGAAAGCAACACGCTTGACACGAAGTGGTGTCCGTTAATTTGTTAGAACGAGAGAACGGGACAGAGGCGCGCGGCCGGGGGTATAACGTACGTACCCTCTGGACGTAGGACTCCGGCATGAGGGAGCGGAGCACGGCGAGGTACTCGTTCATCTGGCGCCGGCGGTTGCGCTCCACGGCGATGTGCATCATCCGCTGGTTCTCGGTCTCCTCCCTCGACTTGCAGCTCCGCGCCCGCCGCCGCCGCTTCCTGACCCTGGGCACCGACGACGTCGCCTCGATCTCTCCCGGCGCCGCCGCCACGGCCGCACCCGCATCCACCCCCGGCGCCGCCTCGGCCACCTGCTGCTGCACGGGCGCCGGGCCGCCGACAATGCCGGCGTCGCAGAACGTCGTGGCATTGTCGAAGAGGAAGCTCGCGGCGTTGAAGGTGTCGTAGATGAGCGCGGAGTCGCTGGGCGCGCACAGCGCGTCCACTAGTGTCGACATGGCAGCGATGGCTAGGCTAAGCTGGCTGCTTCTCGGTGTCGCTAAGCTCTTGGCAACGCGCGGCTGCTTGACTTGCGTACTACCACCACATTGCCCTCTACTTATCGCTCCCTTGCAGCTTTGCCGCTGCGGCTGCCGCTGCGGCTGCTGCCAACTTAGCTGTGCGTATCCCTAAGGGTTGGTGGCATGCGTATGTTTATTTCTCGTTAGTGATGGGCTGAGTATACGGGGAAATGATAAGGTTTGGGCGCTCGCTTGCATACAGCATACGCCGAGAAACCGAGGAACAGTGGATGCAGGTAAGAGCTGTGTTTCGGCAGTGACGCAGTCCCAGCTTGCTCCCAGTAGAATACCCACCAAATGATCAAAAGCTGCATTCTTTTATGCATGCCGTGCTAGGTAAGTGGTCAGAACAGCTCAGGCGCACAAGGGAGGAGCTGAAAAGTCGGAGGAGAAGCAAGCTACGGTTGGAGCAATACCAGCTCAAATTAATGGTGACTACGACGACAATTAGCACTTGAACTAAATGATCTGCATACCGATTTAAAGCTAGGGGCCCTGAGATGCCAGTACGTACAAGACCTTGTTTTTCCGATGCTTTTTGTGCAGGAGAGATCGATGCACTCATGCACATGAAAGGGAATCACGGGATGGTATTGGAGGCAGTGATGAGTACCAATTCCACATGGATTAACAGTGGAGGGAACGACAAGGAGGCCAGCCGCATCACTAAGGTGAGTTAGTGCTACTTCTGTGGTACGAGGAGCAATGGCCTAGAGCAATCAATTATCCACCCTCGACCCTAGAAATTCAGGGCTCAACTTAACTTCTGGGGCGCCCTATTTTCGACATTGATTCACACCGTACTCCTTAATTTTACCGTAGCGCCTACGGAGATGTTGTCCTTGTCCAAGCTACGGGGACACTATGCGCAGTAGGTCGCAGGAACCGGAGCAGATAGCTTCAGGAATTGATTAATCCTGAGCTGAATACCAGAGCTCAAAGGACGCACCGCTAGCTTTTCAGTATCGGTAGCTGCCATGAAGATGAAATGTTTGTTACGGAGGTGGCTCCTTTGTTTACTACTCACAATGCACCTACTAGCTTGAGAATACATGCAAACACACATGGTAAAAAGGTAGAGCTAGCAGCTAGATGACACGGCCTGTGCAGAACCCCAGAAGACCGGTAGACAGTATCAGGTTAGTATAATCTGCTGCAAGAATCTAACCAGCTTTTCAGTTAATTTTGTATGTGGAGCTAAACAAAGTAACAAACAATCCATCAAAGCAAGTAAGATTGGCTGCCTATACCCCATTTCGAACCTTTTGGAGATTAATCCCCAATTCGGTCCATGTATGGTGTTAAGTCGATGAGAGAAGACGGAAAACACAATTTTCAGTACCCTATCTTGCATCTATACTCATATTTATTAAAACCAAACCGGATCGACGGTTCAACTGGAACTGGAGACCAGTCTAGTTTTGTTAGATTATGAAAAATCAAGCTGAAATGTGTCTTATTTTATTTGTGATAAGTGATTGATATTAGTATTTATTTAGTTAGGCGATATTTGGTTTTGTATGAGTTTTGATATGATTTGAATTATTTTGGGATTTTATTTGAGCATATTAATTATGGACTAACTGGAATTGAAGTTGAAGATATGTGTTTACTTGTCTCATAACGTTCAGGTGATGAATGCAACTTGACGGTCAACGGCGGGATGATTGGGGCTAAGCGGAGTGCTTGATGCTGGACGATCAAGGAGGTCAAGTGCAGTCAAAGGTGATTCTAGCTAAACACGTGGAGGTCAAGCAAAGCATGCGAGACGGATAGAGATGACGTGTTGACAAAGTTAAGTAAAAAGGATGCCGGTATAAGTGACAAGACGGCATGAGGGATCGACTTTTTTTTCAAAATACCTCTCCCTTGTAGTACACTCCTACAGGAGCGGGAAAGACTTGCCGACGGTCAGGATCGTATGACAGAGTACATACGTTGACATCGAAATGTTTGCTTAAGGTGTAAACAAGGCGACGAGTCACGCTTTGAGAAGCATGCAAGCAGTTTCGTGGTTTGGCCTTAAAACCATAGGAGGACTAGAGGAGTATGTGGCACCATCATGAAGCTTGCATCGAGGTGAAACTAAGTTGTGAAGGCACCCCGTTCAATGAATAGAGAAGAAAATAGGTCAAAATACCTTCGGTGGTAGGTAGGAGTGTACTACAAGGGAGAGGTATTTTGGAAAAAAAAAAGAAAGAAAATTTAGAGGTCAAGTTTCCTAGGTCTATAAATAAAGGGTATGGCTATGAGAGAGTTTGAACCAGTCATTTGATCCCACTTGTGCCACCCATTTGAGAGTTTAGAGCTAGGGTTTTAGAGGAGAGAAGTATGAGTGCTTAGTCTATGTAATAGGTGAGAGTTTTGAGAGATAAATCTTTGTAATCCATTTAAAATAGGGCTGACGTCTTTGAGTAATAAAGTTTATATTTTTGCATACTCTTGAATTCCCCTCCTTCTAGTTTTCCTCTATTGGTTCGCTTGCAAGTTTACAAGTTTTTCGGTTTCTGGTTTGATTTTCGTTTTGTTTTTTTGTTTTGCTAAAATTTTATCACCTTGTGAGGTCATTATTCTTATTGCTAGAGTTATAAAATTCACATACACACACTTTATGCAATAAGGTCTTAAATTTCCTTGCCTCTAGACAATTAACTTGGAGATTTTCGATGCTCGGTATTTATCTTTACGTGTTTCTTTACAAGTTGTGATCTTTCGAGTGCTAAGACATATGGATTAATTTTAAATGGAACCTATGATTCATATATCATCCGTGGAGTCATGTAGTCTCGATTTTCTTGTTAAAACTTCTCTCTATTTTTACTTTCACTTGAGTTTTGAGGTGCGTTGGGTGATCCAATCAACAATACTGTTTGATCTCTTGTTGAACTTAACCGGCTTTGTTATCCGTAGACAATATGGAGAGAAGTGGGAAGATTCTACTATTTGATGGCTATGATTTTTCGTATTGGAAGGTACGCATGGAGGCTTATCTCTTAAGCTAAGGAAGTGCAATTTGGGAGGTAGATGCTTACAACTACGAGATCCCTGTTGCTCGCACGACTCAAATTCAAATCAAACAGTATGAGGCCAACAACATGGCCAGAAATATTTTGTTCACAAGCCTGAGTCAGAATGATTTTGATAGAGTTCAGCACCTCCATACTACCTAGGAGATCTGGACTACTCTGAGTGTCTTTCATGAAGGCACTAATCAGATTAAGGTTAGACGTCAAAGCACATACAACCAAGAATACCAAATGTTTGTGTAAGACCCCGGAGAGTCTTTGGATGCCATGTTTGATCGCTTTGATGGGATTGTTAGCAATCTTCGATCAACTGGTGTTTTACCCTATTCTGACCACGAAAGAGCGATCAAGCTTCTATATACTCTGGATCGTAGCATATGGGAAGTGAAGATCTCGAGCATTGAAGAGTCATCAAGTTACAACATGTTAACTTGTGATGAACTCTTCAGTAAGCTCAAGTACATCGAGATAGCCAAGACGGCTCAGATTGCTCTCGAAAATCCCCTATCTCAGAATATGGTGTTAGTTTTCGGATCTAGCGGTGACAACCAGTCTGGAGTTGGTGTTTCTTATGCTAACACTTTATATAGTTGATTTACTTTGTCTTACTTATCCTCTATCACAAAGGAGTAGGTGGGTGTGCTTGATGAAAAGGATCTTGCACTGGCCGTGAAGAAATTCAACCGCTTCTACAACAACCACCGAGACCGGAGGAGGGGCAGTCCTCGTGCCACACCACAACTCAAAAAGAAGAAACCCACACCACAACATACCAAGAAGAAACCCGCACCACAACCTAAGAGAGCTTCACAATCTCAGATGAGAGTCCCTGTGAGAGAGCCTAGAGTGACTGGCAGTCGAGTTCCCGAGAGACGCTACCACTGCACCTACTGCCAGAGAGAGGATCACTTAGTTGGGTTTTGCTTTCGTCGTAGGAGGGATGAGCGGCGTGAGTAGGAGTGGAGTACCCGGGACATGTATCGCCCCTCTGTTGATGTACATAAGCCTTCTCCTCGCTCATACCCACGAGTATCTAGCATTTTTTAGTCTCTTCCTAGAGGTTTTGCCTGGCGTGGATTTTACCATGACTCATATAGTTTTGATCCACATGTAAGAAGCTTTGAGTTCCAGCGCTTCGACGCACCACATTTTTCTCTTCGTGGTTCTCACCCCCAACGTACTAGTATTGATTTGTATACACCTACTTTTACTTCTTCAGGGCGGATGACCCAGTACTGGATTCCTAAGAAGTTTATGACTAACCCCAGTACTGAGCCATCCACTTACTACTCTTCTCGCATGTAGGTGGCAGGCAAAGGCCTGGAGAACAAGTGGCTTATTGACTCCAGTTGTTTGTGCCATAAGACCGGAGATACATCATGGTTCTCTAGCCTCACCACGACGAAGCGGCACGGGTACATCACTTTCGGGGATGATTGGAAAGGAATAGTGAAAATCAAAGGTATGCTAAGAGTGAATGAGAGTTTTAATCTAAATGATGTGGCTTTGGTGGAGTATCTGGGATACAATTTGCTTTATGTATCTCAGTTGCTAGATAAGGACATGGAATTGCGTTTCAAACACAATACGTTTCGAGTTCTTGATTCTTTAGGTGCTTTGATTTGTCAAATTTTCGGAGTTCGAAGAGTTTTTGGAGCTGATTTTTTTGAGTTCCTTGGTTCTTTTTATTGTTTGATTGCTCAACCTTCTTCTGAGCTTTGGATGTGGTGTAGGAGACTAAGGCATATGAGCTTTGACCATCTTACTCATTTGAGTGCCCTAGGTTTGATTCGAGAATTGCCCAAACTCAAGTTTGAGAAAAACCTCGTTTTTGCTCATTGTCGGCATGACAAGATGATTATCGCCTCTCACCCACCAGTCAATCTAGTGATGACTGAACGATCAGGAGAATTTCTCCATATGAATACTGTTGGTCCTTCTCGGGTTCATGCGGGTGGTAAGGGGTATATACTTGTCATTGTTGATGATTTCTCTAGCTACTCTTGGGTTTTCTTTTTTGTAAGAAAGGATGAAGTATTTTCACACTTTCGGAGCTTGGCTTTGAGATTATTCAAAGAACTCCCTGGTACATTGAAAACAATTCGCAATGATAATGCCACCGAGTTCAAGAACTATTTTTTTGATGCTTTCTGTCTTGACCATGGCATTGAGCATCAATTTTCTGCCCCACGCATTCCTCAACAGAATACGTGGTTGAGAGGAAGAATCGCACTTTGGTGAAGATGGCTAGGACGATGCTCGATGAGCGTAGGACTCCTAGGAAGTTTTGGGCTGAGGCCATTAGCACGGTGTGCTACATCTCCAATCAAAGTTTCTTATGCTCGATCTTGAATTTGACTTCTTATAAGTTGCGTTTTGGGAGAAAGCCGAAGGTTTCGTATTTGAGAATTTTTGGGTGTCGATGTTTCATCCGAAAGCGTGGGAATCTTGACAAGTTCGAGTCGTGTTCTTCTAATGGCATTTTCTTAGGGTATTCTCTTCATAATCATTCTTACAAAGTCTTTAATCTTGACACTAATACCATCATGGAGTCATGTGATGTGACCTTTGATGAATCAGCCCCTTGTGCTAGCCCTGTCTTTGAGCGTGCAGGTGATCAGGAGATGAGCGAAAGTATTTTTGTAGACAACGATCTTCCATCTTTTGGGGATGGTGAGAATGATCCACCACTTCCTACTACTACACTCGCTCCTGAGCTGGTTCCTGCCTCCTCGACACCGGTAGAGGGTCCTGTAGCATCTACTTCTACTTCAGCTGATTTCGAGCCTGCACCAGCAGTATTTGAGGGGGAGGTCATCTCGCAACACGAAGCTCCTCAACACATTCAGAGGAGACATCCCCCACAGCTGATGATCGGTGAGCTTGGTGAGAGGGTAACGAGGTCCAAATCTATTTGTCGCTCATTTCACTGATTCTGCATTTGTTGCTTCTTTTGAGCCCCATGATGTTGGATATGTTTTATCTGATTCGAGTTGGGTCAATACCATGCATGAAGAGCTTAAAAACTTTGAGAGAAACTAAGTTTGGATCCTAGTAGAGCCATCTCCAAATATTCACACCATAGGCACTAAATGAGTTTTCAAAAAAAAAAAGGGGGATGGGTCTGTAGTAAGAAACAAGACTAGACTAGTAGCTCAGGGATTTACTCAGGTAGAAGAGATAGATTTTGGAGACACCTTTGCACCAGTAGCTAGGCTAGAAGCTATTAGGATCCTCTTTGCATTTGCGACATCCCGAGGTTTCTAGTTTTATCAAATGAATGTCAAGAGTGCTTTCCTAAATGGTTTCATAGAGGAAGATGATTATGTCAAACAACCCCCAGGCTTTGAGCATCCCAAATACCCCCCCTAGAGTATACAAGCTTCAGAAAGCTTTGTATGAATTTAAGCAGGCACCTAGGGTTTGGTATGATAGGCTTTCTGGCTTCACCGAGGACGTCTCACCGCCAAGCGATGAAACACATTCTGAGGTATCTCAAGCACAGTCTCGAGTGTGGTCTTTGGTTTTCTGCATCCTCTTCGCTTTCTTTTCGTGACTTTTCGGATGTGGATTTTGCTGGGTATAGAATTGACAAGAAGAGTACCTCTGGTACTTGTCATTTCTTGGGTACTTCTCTTGTGTGTTGGTCTTTTCGTAAGCAGTCTAGCGTTGTGCAGTCTACCACTGAACCTGAATATGTAGTTGCTGCTAGCTGTTGCTCATAAATTTTATGAATGGTTGCTACCTTAAGATATTTTGGGTTAGATTTCAAGAGTGTGCCACTTTGTGTGACAACACCAGTGCCATAAACTTAGCATATAACCAGTTCAATACTCCAGAACTAAACACATAAATGTGAGATTCCACTTCCTGAGAGACCACAATGAGAAGGAAGACGTTGAATCGAGCTACATAGATACTCAACACCAGCTAGCCGATATCTTTACCAAGCCTCTAGATGCAACAAGGCTTGCCTTTTTGAAGGGAGAGTTTGGTGTGTGCCATCCCTATGGTATTGTATGAAGGAAAGTTGCCATTGTACATACTATATCTTACTTTTGTTCCATTTGCATTGCACAGTATTTTTGTAAGATAATCATGTTAGCAAGCTTCATTTATATGTTATTTGCACTTTCTTATACTAGTTGTGAATTTGTACTAAGTGTAGTGGATGTATAATAATTTGTTCAAACTTAGACTCTTATTGAAATATGGTATAAAATTTGTTGAGAAAGCTTGTCTTTTCTAATAATGAACTTGAAATATGAACATAATCTCTTGTCACCCTTGAGTGTTCTTGAATTTTTGAGTTTTTCTTGCTCTTTTGAGGTTTCTGGCTCATCTTTGTCTCTCTTAGTGCTTTTGCAATATTTCTTATGCTAAGTAACATATTTTGCTCTTTCTCGATTTTTTGTCACTTGGATGAGCTTATCTTAATCTTCAAATCAAAATCTTTGTGCTTTAAGGGTTATCAATGCACTCATCAAGGGGGAGATTAATAAACCAAGTTGAAATGTGCCTTCATTTACTTATGATGAGTGATTGACATTGGTATTTATTTGGCTTGATGGTCTTCGGTTTTCCATGAGCTTTGATGTGTTTTGAATTTTTTTTGGGATTTCATTTGAACATATTGATTATGGACTAACTGGAATTGGAGTTGGAGATATGTGTTTACTTGCTTCATGGTGTGCGGGTAATGAATGCAACTTAGCGATCGACGGTGGGATGATCGAGGACAAGCGGAGTGCTTAGTGCCAGACGATCAAGGGGGTCGGGTGGAGTTAAGGGTGATTCTAGCTAAACACGTGAAGATCAAGCAAAGCATGGAAGGTGGATGAAGACGGAGTGTTGACAAAGTCAAGCGAAGGGGATGCCGGTGCAAGTGACAAGGTGGCTCGAGGGATCATAAGCGAGAAAGACTTGCCGACGGTCTGGATCATGTGATGAAGTACACACATTGATATCGAAGCGCTTGCTTAAGGTGTAAGCAAGGGAGGGAGTCACGCTTTGAGAAGCGTGCAGGCAGCTTCGCGGTTTGGCCTCAAACCGTGGGAGGACTAGAGGAGTACGTGACACCATCGCGAAGCTTGCGTGGATGCGAAGCTAAATCGTGAAGGCGCCGCAGCCGTCCGATGAATGGAGAAGAAAATGAACCAAAATACCCTTGGTGGTAGGTAAGAGTGTACTATATGGGATGAGTATTTTGGAAAAAAGTTAGAAAACTTAGGAATCCAGCTTCCTAGGCCTATAAATAGAGGAGTAGAGCTATAAGAGAGTTTAAACCAGCTACTTGAGCTCCTTTGTGCCACCCATTTGAGAGTTTAGAGCTAGGATTTTAGAGAAGAGAAGATGAGTGCTTAGCTTATGTAATAAGTGAGAGTTTTGAGAGATAAATCTTTCTAATCCATCTAAAATATGGCTGGCCTATTTGAGTAATGAAGTTTATATTTTTGCATATGATTGAATTCTCATCCTTCTAGTTTCCCTCTATTGGTCTCTTGCAAGTTTGCAAGCTTTTCGGTTTCTGATTTTGATTTTCGTTTTGATTTTTTTGGCTGAAATTTCAGCACCTTGTAAGGTCATTCTTCTTATTGCTAAAGGTATAAAATTCACATACACATGTTTATATGTTGGAGTTTTGAATTCCCTTGTCTCTAGATAATCAACTTGGAGAGTTTCATTGCTCAATGTTCATCTTTTCTTGTTTCTTTGCAAGTTATAATTTTTCGAGTGCTAAGACATATGGATTAATCTTAAATGGAACCTATGGTCCATATATCATCCGTGGAGTCGTGTTGCCTCGATTTTCTCTTGTTAAAACTTCTATATATTTTTATTTTCGCTTGAGTTTTAAGGTACGTTGGGTGATCCAAATAGGAGAAGACCATCAATTTTACAAAAAAATTGTTAAAACAACTATTCATCTTTACTCTAGTCGTCAATCTCGTTCCTGCATATTAAAAGATATTATTGTAAAAAAAAAGTCAAGCCGGCAGTGTTCCCTTTAAACCGGACAGTTTTAAATGAACCTCAAGAAAACCTAATGTAAGCATGCACAATGCAGAAAGAAACATTATTTTTCGCTAGCACACAATAAAAAACTACAAAGGGTTAAAAGCTTTCCCAACGGAATCCTCTTCCCCTTCGCCAATAGAAAATGGAGGATTCATCAAAAAAAGAAAGAAACAGGCGGAAGACCGACCAAGCGGTAAATGGCAACAGGCCAGCGATGGTAGGGCATCGAGGGTGTAGCCAACGGCATGTCGGTTAGTGGTGAAAAGGAAGGAGCAGGGCATCGGGGCTCGAGAGACAGGGCTAAGGGCTTGGTGGTAGCAACATGGAGCACGTCGTAGATCAATTTTGTTGTACTTGAATTACGCCATTCGTACCATACCATCATGCACATGTGTAGGGATTGTAGAGATTGAATGCCTCTGTTCTAGTTACTTCAGCTCGTAAGTTCTCTCTAGAAAGAAGAGGATAGAGGAAAATTAAACCTGTGGTGGCGAGGGCATAAGAAAGTATAATGTACAAAATAGTCAAAACCAAATATATTATGGGCGAAGACACTGGTTGCTGGACACCTTATGATGAGATTTTGATAATTAATAATTAAATGATTTATTAGAAATATGGTATCTTGTTGAGACAGATATCCATTGTATATGTGTTTTTAGTCCGATGCGGTAGATTTCATAATTGTCATGAGGTAAATAAGACGTACCGATATTTCAAATAGTTTATTATATTTTACATGCAAATTATCTCAAATTAAAAAGAAATCTTCGAGATATTTAAAAGAAATGTAATCCAAAACGTTATATTCAGATACTCCAAATATGGTATATCTTTCTAATCTGACTATATAAAAAAAATAAGGGGTTATGTCCAAAAGTGAAAAAAAAAGGGTTAAATCCAAAGATATATTAGAAGCTGAACAAATAATAAAAACAAACTTATTTAGATAGAAACAAAAATAATTTATTGAAATACATAATAAATTCAAGTAACGATTAGACCCACGACGCATCATTAGTCTACAGCCGGTGTCCTTGCGCATCGTATTGCATAGGAGGTGCTGGTATGGAGCAAAGCTGGACTCTTAGGCTGTGTTTGGTTAAGGGATGGGGTGGGATGGGATGGGACGATCCCTGTTTTTTTGTAGTATTTGGTTCAGGGCAGCAGGATGAGATCATTCCTCCTAAAAAATATTCTCTCAATATGTTAGATGAAGCTATCTCTCAAAATCGGTGGAACGAAGCCATCCATCATTACTAATCATGTTCATTAGTAAAATGATTAATGATATGAGTATGCTTGTATTACTTATTAGTACATATTACTATGAGATTAGAATTTGTAAAGATTAATGTACTAATTATTGGTAATTAATGAGCTAATTAGAGTATGATTAGGGTTAATTAGTATATTTTATTGTTAATTAGTAATGACTATGATAAAAATAACATTAATACGTATTGGTACATGTTGATTAGTATATTATTAATAATTATTATTTAAAATTAAAAGATATAATTAGTTGATGATTCTCATCACCATCTGTCCTCGTCCCTCCAACTAAATAAAAAAAAGGCTCATCACATCCAACCAACTTAAAAAAAAATTATTTCATTCTAAAAATAGAACGGTCCTATCCTATCCGATTTGGTCTCCCAACCGTCTTATGTAGTCAATGCCTCTTACTGTGCACTAAGCAGGCGAGGAAAAATCGTGTTGTACACTTTCTTCTTTCTTAATGAATATAGCATCGTCCGATATGAAAAAAAAAATCAAAGTACAAACTACTAGAAGACAAAAAAGCCAAATAGCTAACACTATTGACCTCATACGTCCTCCATTTCTTCTTGGGGGACTATTTTTAAAGGAAAAGTTATAAAGGGGCCAATATATCAAATGTCTATCCAGTGAAAAGTGAATGACATTTTTCATTTGAGCTGGAAGAGCCAGGGGTGATTTTGAAGAATTCAACATACTCCTTGTGATCTGCAAGGCATTCAGCGTGTCAATGAAGAGGGGTTGATGGAGCACTCTCCATCGACCATCACATGCCCCATTAGGAGATTATGCACTGTGGGCTCGACCAAACAAATTGACGTATGCGGGGTGGTCCGACTAGCTGAAGGTAAGGGATACCTCTGACCAGGACTCGGGCCCAACATGTTCGCACATACTTCGCGGACCACCGACTTGTACTCCCTATTCGAGAAATATGTTGCAGCACCCCCAAAGATATGGTGGATAATGTGCTCGGCATGCTAGAAGCCTAGAGCCGACTGGTCGAGGTTGGGCCCGTCCTCACCATTATCGTTACGCCTGGGTTTGCGTTCCCAATCTCATAGTCGATGATGCCTCGAATGACCTTGCATTCGGTCAAGTCATGGGTGTCAGTATGGTGGATCGGACAGTAGCCTCTGCCATTCTTCCTATCCTTCATTTTGAAGCATCGACGTAGCTGGCTGGTTTGCTCAACAACCATGATGTCTGGCGGTCCAGCCTTGCGCTTGTTTTTCTTTTTCTCCTTTCGACCGACCTTATGGAAGAAGCTGGCTGATTAGAGGTTGGCTCGAGCTCGATGGTGCTCCAGACTTCCTTGGTGGCTTGTTTTTCAACCATCTTCTGGTCTCTAACCCCCCCCCCCCTCTGGAAAATTATGACCACAGACTCGCTTATGATCTTTGGAATGGTATTCTAACATTCGGTGAAATGCCGAATGTAGTCTCGCAGCGGCTCATCACGCCACTACCTGACCTGATACAGGTCATCCTTGAACCCTTGTGTGGCGTAGGTACCCTGGAAGTTGGCGACAAACTGGTGCACAATTCTTCCTAGGATAGTATCGACCCGCGGAGGAGGTTCATTAGCCAGGACCATACTGAACTGGCTAGGGTGATCAGGAAATAGTTTGCCATGACCTTCCTGTCACCTCCTGTGGGCCACTGCATGCGCTTAAGGGAGATTCGATGGTCTCGCGACCTTGGCGAAGGGACGGAGGAGTCTGATTCCTCCTTGCGAGGGGAAGGTGAGTGACATGACCACTTTACCTTTTCTTGCTCTCTAGCACGGTCCTCCTATTTTCAGGTGGCCCTCTGACCCTGGATTGCGCCATGAAGATCATGGTGGCGAAGAGAGTTGTGCTGGTCAAAAGGTGGACTATCTCGGTGTAGTTGGGGTCTCCTCATACTCCCTGCCACTGAGGGAGCCTGGGTTCCTCTTGCCACAGATCCCACAGTGAACCTTGTCGGCCACCATCTCGACCGTCCCTTATGGTGGATGGGGTGGCAGCTGCCACGGTCTAGCGCTGGATGGTCTCTACCAAGAGGGAGAGATCGCACGATCATGGTGCAACCGGTGACCCCTCCAGTACCGCCACCAGTAGGTGGCTAAGGATTACTCATGCGGAATGCAAATTCTATGCGGAGGTCATAGCCTCATAGTCGAGCTATTGACCGCGGAGCAGTGAGACATCGTGAGGTGGGAGCCCCCAGTGCTCGTGTTCCGTGTGCGGTGCGATGGCCTTGAAGACGTCGCCACCAAGGTCTCTACCTCATGTGGGCATTTCTCTAGGTGGCGTTGCTGTTGCTGTTGCTGTTGCTGGGGTAATATATGACCATCATCATGTCTGGTTCCAGACTGGTTTCCCTATTGGCCTACGGCCTGCGGCCGCCCGATGCATGGGCCGCCATGCGAACTTTACGTTTGGTCTCAGAGTCTTCGAACTCCGGCTCGGTGTTCCACGCTTGGAGCACTGGGCTCATCTCGGTCGTACCCCATGACGAAAACCTCACGACGACAGGGGTCCTCAGAACGGGGCTCCGCAGCTGTCATGGATCCGAATATGGGTAGCCTAACTATAGCCTCCAAACTTGCAGAAAACACAAAAAACGCATCCCTATCTGGCACGCCAACTTTCGAGGGATAATCAATGACAATGAATTCGGGTTATACCAGACGATGGGCGCATTGATCTACGTTTCTAGCAGATGTATATTGAATTGAACCCAAGAACACAAGGATTTATCCAGATTTAGTCCTTCCGTGGAATAATGGCCCTACGTCCTTTGTATTGTCTTATGAGTTGGATGAACTTGTTACAAAGTATGTTCTATTGTCTCTACAAGCAGGGTCTTCACCCCTGTATATACCAAGAGAAAAGATGTTCATACAAACAGACCGTGCCGAAATAGGTGATAGATCTACACTTGACGAAGCCTAGCTATTCCAAGCTCATCATGACGGTGGGTAAGCATGCACACCCCACTCTGATCGTCCTGCACACCCTGTACCGTCACCGAACGCTGTAATGCTCATACATCAGATCATCCCACAGTATTAAATGCTACGGAACGGGTCATTGTAACACTAAGCTGCCCCATGATCATGCCTCACCGAAAAAGAACGCCTAAGAAAAGAAAAAATTGAGTGGGCAGCACCAAATGATACTTGACTCGTTAGATGAGTACCTTCTCTGTGACCAGTAAGGGCTAGTCATAAGATTTTGCTCTGTAACCTGGGGCTAGTCGCACGAGCCTCGTCCTAATGGCGTATTGAGATCGTGGTCTTAACAATACCTACTATCAAATGACATTTGATGTCACGGACCCGACTCGTGAGACACTATTACCTATTACACCAATAAAGACCATATTAATGTCAAAAGCAACAAGGAACAAAGAATGAAGGTAGTACGTACAATATAAGTTGGTGTTTTCAGTTGTATTTTGGGGACTGCTAAGATTCTAACTTGTCGGCCGCTTCCCAAAAAAAAAAACTTGTCGGCGGCCCTTTATATCTGCGTAGAAAGGCGCAGAAAAATACTAATGGCTCGTTTGGATGTTGAAGCGCAACTCCTGTGGACATCTTGGGAAATTGCGAACGGGCCTGTGCAATACGGTATTGCTATAGAACGTTCTTCCCGAGAGCAGCACCACTCAGTAGAAAGTTTGGTGGGACTGAGCTGTCCCGAAAGGCGACTGCTGCGCCTGTGTATGGCACACTTGCAGTCCTTCACGGTTACACTCGCAACAAGTTTGTTCGTGTCTATGCTGAGCGAGATTTGTACACATCGCTGCCATGCCAGTGACGCGATTTTCGAGGCGACCGATCGTTGCGCATCAGTCATCACATGGATTGCCCTGACAACTTGGAGTATTGGACCGTGTGGTCCATGGCTCCGAGCTACACTAGTAAACTGCTAGTAGAAGCCTAACCTCGGCTAAGTGTGAAATCCTTGGGTCCGGCCACAATATACACACTGAGCAGGCAATGCTACTGTATCGTTCACGGTTACACGCATCCAGGACTGGCTGTAGCGAAAATAGTTATGGTAGATTTTGATAGTAATTTTGAAGATTAATTATAATATAATTTATGTTACTAATATATTTATCAAAAATTTACGTTAATAGGTCTTATAGATGTAATACATGAAAAAACCATCACAGCTAAGATAAAGTATAATTGAATTGGAGAAGTCTCAGGAGAAATGAACTCACCAGATGGTTTGGTGCTCTTGGCGTTGAACTCACTGGAGCATATTTGACAAATGAGACAGACATCAAGACCTCACTAGAAGGTCCGGTGATTAGAGAAAATACACATCGGAGCATTTTGTCCAGAGAAGTTTGCAGTCATTGAAGGTGAAGATCAAAGCACCGGATAATCCGGTGATCAATGTATTGCACACACCGAAAAATAAATAGTGCAAAGAGACAGAACGAAGTTCAATGTATCGAATGGTCTAGTGTAATACCGAATTTTTGGGGGGAAAAATGAAAAGAATTTGATCGAATTTTTACTTTTTGATCCGTTGCTCGTATGGCCGATCGGAGACCGTGGTTGCGTTCATCTTGTCGAGACGAACCCATTTTGCTATTCATATGTCCGTTCCAGGCACTTTGAGACCCGTAGCGAGCCCAATAAATTTAGACCATTCGTTGTTTTGAAAAAAAAAATAAAAAAGGATAAGTATCGGATGGATCGGTCCTCAACCCGATCCATCCAGATACTTCGAGCGCTCGCGTGTTCTGCTTCTTTCTCTCTCGCGTCTCTCTCTCTCTCCCTCTCTTTTTCTCTCTCCCCGTCGCCATGCCTTGCTGTCTCCGCCGGCCTGAGCCGTGCTACCGCCCACGTGCGCGTCGCCGCGCCTCTGCGCCACGCGCCTGTGCCGTCGCGCGCCTGAGTATCGCGCCGCTGCCGCGCTCGCCGCCGTGCTCCGCTGCTGCGTGCGCCGGGCCGCCGCTGCCGCGCCTGCATGCCGCTGCCGCACGCCGTCGTGCTGCCGTGCAAGCAAGTGAGCCGGCCGCCGTTGCCTCTGTGCTAGCATCTGAGAGAAGCAAGCAGGCAAGCCAACAGCCGGCCGAGCAAGGAAGCCAGGAAGAAAAGGAAAGAGAAAAGAAAGGAAAAGAGAAGAAAAGAAAAAAGAAGGAAAAAAAAAGGGGAAGAAAAAAAAAAGAGAGAGAAAAAAAAAGACGGAAAAGTTGGAAATTTCTGAATTTTGTCGGATTCGTCGTCAATCTTTCGAAGGCGATTTCTCGGTAATTTCCTGGACGTTTGTGGTTGAATTGAATCAAATCAATCAATTCCTGTCGTATTATTTCATGTGATCAATAGTCTGATTCCTTTTGATAATCATTATTGATTCGAAGATACGACATCCGAGTCGAAGTTTTCTTTTCGTTCATCGGAGCGAAGTCTAATTAGTAAGAATTTTAGTTTGACTCTAAATTGGAAATAGTGTATCATTTCTTGTGATACAGTTTCTGTTTAGTTTTCCGAAATATAGGTGTACCGATGGCGTGGACGTTATTCTTTTTCGGTAATTGGTTTAGGTGCTTTTGGCTATTTGGAGTCGGTGTCCGCCGAGGTTTAGCCGTACGTTGTGGCTTATTCTTCGCTCTTTGTCTAAGCCAGAGGGGGGGGGGGTCTTACTCGGCGCCTAGCAAGCTAGTTGGTAAATGTCTTTGAAGCCTTCAGTTGTCGAACGCTGGGTTTTGGCGTATTAGCGTGCATCCTCTTTTATTTCGTCGTTGCGGCGTCGTTGTGCTAATGGTGTGTTTGTTCAGGTGGTGTGACCTCACGTCACGACTAGCGCCCGGCTTCATCGTCGGTAAAGGCAAGTGAATGTATTGTATGACTATGCTTTAACCTAATATTGGGTTGCCTACATTCTTTAATTGCAGTGCATTCATCTAATCTGAATGACTGATTCTGAGCTGAGTACTATGTTGTTTACTTTTCCAGAAGTTTACTCGATGATTGATTTATGAAGTGCAGTAAGTACGATATGCCATTCTGCAGTTGTTCATTATTATTTTATGCAATGTTTTTTTTGAAGTCTCAAGCATATTCCGGAAGTTATGTTGGTTATGCTTGAAGCACGTCATACATATACATCTCATGCATTGGAAGTTTGTCGTCGTCTTCTGGCCGCGACCGTACCGGTACAGTACCGTATGTCACCCGAGGAGGGGTACGGTGCACACCCTTACGTTACCCGAGGAGGGGTAAGGGTGAGGAGAGCATGTCATGTGCATGGTTATGTCTTCTTATGAAATTCAATGAATCATTTGCATCAAATCTTATTTTCCTTCATAGCTTGTATATAGATATATATGCGGCTCTGAAGGCTTATACCAACCGAATGTTAAAATGTTTAATGTTATCGTTGGACTTGCTTAGTCATAATTGTTTCTCCTAGTGTTGACGGTCTGTTTCATTACTAGTTTCTATTTAGAATTGTTAGCACATTCAACTGTGGCTAAATAGCTTTTTGTCAAAGTACCTTTCACTTGCTGAGATTTTCGAATCTCACCCGTGCTTTCTTTCCAGGTTCCTTTTGAGGTGTCAAACGCTTGCGGGATGGGTAGCTACACGTCGCCTGCACGTTCCCTTTTTTTTGGGGCTAAAATTGATGCCCTGTCAGATATTGTCTTTTGCCCTGTAATGTATATATAGTGAGTTTGATGGTGGTTCAGTGGTTTGGTCGAGGCTTGTACCTCGTTTGCTAGGATCTTATTTTTGCTAGTGTGATATTCTATATCTGTTCTGTCTGGTTTGTTGTCGCCTGTTATACCTCCACTTTCAGGGGAGGTACTGCCGAAATTTTCTTTTAGCTTTCGGTAGATTTGTAGGTTGGTCTAAGTGACCTTCCGGGCTTGTTTTGGTCCCCGGGGTGTTACATCTAGTGATGAAGACTGTGTACACCGGAACATTATTTTTTAGAGAGGGTTATATTGGCTCGGTTGGCTGAAGTCAACTCACTGGATAGTCCAATGATGAAGTGGTGTGCACCGGATGCTAACATCGGAACAATTTACATAGAGAAGAAGAAAAGACTCGGATGGCTCAGGATAAATCACCGGGTAATCTAGTGATGGAGGTGAAGTATACACTGGAATGTCTGGTGTTCACAGAGGCTTGAGTGACGTTCTAACGGCTAGTTTATGAGAATGTACTCACCGGATGATCTGGTGTTAATACTATTATTCTCGCCGGATCATCCAGTGTTAACAATTTTTCTGAGCCGTTGGGTTAACAGCTAGTGAGCGGGTTCGAGATTATAAATACCCCTATACTCAGTCATTTGAAGGTGTGGCATACTGCTAGAGCTCAGCGAAGTTTATGTACACCTGAGAAGACATCCAAACCACTAAAGTGCTTAAAGTGATTCTCCAAGGTGATTAAGCACAAAATTAATGAGTGATTAGTGCTTATATGCCTAAAGAGTGTTGCTCGGTGATTGCTGCTTAGAGAGTGGATCAAGGAGTGATTCAACCTTGTACCGACACCATGGAGTCTTGGTGACGCACTGGCAAGCTTGTTGATCCTCCGACTGGGTGTGAAGCGGCGGCAAGGCGATTGTGTAGGGACGAGGAGACCCTTGCCTTGGTGGCTCAAGCTCCGAAGTAATCACGGTGGCAAAGAACCGAAAGAGAGGCTAGTGGTGAGACCTTACCTTGATGGCTTGGTGGCTTATCCGGGTGGAGACCTTGTCTTTGTGACTTGATGACTCAATAGCCGTGACCGGGTGCCGACCGAGAGCATATCTTTTATGGATCTTCAACATGGACTAGGGGTGGCATTCATGTCATGGTACAACGGGAAAAAATCCTTGTGCCGAGTTTACTCTCTCTAGCCTATTTACATTTTTGCATTTACATTCTTGCAATATACCTTCTTAGATAAGTTGCAAGCGCTTTGATCGGTAGAGTAGACACACTAGATAAACCTATAGCATATTTAGATATAATTTGATATAAGTTTATCTTGTGTTGTTTTTAGAGCCAAAATAGTTCTAAATGTCCTAATTTATCCCCCTCTTAGAATGTCACCGATCCCTTCAATTGATATTAAAGCTAGGGCTCACATCTAATTCTATAATTTGTATTAAAGCTTCACACCTTTTACAAGGTTCTGTCAATTCAAATGGTATTTAGCCTTAGTCTCATTATGATTGGTTAGGCTTCACCACCTAGTGAGTTGTGACGTTCAGGGTTAGAATGGATTCCTATAGTGCTTCACTTTTCGATGGCACAAATTTCTCATGTTGGAAAATTCTAATATCTTATTATTTGCAAGCCCGAGGGTTGGATGTTTGGAGAGTCACCGAGGAAGGGATAAGACCTCGCATCACCAACAAGGAGAGGCAATTAGATGCATTGAACAAGAGTATACTTTTATCATCTATATATGTTGATGCATTTAGTCGTGTTTATTCTCTCACCAATGCACATGATATTTAAATTAGTCTCATTAAAATACATGAAGGCATAAAGGATGTACGCAATGAGAAATATCATGTGCTTGTTACTAAGCTAAATGGCATCAAGCAATTACTCCATGAAAGTGCTAATGATATGTATTCTCGTTTGAATATTCTTGTTGACGAGATCATTGTGTTAGGTTTGACTCCAATCGAAGATGATCAAGTGGTGAGAAGAATACTTCAATCTCTTATTTAGAAGTACAAGTTAATAGTCTCCATCAATTACGACAACAATGACATCAAGAAGATGATTCCAAGTTAATTGCTCGATAAGATCACCGCCCCTAAGATGACAATAAACATAGGGATAGAAGCTTCTTCCTCATCCGACACTAAGAATATTGCTCTCACAAGCAAGCAAGCTCAATGCCAACACATGAAGGCAAGAATGAGGGGACAAGAGTAAGAGTCAAGCTCAAGTGAAGATGAAGATGGAGAGAACTATGAAGAAGATGAGCAAAGCAGCTCAAGCGATGAAGAGATGGATCCCGAAGTTACCAAGCTCATCTCATAAGTGGAGAAGAATATCAAGGAGATTAATATTAAGATTCATCATCCTATCTCTATGAAAGATTTGGTTAACATAATTGATCACATCAAGAAAGAGAAGAAGACCAAGATCAAGAAGAGGGAGACAAAAGGGAGAGCCAAAGCACTTGCTAGAATAGGAAGATAGATGAGTGATGATAAAAATTTAAGCTCAAGTGGTAAGAGCATCACCATCCATTCCTCCAAGAGAAGCTCTTCCTCAAGGTCATCATCACGTAAGTCATCACACAAGTGTTCCATAGCCAAAGGTATGGATAGCGATGTAAGCGATGATGAATCCGATGAGGATTCTCCTTCCTATGATAAACTCCTTCATTTGATCAATGAGCAATAAAGGGCCCTTAAGAAACAATCTAAAGAGTTTAAGAAATTCAATACACTTAATGGCATCCATGCTATCTTTGTTTCTTATTATGAAAAATTATTGTCTAAATTTAATTTGCTAAACAAGGAACATAAAGAGCTTAAAACAAAATTTGAGTGCATTGAATCTCAAAGTAAGGTCCCTTTAAGGTAATCTACCTCTCTATTTAATTTCAATCCTAAGGTAGATGCTTCTACTTCTTGTGATGATTTAATTGCTTTATCTAGCTCACCCTTTTGCAATGAGATTTATGTTGAGAATGTTGTTATAGAATCATATAACAACCTCATTGCACAAGAAAATGATGAACTTAAGCAAGAAGTGGAGAAGCTCAAAAAGGACTTACCAAGATTAAAGAGCAAAAATTATATTCAACCTCCTCAAGATAACCGTGCAACTATGGTGAACAAGCTTGTGAAGGAGTCCACCGTGACATGCTTCAAATGCCATCAATAAGACCACAAAATCTTTTCGATGCAAACAAGTTAAGAAGGAGACCAATTAGAAGAAGAAGATGGTGAATCTCTCCAACAGAACTTCCAACCTCTACATCAAGCCTAACTACAAGATCAAGACCAAGAACAACCATTATAAGCTCAAGAATAAAGACAATGGTAAGGTGGTTGCACACATGGTTGGGAGAAACGATTGGAGGTGGAATCAACCCATTTGGGTGCCCAAGGAAGTCATCACCAACATAAAGGGCTTAATCGGTTTGGATTAAAAAAAGACTTAAAGCCCGAAGCGGCTATGGAAATTTGGAGATTTGGCTTACAAAATAAAGTGAACATTCAAACAAAGAAGCTAAGTGTACAAGATGGATACCTTGATGAAGATTATGATCATCACATACTCAAATCCCTTTTCAAAGGTAAAAGAGGTAAGTGTAGCTAGACTTATGTTCATGCATTTTGTCATCAATCACAAAAAAGGAGAGATTATAGTGAAAATGACCCTATTAGGCTATGATTGTGATTTTGGTGATTAATGATAATATAGTCAAAGAGACTAGCATGATTATCAAAAATATATGTCACTAGGTCTCATGGATGCAATATATGAAGAAGTCACCGCAGCCGGGATAAATATTGATTGAATTGGAGAAGTCTCAGGAGAAATGAACTAACCGGATGTTCCAGTGCTTTGGGTGTTAAACTCATCGGAGCATATTTGACAATGGGGAGAGAGACATGAAGACCTCACCGGAAAGTCCAGTGATTAGAGAAATACACACTGGAGTATTTTGTCCAGAGAAAGTTGTAGCCATTGAAGTTAAAGATCAAAGTACCAGATGGTCTAGTGATTAATGTGTTGCATACACCGGACAGTGAACAGTGTAAAGAAGCAGAATGAAGTTCAACATATCAGATGATCCGGTGATAAAGGCTGTGCACACCGGAGTATTATTTTCAGAGAGGGTTGCATTGGCTCGGCTGGCGGAAGTCAACTCACCGGATAGTCTGATGATGAAGTGATGTACACCGAATGCTAACACTGAAGCAATTTACACAGAGAAGGAGAAAAGCTCGGATGACTCAGGATAACTCACCGATAGTCTGGTGATGGAGATGAAGTATACACCGGAATATCTAGTGTTCACAGAGGCTTAAGTGGGGTTCCAACGGCTAGTTTGTGAGAGTGTACTCACCGGATGATCCAGTGTTAATACTATTGTTCTCACCGGATAATCAGGTGTTAACAGCTCTTCTGAGCTCTTGGGTTAACGGCTAGTACGTAAGTTTGAGGTTATAAATACCCCTTCACTCAGTCATTTGAAGGTGTGGTATGCTGTTGGAGTTCAGAGAAGTTCATGCACACCTGAGAAGACATCTAAACCACTAAAGTGATTATCCAAGGTGATTAAGCACAAGATTAGTGAGTGATTAGTGAGTGATTAGTGCTTATAGGCTTAGAGAGAGTGTTGCTAGGTGATTGCTTCCTAGAGAGTGGATCAAAGAGTGATCCAGCCTTGTACCAAGTGGTACGTCGGCACTTTGGAGTCTTAGTGACTCGTCGGTAAGCTTGTTGACCCTTTGACTAGGTATGGAGCTGTGGCAAGATGATTGTGTAGGGACACGGAGACCCTTGTCTTGGTAGCTCAAGCTCCGAAATGATCACAATGGCAAGAAACCAGAAGAGAAGCTAGTGGTGAGATCTTGTCTTGGTGGTTTGGTGGTTCATTCGGGTGGACTTTTCTTTGTGACTTGGTGGCTCAATAGCTCTGACCGGGTGTTGATCGGGAGTATATTCTTTATGTAGCTTTAACATGGACTATGGGTGGTATTTATATCATCGATACTATAAGAAAAAATTATTGTGCCGAGTTTGCTCTCTTTACCTTATTTAAGTTTTCATATTTACTTTGTTACAATTTATCTTTTTTATAGGTTACAAACGCTTTGATTGGTAGAGTAGATATAATAGATAAATCTATCTACCTCTAGATAAAATTTGATATAGATTTATCTTATGTTATTTTTAGAATTGAAATAATTCTAAATATCTTAATTTAACCCCTATCAAAACGTCACTGATTCCTTCACCGACCGTGTCTTTATCGCAGGCATGCAACACGTGGTTACATACATGGATCTGATTGTTTATTTGTATTCAGTACTGAATTGGCACGATTTGCCGAAAAATTTGCAAGTACGCCTATATATGTATCGGCAACCATAAGTCCAAAACGTGGCAGCTCACGTACTGATCCTTCCGGGCGTACGTCACGGCATGCATCGGCGCGACCTCTCTCGGTCACGGGCAGTTCGTTTCCGGCCGCCGTGCATGCAAACATATGTGTGGCCACTGTTGCCTTCTGCGAGCTCGCGCGCCCCAGGTCGCCAGGCACAGTGTCATGTGCCGCTGCGCGCCGCGTGCCGACCGCTTCTGGAGGGACGCTGCAGGAAGCTGACGCGCGCGGGTGCGGGCGATGCCTCACCGTCCGGTGCGCGACGAGGCGCGGAATCAATGCGCTTTGGTGCGACGCGGGTGGCCGCTTGCGCGCGTGGGGAGGCCGCGCCCGGACCGGTCTCCCGACCGTGTGGTTAGCGCGCGAGACGCCGACGCCGGGGGGCCATGCCGGCCTGCGGCGGTGGTTAATGCCGCTTGGTGCCATGCGCCCGCGCGCCTTGCGTGCGTTGTTACTCTCAACAACACGCAGTTTTACAATAGAATTTGCATTCATCTCGGTCTCTAAAATTTTGATTTTTTTAATAGATCTTTATCTTTTAAGATTGATTCTATCTCTTAAAATTTTTTTTTACTATATATAAAGCAACATATCTTATTATAAATATAGATGAATAAAGAATAAACAGTTTTTTCCTACAATATATCTTATTTGCAGTTGTTCTCTTGACGGATCATTGGACTACATCTGGTAGCAATGTTTTCTCAACATGATATCAGCACGAAGCTCTGCCGGAGACCAAGCTAGCGAAACGAATTTGCACTGCATTGACATCTTCATCGAGTGGGCAAGTCTTGGCCTAGCCTATATGCCCTACGCGGCACGAATCTATTCGTAAGAATTAAAAGTTACGATCGATTCAGTACGTATTCTCGTTACTACTGTTTTGCATCAAAATAGATATGAAATTGTATGAACAGAAATGGATCGCATGAACAGTAATGAATCACACAAACAGTTGCATTGTATGCATGACCAGCACATCGTAGATAACGACATTGCATAGTCAACATGAATACGGTTGGTCGGCACCACAGCCACCGCCATGCCGCCGGTCGGCAAAGCGGCGGCCATCCCCCTACACAAGAATGTGGTGGCCTTCTAGCATCTGCATCGCCAGAAGTGGCGACGCCGCCACCGTGCCAGCCGACTGCAGCCCGTCGCTCGCCGTGCGCCCGAAGCTGCGTCGCCCAAAACGGCCCCACTACACATCGTGCAGGCCGCCAACCTCGCCGCACCTCCTGGTTGATGGAGCCGCCCCATAGGCCTCCTCTTGCCTTGCGTGGTCGCGCCTAGCCGCCGTCGCTTGAAGCCGGATGCCCTTCGCCGCCTACGGCACGCCGACAAACTCACCCACCACCCGAAGCACGAGCCGTCCCGCCGCTGCAGCTCCTGTACGCCCAACCCGTCGCATGCAAGCGGCTGGGCAGCCGCCAGTTGCGCGTCGTTACCTCCTCCCCAGCCAGCACGCCGCCACGCCGCCGTTTGTAGTCACCGCGCCCCCCACACACCGGCCACCGACACCGCTTCGTAACAGCCATGCAGATGCTGCATCGCACCACACTGACCGTCGACGCTGCCCTACCGCCAACTACCGGCTAGGGGTGGGCGTTCGGGTATACCCGAATTTTTGGTCTAGGTATTTCGGGTATTTTGAATTTCGGACTTCTGAAACTAGTACCCAAAATATGGTTCAAAAATTCGGTACCTAAAATTTTGGTTCGGGTACCCAAAATACACAAGTTTCTTATATGGTACTCCTTTTGTTATTTTAGGTTTGATGTTTTAGATTTATGCACAGTTATTAAGGAAAAAAAAGGCAAAAGCTTACCACATGCCCCTAGTAAAGTTATCTCTTACTACCTTATCAAATTTGTCTTCCTAAACTATCCATATTGACCGATGGACAATGAAATTGATTCTCATAATCTTGTTTAATTTATCACAATTCAGACACTAAATGAGGGAACAAGTGCTCTAGGAACATATATGTATATGTCTCTTCTCGAAACAGTATAATATCAAATAAAAAAACACTTTTCTCTCAAGAAACACTAAATAAAAAAGCATAATGATATTTCGTGTATTCGGGTACGAGGAACATACCAAAAAAAACTGTCATCTGGGACCTATACCCGAATACTACCCGAAATTTTGGTCTTCGGCTAATTCGGGTTCGGTCTCAGGTAGTTTGGGCTCGATTTTTGGTCTCGGGTATTTTTGCCCACCCCTACTACCGACGCCACCCTGCACCGGCCATGCAAGCGTCGCTGGCCTGAAGTCAGCCGTTGTTGCGTCGAAGTGGTGGCTAGGGTTTGGAAACCCTAACTACCCCGTTTTATGTGAAGTGCGTGGGTCGGAGTGGGGCGGGCTGGCCCAATGCTAACAGGCCAGCCCAAATAAGGAAGTAGGCCGGTGGGAATAAAGAATAAAGAGAAAGTCCAAAATTTTGCATTTAGCCCCCAGGTTTTCCATTAATTGAGCGCAGTCGCTCCTAAAACCCTAGACCCTAAGCAGTCTGGGTACTTTTCATTTAGGCCCCTGGTTGTTCAAAATATTATTCAGAGGCTGTATTTTTTTCATATTAGACCCTAAGGATTCTAGGAATTACGCAAATCCTAGAAATTTTGCATATAAACCCTAGGACTTTACAGCAAAGTCCAAAGATACCTTTTCTTGCAAAAAAGTACCTCTAGAATTTGAATTTTGCTTATATTTTGCAATTGTGCAGTATTTATTTCTATGTTATTTTTATTGTTTAAATTGCATGCTACGCATTTAAATTCAGTAAAATTTAAATAATAGCATAGAATATCAGAAAATTTGTAGCAATCCTATTTAGCAACATGATGTAACTTTACTAGCAGTAATAATTGCATCATTTAAAATATGAAGATGGCTGGCATCACAAATATGGAGTTTGCTGAGCTCAGTGTAGATGGCTGCAACTATCTTACTTGGGTGTTGGATGTCTGGATTGTACTTGGAGCGAAAAAGCTCCGCGCTACCATTGGTCTAGGAACAAGTAGTGCAATGGTTCCCACAGACGATGAGAATGATCAGGCATTTCATTTTCTCCATCACCATCTCTCCCCCACTTTGAAGGACGAGTACATGGCAATGATTAGTGCTAAGACACTATGGGAAGCAATGCAAGAGCGTTTTGAGTTAAGGAATCTCTTAAGTTTTATATATATTCGCGCTAACGGTTTTCAGGTAGAAACTAGTGAAGAAGATGTTAGGTAGCACCTACGCATCACTAAGCATGATAGTAAAGTGAGAATATTAGAAAAACTTCCCTCCATAAGCAGTGGCTTGTACTCACTCGCATTAAAGCACCTGAAGCGTTCACTCATAGTGCAGAATAATTCTCCCTATGGCATGATAGATTAGGTCGCTTTGGTCTTAGAATGATCGACTAAAATATATACTTTGACTTTCATGTGCTAGAACTTTAGCTCGTAAACATAAAAGTACGGCCAGAAATCGAGGCTTTTTACCAACTTGATGGTAAGAAATCCCGGGATCTAGAAGGTCATGGCATAAATGTGAAGAATTTCTTGAATTATGAAGATTTTGTATGCCTTGTATGTGATATCGGGAAATTAATTAAAAGACCGTCTACCTTGAAGGTACAAAATAAAATTCCTACATTCCTAGAAAGAATCCAGGGGGATATTTGTGGTCATATTCAGCCGCTTTCTGGCTTGTTTCGGTACTTTATGGTATTGATAGATGCATCCTCGAAGTGGTCGCATGTATATCTATTATCTACCCGCAACCAAAGTTGATCTTGCAGATCATACAAAGCAGGAATAATTTTCGGATCATCACATGAAATCCATTAGAATGGACAAGACTGGAGAATTTACTTCTAAAACGTTCGAGGATTATTGCACTGGTATGGGAATTAAACTTAAACATTCTAAATCGCATGTCCACCCTCAGATTGGACTAGCCGAAGTGCTAATTAAAAGAATAAAGTTTATTGCTAGACCTTTGTTGTAGCCCTGTAATTTGCCTGCTACATGTTGGAAACATGCAATCTTACATGCAGCAGCTCTCATTTATTATAGGCCATCCTCCTATAACATCCATTCAACTATGCAACTAGTGCAAGGGGTAATTCCAAAAAATTCCCATTTATGTAAACCTGGATGTATGGTTTATGTGCCAATATTGTTGCCACAGGGAACCGCTATGGGACCTTGCATACGGCCCGATTCGCTGACTGCATATTTGATGAAAATAATTTTTCGTCATTAGGATGAGGAAATATACCATTGGATGAACATTGTTGAGAAATTATTTGGCAGGCTGAAGGAACTGTGGCACATAATCCTCACACTAGTGAAGCATATGATGAAGTAAAGAAAATTATCATTTTATAGAAATTAGCAAACGATTTGCCTAATCATTTTTGTGATTTGAAGAGCCTTACTAAGTCGCATGTTCCTACACGCAATGCACCGGAGAGGGTAGAAGTACGAAAAGAAGGTACCCTTCATCTTATGTTAGGAGCTCCGAAAAATAAATAAAGGACAAGAAATACGGTTCCTCAAGTCCCAAATAGCCAGTGACGTCTGGAGAAAATGGGAAATGAGAGATCATCATAGCCGATCACATAAATGCTCCAAAGGAAAAAGAAGGGGAGCTAGTTGAGACCTGATGATCATATGGAACCTCAGGAAGAAGGCATACTGGATTTGAATCTTCCCACGCAGGAAGAAACCAGCAAAAATGCGCATGCTGAAATAAAAATTGACACTGGTAAACTAAAGGGTCTTGCTCCAATAGTAAAAAATAATGAAGAAGCACTTGAAAGTGCATCTAAAAGAAATTATGAAGAGCAAGATGAAGAAGCACCTGAAAGTACAACCCCTAATGAAATAGCAATGAACTATGTGAATTCATGGGAATCTTGGAATAGAGCAACCGCAATAATCGGCACGTACTTCACAAATAAAAACGCCACAATCATAGATCATGACCTTGAACCTGCATCGCTCACTGAATGAAGAATGAGGTTAAATTGGGAAGACTAGTAGAAGGCAATAACAACTGAACTATTATCTATGAACAAAAGAGAGATTTTTGGGCCAGTATGTCATACACCTCCCCACATCAAACCAGTAGGATACAAGTGATTTTTCGTTCGTAAGAGAAATGTAAGGAATGAAATTGTGAGGTACAAAGACGACTGGTGGCACAAGGTTTCACTCAATGACCATGTGTTGATTATAAAGAAACCTATTCCCTAGTGATGGGTGACATTTCCTTTAGATATTTAATCTCAATAGAAGTCAACCTGGAGTTGAAAATGAAATTGATGGATGTTGTGACCGCATGGGAGTCTTGATTTGGACATTTATATGTAGGTACCTGAATGAATAACATTTCCAAATCAAGATAGAAGAAATAGGCACCTTTATAGCGTACAATTGAAGAAGTCGCTATATTGGTTGAAACAGTCAGATCCCATACTGGATTTTTGCATATGAAGATGATCTAAATATCATCAGTACAGAAGAAGAAATAGAAGAAGCAAGCATGTACTTGAAGTATGAATTTGAAATGAAAGATTTTGGTAAAACCAAGTTTTGCTTAGGCCCGCAGCTAGACCATGTGACAGATGGAATTTTAGTACATCAGTTAAACTACACTCAAAAGGTATTAGAGCGGTTTGGTTTTGAAAAAAAATATTTCTCGCTAAAACCCCTATGGTCGGAAGGTCATTACAAGAAGATCAAGATCCCTATAGACCTAGAGAAGTGGGGGAGGGAGTATTGGGATCGGAATTCCCAATACAGCGCAGAGGCCACTAAAAGGCATTGGAAGGGCTTGAAGAATAATATTCTGCGTTACTTGCATGATAGCAAAGATCTGGGTTTGTTCTACTGAACAAATTAGGACCTAATTCTGGTTGGATACGGAGATGCTAGGTATCTGTCAGACCCGCATATAGCGAAATCATAGACTGGTTATGTTTTCCTATGTGGTGGAACCATAATTTCTTGGAAATCGTCAAAGCAAAGTCTTGTATCTACTTCAACGAACCACTCGAAAATAAAGCTTTATATGAAGTAGCACGAGAATGCGCATGAATTAGAAGAGTGATCAATCATATCCAGCAGGCATGTGGTTTGAACACCACTAACACCCCCATGATTATCCATAAAGATAATGTTGCATGTGTTGCACAAGTGCAATTGGGATATGTGAAAAGTAACTTAACGAAGCATATCAACTCCAAGTTCTTTTATGCTAATGAATTGCATAAAATGAATGAAATAAAGATAATTCATAACAAGTCATGTGAAAATCTTGAATATTTATTCACTAAGTCTCTCCATGCATCTAGTTTTGAAAGGTGTATTCGTGCCATTGGGATGATGAAGCCTAGAGAGTTGAACATTTTAGGCAGAGAATTTTTATATAATACCAATATAAGGAATTAAATCTTAGTTAAGAAGATTAAGTATCCAAAGATAATCATGAAGATTATACGAAATATTTTGGGTGAATTGTACTCTTTTTCCCTTATATAAGTTTTCTAGAAGTTTCTCATATTAAGGTTTTTAATGAGGCAATTCATGTGACCATATCGCGAGCTATGTACTCTTTCTCCTAATTTTTCCTATTAGGTTTTTGAGGAGTCTTGATGAGACATATGTATTTCACGAGAAGTTCCTAAGAGGGAGTGTTAGGAAATCTGGAGTTTTACAATAGAATTTGGGCCCTTCTCGGTCTCTAAAAATTTGGCCTTCTTAGAATAGGTCTCTATCTCTTATAGATTGATTCTATCTCTCATTGTAAACATAGATGAATAAAAAATAAGCAGCTTTCCTCCAATATTGTGTCTCCTTTATAATTATTTTCTCAAGAGATCGCTGGACTACACCCGATAGCAGTGGTTTCTCGAACGTTACCTCCATGTTCCTTCGCAGAGCGGCTTGCGCTTTGGCCGCTACGTACGTGCCAACCGTTAGCTGATGGACAAGGAGATAATTGTGACATTTTATTGTTTGTATTTGTGATCCTTTTGCTTTGGACCGCTGCTAGCTCTTCCCTTCTGCTACGTGCCGTCTCGGTGATAAAGGTGGGCCATTATTCCACGTCATGGATATAATGTTGTGCTACATGCCACGCCACGTTTAATTCCATGTCGGGAAACTGCTGCTTTCATCACGTGGCGGTCCAGTATTTAGTATGACGGCAACATCCTTATTCGTAGAAGACTTTTTGCATACACATGACCAGCAGGGCCAGCCCTGAGGGGGGGGGGCGAGCGGGGCGGCCACCCCGGGCCCCCAAAACCCAGAGGTCCTATATATATATATATGTGTGTGTATATAGTGTATATCGGCCCAAAAGCAAACTGAAAAAATTATATCTAGACGATTTATATTTAATAATAGGCCCCATTTTTAATCTCGCCTCGGGCCACCGAAATGTCAGGACCGGGCCTGATGACCAGAGTCGAATACGTTCGTCGACATAGATAATATAAATATACGAATGAAACTTTCATAATTGTTCGATATTTCATGACTGCTCGAGTATATCAGCATTTGGAGTAGATAGCTGCACTGATCATGTTGGGTAACTTCAACTACTATATAAGGTCCTTCCCACTTAGTTGATACATATGGCGCCTGTCGGAGGATTAAATCCTGTCGCAGGGGTCCTGAGAGACCCCTTTTTAGAGATTCGACCGGGGGGATGATCCTGAATAAGTTCATCGGGGAAATAAATGGGAATGAATGAAACGGCCGGTGGTGGGGGTGACAACCTAGTGCAAGAAGAAGTAAATGCACCGGAATTTAGACAGGTTCAGGCCGCACGGGGGCGTAATACCCTACTCCTGTATGGATGCTATAACTGTCCTGAGGAAGTCCCTCAAGGATGTTGCTGGTTACAAGAATGTTGGCCTAACTAAGAGCTTGAGGCTCCTTGTTCTTCGGTTGGAACTGTGCTCAACCTTGCTCACAGTGTCTACTCTCGCGCTGTGTTCTTCGTGGGGTTCGGGTTCTTTCGCCGTTGTTCTCCAGGATGGCTCCTCGCTGTGGTTGGTCTCTTCTTTTTCTCTTCTGTGTTGCCGACTATTTTAAGTACTCGCCGGCCACGACATGCCCCGAACGGAAAGGAGGGGGCTCGAGTTCCGAGACGCCATAAATGGAAAGGGTGTCATCATTTCTTCTGGGTGAAGTGACCGGGGGTGGAAAAATGCGTCGCACGTCCGGTCGCCCGTCACCATAAATGCCCTGGCAACGGGCGCCGTGGAGAGGGCCCACCGGGCAGCCGCAGAGCAACCCGGCGTGCTCGCCCTGTCTTGTTCCCCTGCCACAGCAGTGCGGCAGACGGAACGCCTTGATCCTCACGACGTTATCCCGAGACAAGCCGGATGGCACGGGACGGGACCTGTGCAATTAATGACCCCACGCCTCTCTGCCAAAACGTGGCAGGAACTGACGCTGAGCGCGGCGGGAGCAGTTGGAGGTGTCAGACCACGCACGCTCATTAAATACAGCCTCGGACCTCTGGCTGGTTGACACCTCATCGGCAGGCCCCTCGGGGGCCTTTCTGGGTTGTCAGGGTACCGAGTGCTCGGGGGTACTGTTCACATCCCCGAGCACTCTTGCACGAACCTTCGGGGAACCGAGTGCTCGGGGGTTGCCACGTGCAGCCCCGAGCACTCTTGTACGGATCTTCGGGGAACCGAGCGCTCGGGAGCTGCCGCACGCAGCCCCGAGCACTCTCTCCTGGAACTTAGCTCTTCTGATCGTCGGGGGACTAGGGTGCTCGGGGGTGACCGGGTACCTCCCCGAGCACTTTCTTCCCGGTACTCAGATTCCGCGGATCATCGGGGAACTGGGGTGCTCGGGGATCACTGACTGTGGCCCCGAGCACCTTCTCCCAGGACTTGAGCTTTTGTCTTCCTATAGGAGAGACCACGCGGGGTGGCGCCATGTGGCGGATGGCTGGCCTGGCCTCGGGATTTAGGGATCCCTGGTTCCTGATACAATGACAGTAGCCCCCGGGCCCATTGGCAGGCGATGGCCCAGAGACTGCAGATGGGCCCTTCGTTGCGAACAAGGCCAAAACCGGCGTGGACGCCGCGTGGCAAGCTTTCAGAAGGCGGCCCCTTCGGTCCGGGCCTTTGGTACGGCCCAACGGGGAGATGAATGGACACGCGTCCACACAACTCCCGAAGGGCATAACAACGGGACGGGCGGCACGCGCAGCAGCCACGCAGATCGAGGAAAACACGCCTGGGAATCGCTGACACCGCAAGACCTGTGGGAGATTCGCCTGGCAGTTGCGTCGATCGAGGAAACCGTCCCGCCGAGTGTGCCATGGCAGGAGACGTTTGAATTCTCTGAGGTATAAAAGGGGGAGGGGAGCGAACCGCACTCCTCTTTACGCCATCTCGCGATCCAGCTCTTGCTTCTTTCACGCTCTTGAGCCCTTAGAATCTTCTAGGCGATTAGAGCACATCTCTCTCTCCACCGCCCAGACCACCTTCCCCTCCGACGAAATGCCGAGAGCTGGAGGAAGCCGCCGCGATAGGACTCCGGACAGCGTATTGCCGGAGTCTCGCCTGACGAACGAAGAGGCGGCGGGGAAGATCAGGAAGTTGCTGGTCCCCGAGGGCCAGCAGGGGGCCCTGGTGGTGACGCCGGCGAGCTTCCCGCCGGCGATGACCCGCCCCGGGCTCATCGTCCTGTTCACATCTTTCATGGCGGCGGGGCTGGTGCCGCCGTTCTCGACGTTTTTTCTTCAAGTCCTCGACACTTACGGCGTTCAGTTGGTGCATCTGAGCCCCAACTCGGTCGTCGTCCTGGCGGTGTTCGCCCACTTCTGCGAGATGTTCGTGGGAGTGGCGCCGTCGGTGACGCTTCTCCGGCATTTCTTCACGCTGCGATCTGCCAGGAAGAAGAGGGGCTACTCCACCGCGGACGTCGCGGGCTGCTGCAATCTCCGGCTGCGGGACGACATGGGGGAGCGATACATCCCCCAGGTGCTACGAAGCAAGTGGGAGGAGTGGCGGCGAGACTGGTTTTACATCGACGTTGACCCCCACGACCGCCTCACCCTGCCGGAGGTGGCGGCGGAGCCCCAGAAAGCGACCTGGGAGGTACCGCCGCCGTCGGATGCGCGGTTGGAGCCGGTTTTCGAGCGCATCAGGTTCCTGCGCGACGCCGGGCTCACCTCGGTGATGGTGGCGGTGGACTTCCTGCGCCGCCCCCTGGCGCCCCTGCGGGAGCGGGCCCGGCCCTGCTGGCTCTACACCGGGCCTGAGGACATCACCCGGACCCAGATCGACGCGAGCTGGGACCTGGGCCTTGCGGAGTTGAGGGGCATGATCTGGGTGGTGACCGGCGTGGAGGAGATGAGCCGGGCGGAGCCCCGTGGAGAGAAATGGCGCTCTGCACCAATCCCGAGCATGTGGCGATCCAGGCGAAGCTGCCGGAATTCGATGCCCAGGGGTTAGTCGACCGGCCGAGGAGCCGAAGTCCCGAGGTCGCGGAGATCCCTGGGTTGGATGAGGCGGCCGGCGAGGGGGCCGCGAGCGGTCCGGCACGGACTGGTGGCCCGGGCGCCGCAAGCGGCGAGCCGCAGGCCAGCAGTGGGGCCGCTGCGGGCAGCAGCCACTGCGTCGGAGGAGGAGGCACCGACGGCAGCGGAGCGGCGGTGGCGCCGGAGGACCGGGGGAAGTGCCCCCGGCTCTTCACTCCCGCGCCGGAGTCCTTGCCGTCGCCATCAGCGGGGGCGGCATTCCCAGTTCTGGAGCCGCACCATGTTCGGATGGGGCCCGACCCGGCGCCCAGAGACCACGCGGCGGCCCCCGCAGAACCCCCAGCGGAAGAGGAGGAGGGAGGACTCCGGGCCGGCGCCACCGAGCCCGGAGTTCAGGATTCCGGCGGTGAAATGGCAGTACCGAAGGCCTACAACCGCGTAAGTTCTATTCCTTCTTGGCCGTGCTTCGCCCGAACTAAGCTTTGGGTTTTGGTTTTGATCTTCGTCCTTCTCCTGCAGGCTACCTACGGGCGCCGCTGAGGGTCAGGGGCGGCCGGAGGCACCGAGGCCGGCGCCAGCCCCCGAGCCGAGCGCGCCGGCGGAGCCAGGGCTGGCAAGTGCGACGGCGGGGCCGAGGCCAGTGGACACGGCGGCGGAGACGGGGCAGACAGACGCGGCGGCGGTGCCAGGGCCGATGGACGCGGCGGCGGTGCCGGAACTGGCGGACGCGGCGGCGGTGCCGGAACTGGCGGACGCGGCGGGTATGGCGGCCGAGAGGGTGCTGGCGGATGCGGCGGCCGAGACAGAGATGCCGCCGCCGCCTGAGCGCCCGGCACCGTCTGAGCCCGGCCCTGGCGCGCCGAGCGCACGGCTGGCGACCGCGCGGCAACTTTCGGGGACCCCGAGCCCCCCGAGGGAGGCTCGCAGGGGACCCAGCGCCCAGCCGCCGCCCAGCCAGCCCGCCGAACCCCTCCCGGTCGCGCTGCGGAGCGTCCGGGAGGCGATGGGGCGGCTGGAGGTAGCCGTAGCGGAGGAGGTGGCACAGCTGGAGGCGGAGCGCGCCGCTCTGGCCACGGAGAGAGCGCAGCTTACCACTGCTTGGCGCTCCTTCGAATCCCGCCTCGCCGCGGTGCGCGCCGCCAACGAGGACGAACAGCGCGCTATGGAGGAGGCCCGCGCGCAGGGCGCGCGGGAGCGGAAAGTTTTGGAGGACACCCGCGCGGAAGTTGCGCGGGAGCGGGAAGAAGCCGTCCGCCTGGCTGACGCGTCGCGGCAGCAGGCTGCCGAGGCCCTTGCCAGGGAGAGGCGGGCGTAAGAGCGAGAGGAGGCGGTCGCGAACCGCGAGAGGGCAGCAGAGGCCCTCCAGGCTGACCTAGCTCGTCAGGAGGGCGAGGTCGACTGGACCTGCGCCGATCTTCAACGTTGGGCAGAGGAGCTCCAGCACATCGAAGGGGATCTCCGACGCTGGGAGGAGGACGTCACAATCCGGGAGGTCGACGCCGAGATAACGGCGGCGGACCTGGGCGCCCGAGAGGAACTGCTGACCCGCTGGGAGTCGGAGGCTGCCGAGGCGACGGCGGCCGCTGCTGCTAGGGAGGAGCAGATCGCCAAGTCCGAGGCGGAGCTGTCCGCCGGCGAGCGGGCCCTGTCCGAGCTGGCGGGGCAGGTGAAGCTGGCCGCCGGCCACGCACCCGGCGCCGGCTCTTCTGGCGCGATCGGGGGCCAGGGTCTCGAGGAACAGCTGCGGATCGCGAAGGAGGAGCTCGAGGCCCCCTTTGTCGCGCGGGCCAGCCTGCAGCTAATGCTGGATGACATCCTCCGGCGGATGCAGCGGTCCGTGGCGGCGGTCGGACTCGGGCAACTCGTCGTGGAGACGAAGGTGGGAAGCCCTGGCCGGCACGCCCTAGGCTTCCAGCAGGTCTGCGAGCGCCTCGAGGTGCTGCCCTGGGCCGTCCAGGAACTCGCCGCCCGGGAGGGGCGTGGTTTGGCCCAAGCAGTGGCCGAACACGTCCTGGCTTGCTACCGGTGCCGAGACCCGAACTTCCCGCTGGAGCGGGCTCAGGAAGGGGTGGTCGAAGCCGAGGAGGAGGCCGCCCAGGAGGTAGTTCGGAGCACCGCCGCCGTGGTGGCGGACGGCTTCAAGCTGGAGGTGCCGCCGCCTCCAGCCCCAAGGAGCGGCCACGAAGGCTCTGACTCCGACTCCGACTAGGATTTTTGTAGTAGCTTTTTCTTCTTCTTTTCTTTTTGACTTGATGTAAATATGGGAGCGATCCCTCAGAACAGCTATCCTTCTTTGTGAATATAATGGAAGCCTTCCTTTAGGGTCGCAACTCCAGTATTTTTGAGTGTTTGATGTTGTTTCTGATGTTTTCTCTTGGTGCCCCGAGGAGTACTCAGTCGGACCGATCCCGACCTTTCCTTCCCAGAGAACGAAGTCATCCCGATCATCCTTCTCGGTGCGTTCAGCCCCCGAGTCCTCGCGAGTCCGCATCGGCTAAGTCAAAAGACAAAGACACGAACTTTCTTGCTCAAGAGATAGATCGATCCAGCACGGAGCACGCCATGACTGGTAAACACTTTTCCACCTTGCGATCACTCAGTCAGCAGACCGGAGACACGCGTGGGCGGGAATGCGACCAAGAGTCCCCATGGTTCGGTGGTGTCCAGGCTTAGGACGGACCAGACCGAGCACCGACAGCCCGCCCCTGAGGCCTAGGCTCCGGACTACTCGAGCGGCTCGAGCGATAGGATTACCCAGGGCGCCCAGGGACTCGGTAGTGCCCGGGGCCCTAAAAGCGGACCGAACACCACGACCACCATGAAAGACTTCGATCGGA
This sequence comes from Phragmites australis, assembly GCF_958298935.1. Taxonomy (NCBI): domain Eukaryota; kingdom Viridiplantae; phylum Streptophyta; class Magnoliopsida; order Poales; family Poaceae; genus Phragmites; species Phragmites australis. Next base: position 38,689,234 of record NC_084925.1, on the reverse strand, counting down.
CATTACCGCACGTACGGTACATCTTTCTACGGATCGTTCTGTCGTTCTAGGAAAAAGTGGACACACGGTAGGGTTTTGTGCGCGAGGAGACCATCTCACCGGGCGGATTAGAATACGAGGGCCCCCGAGGATGACTCGGGAACAAAATATTCTTGAACGTAAATTCGTCTGAATTTAACCACTCACTGGACAGCTGTCGGCCTTTCGGCCAACCGATCCAGGAGGGGTATGCACTCCGAGCTCGGGGTGCCCGGGGACTTGGTTCCCACGGTCGGGGCGCCGAAGCATCAAGGGGCGCGTGAGGAGCCCGGGGTCAGGTGATCTCGACCACTCATGCTCGAGCGGTAGGACCACCCGAGGACCCTTGGGGCCGAGCAGCGACCTAGGCATCGAGGCCCTCGCCATCGAGCTGCTTTTGCTTTGATTGTCGATCTGTGACTTAAGAGAAAATGGAGAAATTCCTTGTTTGGTGCGCTCTGTTAGTGCGGTACTTGTTATAGACTGCCCTCGTTATCGACCCGAGACCTCTCGAATGCCCAGATCGGCGGACAAGAGCAGACAGAAGCATAACCCAGAGGTCCTATGATTCGGTGGCGCCCGGGTATGACAGACCAGACCGAGCACCGACAGCCCGCCCCTGGGGCCTAGGCTCCGGACTACTCGAGCAGCTCGAGCGATAGGATTACCCAGGGCGCCCAGGGACTCGGTAGTGCCCGGGAGCCTGCCACGACACCGAACACCACAGCCTACCACATCAGACGTAAGTCAGCGGCAACTGCCCGCGCGCATACCGATCGGGATTCTTTTATCAGCGGGGAAAAAGTGAGAGCGAACTTTTCTCGCACAATCGAGCATCTCACCAGACAGATTAAACATATCGAATCCAGAAAAAACGAAATTGACACATGATTGCATATTAACATTCATACTGAATTGACAATTTTTTACAAGGTTGATTGACTTACCCAGTTAGTGGTAGCCCCAGGTAAACTTGGGCGGGGGGGAAGCCCCCGGCCTGGTTGACCTGAGCCACGAGCATGGCCATCTACGGGTAGAACTTGCGCAGGTGCACGATGTTCCATGGGTTCGGGAGCGGTTGCCCGTCTTCTGCAGCCAGCCGGAAGGAGCCTTCTCGCAGGACCCCGATCACGGTGAAGGGGCCTTCCCACATAGGGGACAGCTTATTCTTTCCTTCGCGTGACTGGACGTGTCGGAGAACTAGATCCCCCACCTCAAGAGACCAGGCCCGGACGTGACGCTGATGGTAGCGTCGCAGACTTTGCTGGTAATGAGCCGCCCGGACGGCGGCACACCGCCGGCGCTCCTCCAAGTAGTCGACGTCGTCACGCCTCTGCTGCTCCTGTTCGCCTTCAGAATAGGCATGCACCCGAGGGGAGCCTAGAGTGAGCTCGGAGGGGAGGACCGCCTCAGTGCCGTACACGAGGAAGAAAGGAGTCTCCCCGGTAACGCGGCTTGGCGTGGTCCGATTGGCCCATAGCACGGCAGGCAGCTCGTCGACCCACCCCTTCCCGTGCTTTTCGAGCACGTCATAGGTCCGGGTTTTGAGCCCCTTTAGTATCTCCGCGTTGGCACGCTCAACCTGCCCGTTACTCCGAGGATGAGCGACGGAGGCAAAGCAGAGCTTGATGCCGAGGTCCTCGCAGTAGTCCCCGAACAGGGCACTTGTGAACTGGGTGCAGTTGTCGGTGATGATCCGGTTCGGGACACCAAAGCGACTGGTGATGCCGCGAATGAACTGGAGCACTGTGTTCTTGGTCACCTTGATGACTGGGACCGCCTCCGGCCACTTGGTGAATTTGTCGATGGCGACATAGAGGTACTCATAGCCCCCGATTGCTCGGGGGAATGGACCCAGAATGTCCAGCCCCCAGACCGCGAAAGGCCATGACAGGGGGATGGTATGAAGAGCCTGAGCTGGCTGGTGAATCTGCTTTGCATGGAACTGGCACGCTCTGCAGCGCCGAACCAGCTCGGAAGCATCCTGGAGGGTTGTACGCTAGTAGAAACCTTGCCGGAAGGCCTTCCCGACCAGCGTGCGGAATGATGCATGGCCACCGCACTCGCCCTCATGGATCTCAGCGAGAAGCTCGCCACCTTCTGCCCGGGATATGCATTTCAGGAGAACACCGCCTGCGCTACGCCGGTAGAGATCCCCATCTACTATGGCATAGCGTTTGGACTGCCGAGCAACTCTTTTGGCAGACGCCTCATCCCCGGGGAGGAACTTTTCCTTCAAGTACCATCGGATGTCGTCCATCCACGAGGCATCTTGAGAACATTCAGCAAGTGCAGCGCACTCGCCCGACGGCGGCACCCTGACGGGGCTCCCCACTGAGGGCGCCGCCGGGGTCCCCTGAATTGAGTTCGAGGTTTCCCCTTTGCCCTGTTCGGCAGGCAGGACGGAAGGCCGTGTGAGTCTTTCTTAAAAGACTCCGACAGGGACGTGCACACGGGAGGAGGCCAGGCGGGAGAGGTCATCGGCCAGAGCGTTGTCGCAGCGAGGGATGTGCCGCAGCTCCAGGCCATCGAAGCGCTTCTCCAGCTTCCTGACTGCTGCCACGTACGCCGCCATTTGAGGATCCGTGCACTGGTACTCTTTGGATACCTGGTTGACCACCAGCTGGGAGTCTCCCTTGACCAGGAGGCGACGAATCCCGAGGCCCACCGCGGCCCGGAGGCCAGCGATGAGACCTTCATATTCCGCCATGTTGTTGGATGCGCGGAACTGCAGCTGCACGACGTACCGGAGTTGTTCACCCGTTGGGGAGGTGAGAACCACTCCGGCCCCCGCGCCTTTCAACGAGAGGGGACCGTCGAAATGCATGATCCAGTATCTGGGCGCATGGTGCCCGGGATATGTAGAAATCTCTTCTGGGACGTCCTCGGGGACGGGTGTCCACTCTGCCACAAAGTCAGAGAGTGCCTGGCTTTTGATCGCCTGGCGACTGACAAAGTGCAGGTCAAATTCCGCCAGCTCCACCGCCCACTTGACAACATGCCCGGTGCCTTCTCGGTTCTGGAGGATAGGTCCCAGTGGATACGTGGTAACCACCGAGACCTTGTGCGCTTGGAAGTAGTGGCGCAGCTTCCGGGAAGCGATGAGCACGGCGTAGAGCAGCTTCTGAGCCTGGGGGTACCTTGTTTTGGCCTCCCGGAGGACTTCACTGACGAAGTACACCGGTCGTTGTATCCGGCAGGCCCAGACCGCGGCCTCACCCGAGGGGCTGTCGCAGCCCCCAGGCTCGGCGGCGTGGTCGGGGCTGACCGGGTGCTCGGGCTCTACTCCCTGGCCGGGAGGAACCGAGTGCTCGGGCTCGACCCCCTGCTCTGGGGGAGCCGCGAGGACGGGGGAGTGCCCGGGGGCGGCCGGGAGCTGGGACCCAGCACCTGGCCCCGCGCACTCATCGCACTCCACCACCAGCACCATGCTTACGACCTGAGGAGTGGCCGATACGTAGAGTAGTAGTGGCTCGTCTTCGGATGGAGCCACCAACACGGGTGGTGAGGTAAGGTACTTATTCAGATCGCGGAAGGCCTGCTCCGCCTCCAGCGTCCAGTCGAAACGACCGGTCTTCTTCAGAAGCTTGAAGAGGGGGAGCCCCTACTCCCCAAGTTTGGAGATGAAGCGCCCGAGGGCCGCCATGCAGCCAGCGAGACGCTGAACCTCCTTGAGTCGAGCCGGGGGTCGCATCTACTCGTTGGCCCGGATCTTTTCTGGATTGGCTTCAATCCCTCGGCTGGAAACCAAGAAACCGAGGAGCTTGCCCGCAGGTACCCCAAAAACACATTTCTCGGGGTTGAGCTTCAGGCGGGTAGTGCGGAGACTATCGAAAGTCTCGGCGAGGTCTTTGAGAAGGGTGGCGTGGTCTCGGGATTTGACCACGAGATCATCGATGTAGGCCTCGACGTTGCGGCCAACCTGTGCATCAAGGGTGATGCGAATAGCGCGCTGGAAAGAAGACCCAGCGTTGCGCAAGCTAAAAGGCATTGACATATAACAATAAGTCCCCACCGGGGTGGTAAAAGTAGTTTTTTCTTCATCCTCTACGGCCATGTGAATCTGGTGATACCCAGAGTTTGCATCTAAAAAATACAAAAGATCACATCCCGCGGTTGCATCTACAATCTGATCTATGCTGGGCAAAGGGAAAGGATCTTTAGGGCAAGCGTAGTTTAGATCGGTGTAGTCCACGCACATGTGGAGCTTGCCGTTGGCCTTCGGGACGATAACTGGATTCGCCAGCCACTCAGGGTAGAGGACTTCTCGGATAAATCCGGCGAGGAGCTTGCTGACTTGCTCCCGGATGAACTCCTGGCGCTCAGGCGCCTGCCGCCGGACCTTCTGCTTCACCGGAGCCAAGTGGTGCTCAATCACCTCCCCAGGGATCCTCGGCATGTCGGACGGTTGCCATGCAAACACGTCGGTGTTAGCCCGGAGGAAGGTGACGAGCGCGCTTTCCTATTTGCCGTCCAGGTCACCACCGATTCGGATGACTTGGGAGGCGTCTTTGCCCACCACGACCTCTTTTGTAGGAACGGAGGTGTCGGCGGCGAGTCGGGGTTTGGATGAAGTGGGTCCCGGGCCCCCTGGACAGCCTTCGACCTCGGCCTGAGCTGAGACCAAGGCCAGGTATGACTGCTCGGCGCAGGAAACGGCGCTGACGGAGTCAGCAGTCACGGAGATGGGGCCTGCTGGGCCCGGCATCTTGACCGTGAGATACGCATAATGCGCAGCCATCATGAATTTGGCGAGCGCCGGACGCCCGAGGATGGCGTTGTAGGGGATGGGGAGCTCCACGATGTCGAAGAGGACGTTCTTCGTGCGGAAGTTGTCCCGACTCCCGAAGGTCACGGGTAGCTCGACCTGCCCGAGGGGTAGGGAGTGCCCGGGTGTCACTCCGCAGAATGGAAGCGACGGCTTTAGGAGCCCGAGGGCACCTGAAGCTTCTCGAAGGCCTCCTTGGAGAGGAGGTTGAGGCATGCGCCCCCGTCGATCAGCACTCTGCCGACCTTTACATTGCAGATGGTGGGGGACACTACCAAGGGTAGTCGCCCCACGCCTGCAGTACTGGCGGGGTGATCGGCCATACTGAACGTGATCGGAGCGTCCGACCATCTCAGGGGCCTTGCGGCCTCTTCGCTCGGGGTTCCTGAACACACCTCGCGACGCATGGTCTTGATGCCACGCCGTGAGAAAGGCGTATAGGCGCCTCCGTCGATGAAGGTGACGGTATGCTCGGGCTCCTGAAAGCCGAGCTCTGCGTTGCCAGGGGCGGCCTCGGCGTCGCCTCCCCCGCGGGACTCGTCGCGCTCCCTCTGGCGCTGCTCGACGAGGCCTTTGACCCTATGACACTCTATAAGATCGTAACATCTGGTATGGTGGATTGGGCACTATTTGCTTGGCTCGGGCCCCGCGGGAGCGGGGGCCCTTGCTGGAGCGGGAGTCCGGGCGGGGACCGGAGCCCTTGCGGGAGCCAGAGCCCTAGGAGGGGCCCTGGCCTGGGCTCTCACGGGCGCAGGCCGTCTGTCGGCGGTCGCCCGGCGTTCTTGTCGGCGGTCGGGCTCTTGGACCGGCCTATGGGCGGGGCCCTAGGCTGGTTCGACGGGAGCAGCCTCGCGCCTTTTTCTCTTTTTCTTTTCCCGCCTGTCGGAGCGGGAAGAACTTGGTTGGTCGGCGGTGGGGCGCTCGGGGCGCGGAGCATGCCAAACCCGCGCCTTCGCCGCCTTGGCGCAGTTGTCGGCCAGCGCGAAGAGTTCCGCAGTGGTTTCGATTTCGTGCGTACCTAGCTTCTCAAGCATCCGCTCGTCGCGGACGCCCTGCCGGAAGGCGACGATTACAGCGTGGGGGGCTATCCGCGGGATAGTGTTGCGGACCTGGCTGAAACGCTGGATGAAGCATCGTAGCGTCTCCCCCTCCTACTGCTTAACGGCGTGGAGGTCGCACTCCAAGCCGGGACGCGTGAACGTGCCCTGAAAATTAGCCACGAACTGGTGGCAAAGGTTATCCCAGGAGCTAATAGATCCTGGGGGTAAGTTCATGAGCCAAGAACGGGCAGAGCCCCTCAAGGCAACATGGAAATAATTTTTCATCACCTTTTCACTGCCACCGGCCACCTGGACGGCCGTAGTGTATATCTGGAGGAACTTAACGGGGTCGATGGACCCGTCGTACTTCTCCGGCAGCTCAGGGCGGAACTTAGAGGGCCATTTGACCCCGCGGATCTCACTAGTGAAGGCACGGCAGCCGGTGCCGTACCCTGTGGCGCGGATGGCGTTCCTTGGCGGTGAACGCCGGCGAGCCGGGGAATTCTGGCGATCGTGGGCCGGCAAAGAGGAAGCCTGGTCCTCAGCCTCGGCCTCCTGCTGGGTCTCCAGATGGCGCTCGAGAGTGACACGCGCATCTTCGTGGCCCCTCCGCTCGTTGAGACGCAAGTGGAGGTTCTGGGCTTTGGACGCGGCCAGGGGGGTGGCGCTCCGCCTGGAGGCCCCCCGGCCAATGCGAACGTTACCCGTCGATGGGCCGGTTCGGGCGGTGCCACGCTGGGTGGTGGCGCGAGAACTCTCGACCAACACCTGGCGGCGGGCTGTGCTGACCAGGGCGGCGACTTCTTGGAGCCAGCGGCCTTCCGGGGTTTCCGCCGTCGCCTGGACAGGCGGATGCCTGAGGAGAGCATGCGCCGCAAGCAGCGCGCTCTCGGGGCTGGCCTCGCCGAAGGCGAGCCTACGCCGGAGGGGCGCCCGGCGCTGTCCAGATGCGGATCTGGCGGCTGGAATCTCGACCACCTGCTTGGGGTCGGATGGTGCACCGGCGGTGGCGACGGCGGCCCATCTGGGCCCAGCGCCTTGGTCCCCTTGGGAGGGGAATGTCGCACGTGCAGATCGCGGCTGCTGCTGGAACGCAGCAGCGGCTGGGGCCTCCTGTGCAAGGGGCTGCATTTCACCGCTGGAACTGGAGCCGGAACGCTGGAGGCAGTGACCACCGGCCATTTTTTCTGTGGAAGAAAACAAACAAACAGATTCAGGGATGCTTCCCCCCTACCTGGCGCGCCAGCGGTCGGAGGATTAACTCCTGTCGCAGGGGTCCCGAGAGACCCCTTTTTAGAGATTCGGCCGGGGGATGATCCTGAATAAGTTCGTCGGGGAAATAAATGGGAATGAATGCAACGGCCGGTGGTGGGGGTGAAGACCTAGTGCAAGAAGAAGTAAATGCACTGGAATTTAGATAGGTTCGGGCCGCACGGGGGCGTAATACCCTACTCTTGTATGGATGCTATAACTGTCCTGAGGAAGTCCCTCAAGGATGTTGCTGGTTACAAGAATGTTGCCCTAACTAAGAGCTTGAGGCTCCTTGTTCCTCGGCTGGAACTGTGCTCAACCTTGCTCACAGTGTCTACTCTCGCGCTGTGTTCTTCGTGGGGTTCGGGTTCTTTCGCTGTTGTTCTCCAGGATGGCTCCTCGCTGTGGTTGGTCTCTTCTTTTTCTCTTCTGTGTTGCCGACTATTTTAAGTACTCGCTAGCCACGACATGCCCCGAACGGAAAGGAGGGGGCTCGAGTTCCGAGACGCCATAAATGGAAAGGGCGTCATCATTTCTTCTGGGTGAAGTGACCGGGGGTGGAAAAATGGGTCGCATGCTCAGTCGCCCGTCACCATAAATGCCCTGGCAACGGGCGCCGTGGAGAGGGCCCACCGGGCAGCCGCAGAGCAACCCGGCGTGCTCGCCCTGTCTTGTTCCCCTGCTACAACAGTGCGGCAGACGAAACGCCTTGATCCTCACGACGTTATCCCGAGACAAGCCGGATGGCACGGGACGGGACCTGTGCAATTAATGACCCCACGCCTCTCTACCAAAACGTGGCAGGAACTGACGCTGAGCACGACGGGAGCAGTTGGAGGTGTTAGGCCACGCACGCTCATTAAATGCGGCCTCGGACCTCTGGCTGGTTGACACCTCATCGGCAGGCCCCTCGGGGGCCTTTCTGGGTTGTCGGGGTACCGAGTGCTTGGGGGTACTGTTCACATCCCCGAGCACTCTCTCCCGAGCACTCTTGCACGAACCTTCGGGGAACCGAGTGCTCGGAGGCTGCCACGTGCAGCCCCGAGCACTCTTGTACGGATCTTCGGGGAACCGAGCGCTCAGGAGCTGCCGCACACAGCCCCGAGCACTCTCTCCCGGAACTTAGCTCTTCTGATCGTCGGGGGACTAGGGTGCTCAGGGGTGACCGAGCACCTCCCTGAGCACTTTCTTCCCGGTACTCGGATTCCGTGGATCATCGGGGAACTGAGGTGCTCGGGGATCACTGACTGTGGCCCCGAGCACCTTCTCCTGGGACTTGAGCTTTTCTCTTCCTATAGGAGAGACCTCGCGGGGTGGTGCCATGTGGCGGATGGCTGGCCTGGCCTCGGGATTTAGGGACCCCTGGTTCCTGATACACCGACAGCGCCTAGCCTATTTCTACACCTTTCCTAAAACAAGATCTCCAGTGATGAGTTTCCTAGGTTGAATCTTTTGACTATGATTCCTACGCAACGCTTGCTGATACTTAGACGCTCAAATAGATGTTCGATCACGATACTCCTTGAGTAAATTGATGATGTCTGCTCGTAACAGTGCTTCCTCATCCTCCGAGTAACTTTCCACTCACGGTGATCCGAACTGCAACTTAGTCGAGAGCACTGTCTATGCTCCATAAACTAAGAAGAACAGAATTTTACCGGTGGCCCTGTTAGTCAAAGTACGAATAGCCTATAATACCGAGGGAAGTTCTATCACCCAGCATTTCGAGTAAGCCTTTAGCCTGTCGAAGACTTGAGTTTTGATGCCCTGAAAGACTATACCATTAGCAAGTTCAACTTGACCGTTACTTGTGGGTGAGCTACTGAGGTGCAGCAGGTTTTGATGCTAACTTCTTCACAGAACGCAGTGAAGGCCCCAGTTCTGAACTAGCTACCATTATCCGTATTTATCCGATGCAAAATACCGAATCGAGTAATTATACTCCTCATGAAATTCTTAGCCGCTTATGCGGTTATCATTCCCACGGATTCGGCCTTGATCCACTTAGTGAACATGTCAACAGCCACGACTAGGAACTTATAACCACCTTGGGCCCTTGGAAATGGTCCCAGGATATCTAAGCCCCAGACAAAGAAAAGCATGCAATATTAGAACTGCTAAAAACGGCCAAGAAAGAGTAATTATTTGCAGAGCTTGGGTTGGTCAAGTGGTCTCCCTTCCAAAAAATTGACAGCTCTCGTATTTTTTGACCAGCACGGAAGCATCCTAGAGGGCAATCGGCCAATTGAATCCTGGATGAAAAGCTTTTCCGACCACTATGCGGTAAGATGCATGATTACCACACATGTCTTTATGGATATCGAGCAATATTTTATTGATCTCTTCATGCGTCATGCACTTAATCAATATTATGTTACTCCCCTATATGTAGAGCTTGCCGTTTACCAAAGCATAGAGCCTAGACTTACGAACAATTTTCTCTACAGATGCATCATCATTAGGGATGTCTCGACCTTCGAGATAGGTTTGGTACAGAGTCATCCAAGTTGGTTCACGTTCGAGTAGTGTAGCATTCGTGTCTGTGGGTTCTACCTCGCTGAGTGGATCAGACTGCTGGTCGAGTTAGGCAACATCCGTTCGCCAAACTGTTAGGACAGATGGTTTGAGGAGTTTCTCATTAAAGACTCCTATGGGTACTGGAGCTCAGGAAGAAGCGAGCCTAGCAAGTTCATCCGCACCGGAGTTGTCACCCCTCCTAATGTGCATTACTTCTAACCCTTTGAACTTCTGCTTGAGCTTTCGCAACTCGTTCAGGTAAACTTCCATGTTGTCTTTCGAGCACTGGTAGTCCTTTTGTACTTAGTTTACGACTAATTGTGAGTCCCCTTTCATGAGAAGTTGCATGATTCCAAGTGATTCAGCTATGCGGAGCCTGTTTACTAGTCCCTCATATTCTACTACATTATTAGAAGCTTTAGAATCAAATTGAACAACGTATCTGAGTTTGTCGCCTGTTGAAGATTTAAGTATAATGCCAGCCCTAAGCCTTCAAGTGTGAGTGATCCATCGAAAAAGAGCGTCCAGTGGTCTTCGACCACACTTAGCCTTGTTTCTTCATCGCTTGTCCATTCGGTGATGAATTCCTCTAGTCCTCCTGACTTTACACTTGTGTGTGTCACATATCCGTTGTTGAACTCATTGAGCACAACTGCCCATTGCACGATTCGTCCAGTAGCCTCCCCATTGCGTATGACATCTTTCAGCAGATACCTCATCACGATGGTGATCTTGTGTGATTGAAAATAGTGTTGTAGCTTCTGGGAAGACATCAAGACTGCATATAATAACTTCTGCACTTGTGGTTATCGTAGTTTAGCGTCGTGTAGGACTTCGCTCACATAGTAAACAGGTTTCTAGACCTTGGCCTTTCTCTCGGGGTTTTCTCATTTGACCATCAGGACCGTGCTTACAACTTGTGGGGTAGCTTTTAAATCCTAGAAAGCATGCTCTGCTTCTTTCTTCCACTCGAACCGATCGTATTTCTTTAGCAGATTGAAGAAAGGTATCTCTTGCTCTCCCATCTTAGAGATGAATTGACTAAGAGCTGCAATGCATCATGTTAATTTTTGAACTTCTTTCGGTGTTCGAGGTGATCGAATCTGGTCCTTCGATTTTGCCTGGATTGGCCTCAATACCTCGACTTGAAACCAGGAACCTGAGAAGCTTGCCGAACGGAACGTTGAATGTGTATTTATCGGGATTAAGCATCATAAGTTACTTCCTGAGGCTGTCGAATGTTTCCTTGAGATCGATGATCAATGCATCTTTAGTTCTAGACTTGACTACAATATCATCAACATACGCTTCCATATTGTGCCTAATTTGGGTTGTAAATAATTCTGAATACACCATTGACAAGTAGCACCAGCGTTTTCTAAACCGAATGGCATCTTTATATAGCAGAATACACCGAAAGGAGTGGTAAGTTTTCACCTCATCCTCTATTCCCATGCTAACTTGGTGATACCCCAAATATGCATCTAGAAAACATAGTATTGCACAACCTGCCCTGGAGTCGACGATCTGGTCAATACGAGGAAGAGGGAAAGGATCCTTGGGAAAGGCTTTGTTGAGGTTGGTGAAGTTGATGCACATTCTTCATCTGCCATCTGCTTTCTTGACGAGGACGGAATTCATAAGCCATGTAGGATGATGAACCTCTCGAATAAACCCGTCTTTCGGAGTTTGCTGACCTCCTCCTAGATGGCTTCCTTCCTATCCTCCATAAATCTTTGTTGCTTCTGTGCCACGGGTTCAGAGTCAGGCTTAACGGTTAGTCAATGCTCGATCACCTCCCTTGGGACTCCGGACATATCAGACGGTTGCTACGCAAACACGTCTTGATTTGCCAGGAGGAAAGTAATGAGCTTGAGTTCCTATTTAGGGTCAAGGTTAGCCTCAACCTTAACCATCTTGTCTGGTTTAGACAGGTCGAGGGCATTGCCTTAGCGTCACCATCAGTCTTTTTGTCATTGGTGCCGTCATCGGTCTCACCCTTGGCGGCATCGTTGGACTTGGAAGTGTTAGCAAGACTTACAAGCTTGGAGTCCTTGATCTCAACAGTGGCTTGATGCTTTTGACACTTGGAATCTATGCCCTTAGAAGTGGTTGCCACTCGACTGAGGTGTTCGACCATGTTCAGTCTTTGCTTGTCATATTTGACTGTTGCACGCTGATCTCCCCTGATAGTTATGACCCTTTTGGGACCAAGGATCTTGAGCATAAGGTATGCATAGTGCACCACAGCCATAAACTTACCTAGCATTGGGTGGCCCAGGATCACGTTGTACGCTATCTCAAGGTCTACGAATTCAAAGGTAAGCTTCTCTGTACGTAAGTTTTCGGGCATGCCAAATGTAACCGGCAACTCGATCTGGCCCAGAGGCATGGTCGATGAGTTGGGGACTATACCATGGAAAGGCTCAACTCCTGCCTTAAGCTCTAACCTCTGAGCTTCCATCTTGTCTAGGGTCTTGCCGAAGATGAGGTTAAGCGAACTACCCCCGTCGACCAAGGTTCGAGAAACTTCGATATTGAGGATAGTCGGTTGGACCACGACCGGGTATTGATCAGGGTGTGGAACTCCAGTCGGATGATCAACTTGATTGAAGGTGATTGGAACCTCCGACCACTTTAGGTATCGAGTATGCCAAGTTAGAGCCAAATTGACCTCTCGTTCGACCGTCTTATATTGCCTATTAGATTCATATGTCACAGATCCTCCGAAGATGTGTGCTAGACTTTGGTCGGCCTTGTGGAATTCGGGCTCGTCACCATTAACATTCAGCTTGGCATGTTTGTTGTAATGCTCAGCAATAACGACCTTGAGCTTTTCATCGACCTTCTTTTTTATGACATGGCATTCATCGAAATCGTGTTGGCTGGTCCGACGAACGGGACACAACTTCCCACCACCTAAACTCAGGCCTTTGTTGTCCCCACTATTGCGTGACTTGCTCCTATCGGCGGCAGCTATGACCATATTTGGACCCTTGCACTTGTCGTTGGGTTTGTTCCCGAGTGGATCCGTGTCGCGGGCGCCTCGCTTGAAGGCGACAATGACTGACTCGTCGGAGATATCAGGAACCTATTATGCCTATCGTTGAATTGGCGAATGAAATCTTGGAGTGATTCATCCTCATCCCCGTTCAGTTGATGGAGATCATTCTCCATTCTTGGGCACTCGAATGTACCTTGGAATTTGGCTATGAACTGAGGCTTCAACTCGGCCCACGATCAGATCGAGTTATGAGGCAGGTTCTATAACCAGGACTTGGCAGGTCTATCGAGCGCGGTCAGTAGATAATTGGTCATTACCTTGTTGTCGCTGCCGCTGCTCGAATAACCATGGTATAGATCTATAACCACTTGTTGGGGTTGGACTTCCCATCATACTTCTGGATCTAGTCCGCCTTGAACTTCTAGGCTATTATAACGACCAAAGTTCGTGTATGAAAGCTTCATAGCCTCCATCAAATTCTTCAGGAGGAGGTGAGGGAGGACTATCACGCCTGTTCCTTCAAGCAGGGGAGTCACGTCGACCATCTCGTCCTGGAGATTTGTGATCGTAATAATGGTGGTCATCCTCACGGTGTTCATCACAGCAGTTGTCTATCACTGTACATAGATCATGCTGATTGTGAGGAATGCGATTCCTCAGGTCTTCCTGGTTTCTGCACCTATGGGTATGGCAGTTACAGTTTGGCCAGTAAAGTGGTCCTCAGGCTCGATCACCTGAGCTTCCCTCCTGGGATCCCTCGACTTGGGGGTGCTCGTGTTCGTGGCCTCTCGAGCCAGCGCCTTACCGGCTGGGGTGCCTAGAGTTACTAGGATTATTCGCTCAAGTAGATTGGATCTGGGCCGCATCGAGAAGGGTCCTGACATGATTAACCATAGGGGTTAAAGAATTTGTTGGATCCAATTCCAGAACGGATCTCGGAATCAGATGGGCTCCCTGGATATTAGCATCTAGAGTGCTAAAAATATCGCTACCTAGACTTGGTTGTGCTTGAGACGATGCTGCTCCATGATTGCTATTTTGAGGGGGCTCATTCCTCGATGCTTGAGCTGTTGGCGGTGGAGCTGTGCCCATCGGAAGTTGTCGTTGAAGACCAGGAGGTACCAGACCTCCTATGGTCTATCGATGGAGAGTTGTGTCAAGGATACGATAGGCTCCAGCTGCAGATGTCTCTAGTGGTATATCACCAGTAACGCAAGTACCATGAGTGGCGGCCACCGCTGTTGGATCCTCAGGAATTCACGTGCTATTTTTTACCATGGAGTTTGGATCTACAGCTATTAGATCAGTGGGTGGGGTATCGGCTCCTCTAGCTATGAACACGAATCAATCTGTTCGGCAGCTCTGGCTGGCGGTTGAGTCGTCGTCACCACCCTCGTCGCTGTCAGTGTCTATGTATTGGATAACATTAGGCTCCCTAGGATCCCACTCGAGATATCCCTCCTCAAGGTATGCGTCCAATGGTCTGGACTCGATAATACATGTGCGGATTAGTTCATCTTGATGGTCCCAACGGAAGATCATAGTTCCGAATGTGACCTCTGGTTCGACTAGGGGTAATTCAAGGGTGATTGTTGTTGACCCGAAGTGGTCATAGAAGCTGATGTCGAAGAATCCGATGCTGATGTGCACTTGAGACATAGTCAATCCTGAAGACGTCGAAGTCCTCTACCTAGAGCGTGAACTCTCAAGGATTTGTTCCTGACAATGTGTCTGGAAATAACGGGGTTACCTTCATAGATCAAAGATCGAACATGAAGCGAGTTACACGCAAGCGATGTATACAGGTTCGGGCCTCTGATTAGAGTAATACCCTACGTCCTGTATGGATGGTTATGTGTATGTATTCACTCGAGTACATGCAATATGGCTAACCTATTATAAGGAGTAGATTGGATCTAGTCTAATCTAGGGCTAAAGTCATCGAGTTCCTCCTGCACTAAGGTCTTGATACCTGTCTCCAGTACTCGGGAGAAAGAGAGAGTCTCCCCCGAGGGGTCTAGGTCCCCGCCTTACATAGGGTTAATGTATCGCCTCTCATCCACCCGTAATTGATAGGGAGTCATTTTTCTTGTCGTCCAAGTAGATAGATCGATCATGGATACTAGTCTTCTCGAGTTGGGTAAGCAATCGAGACCTTCCTAGTATACACCTTTTGGATTCTGGACATATCAGGTACCACGGATTCGGTTTCATAATATTCAGAGTTGTTAAGTATGAACACGACATATCCCATCCGTATATGGTATACTCCTTTGTATATACCACATAGTTAGATATTCGACACTATCACAGACATGTTAACCTGACGAATAAGCCCCGCTTGCAGTCACATAAACTCCCGGACAGTCTGTTTTATGAACTACTAGTTGTTGTGAGACTGCAAGCGGGGCCCTATGTTTATGGTAGCGGGGCTAGGACAGCTCATCTAGAATATGTAGTTTTGCGATAAAATCAACGTTAAATATGCAGTTTTGTGAAATTTTCTTAAATATATAGTTTTATGATAGTTTTACCAAGTATATGTAGTTTTATGATAAAATTAACATTAAATCTGTAGTTTTGTGAAACTATTGCTCAAATTTATAGTTTTGCTATAATTTTATCAAACTTTATGTAGTTTTGCAAAATTTACTCATACTTCTTTATAAGTGAAGTATATATTTTTTCTGAGATGTATATACTACTTTTAAAGATGTACATATTCCTTTATGAACACTTGTTAAAGGGGGAGTATGTACACCCAGGATTAAAAAAATGCTTCCTATTTAAGCATAAGTAGCATACCTGTCTCCAGTAAACAAAAATACCTGGCATATGTAGAACGTACGCTTGTAATCAGTTGCAAGTCAAGCAAGTGTGTATATGATCAATAGACACTATATGAAAAACAGATAAAGAAGACACTACATACCTGTCACTTAAGAGTAATAGTGACGCGTCCTGTTATGACCCGTCATTTATGTAGCCTTGGGTTGGGGCCGAACCATAATCTGTCACTTATGATAGCATTAGTGACGGGTCTTAATATTTATCCATCACTAATGACATTAGTAATAGGTAAAATTATGACCCATCACTAATGACCAACTCATCAGTGATAGGTCTTCAGTGACTGGTCCCTTTGGGCCAGTCATAAATAACGGGTCATGTTATGACTCGTCATTGATGACTCAGCTCTGTTATTAGAGCTAGACATGTACTGTCTTTTCTTACTTAATTTTTCAAACTAAAAACTAAACGTATTGTGCAGATCTGAAAAGATATTGTGTAGAAATGTTACAATCATGCTATAGCTGAACATTTACGCATAAAAGCACAAATATAAATACTAAACTTCTAACCATGCTATAGCTAAGATTCAAATCAAAGAGGCATGAGACTGTAAATATTTATAGAAAAAAAACATTAACAAGTTACAACTTATGTTTAGCCTATTGCATGAATTTCCATTCACACGTTGAACAAAGCTGGTGTAGGGTAGGATGGAGTAGTAGGCACAAATATTTTTTATTTTTCTTTTATTTTTCAGCAGCACTAAAATAGGAATCATTTTATATTTCTGCTCAAGTTTTATGTAAGGGGTGGCGACTATGGAGACAAACACGCGTTCCGAAAATAATGTAGAAACATCAGCAGGTGAGAACTCAATCTTTCAGGCTATTTTTTACTGTGAAAAATTTCCGGACCTGGCAAAGTGGGGGAGAAACGGATATAACTTTTTCTGTAGATGTTCATAGAGTAAAAAAATGTGAAAATCGAAATCTGTATGCAAAAGTTATGCATGTTTTACCGAAAGTACTGTGGATCGCATATTGGTAAAAAGAACCATTGGTAACGGGTCAAGATTACGACCCATCACTGTTGTACAGTCATTAGTGACATATCATGGTTATGACCTGTCACTTCTGACCTTCGGCAAAAAAGGTTAAAAGGATAAAATATCCGGTTTCATCACAACGCATGCGAGGAGAGGTCGCGTGTTCAATTCCCACGAAACACAGGTTATAAAAATAGTGTGAAAAATATCAAGTGACCCATGAAAAGTGGTGGTGGTGGTCCCTGTGTTGGAATAGCTTGGGTAAAATAATTTTTTTTGACTTTTTTATGTTAAAACGTTCATAAGTGACGGGTCACAGTTAGGACCTGTCATTGATGATCTTCATAAGTGATAGGTCACTATTACAATCCGTCACTAATATGATTATTAGTGACTAATCATGAAAAAGATCTTCAATAACAGGTGATAATTGTCATAAATGATGACCCGTCACCCCTCCGTCACCGATGACTAGTTAGGATCATTATTTATGATGATTATCATCTATCATTGATGATCTTTTTCACGTATAGCTAGTCATCGGTGATAGAGAAGTGATGAGTCGTCACTTATGATAATTATTATCTATTATTGAAGATCTTTTTTCACATAGTAAGAGGTGCGAGACTAGAGAACTCATCGGTGACGGAGGGGTGAGAGGTGTGAGACCAGAGGACGTGACGTTTTACCTGCTGGTCAGTTGATCATCTTCCATTAGTAACGTATGAACCACAGTCCACATCACAAACAATAGCCTCTATGCAGGCATAGTGAGGAGCATTAAATTGTCAATAGCGTGTCTTTGGTACAGAAAAGAAAGCGAGAACAATCAACAGATTGCATCCACGGGGTAAGAATCCGAAAGTAGATAACATATCCGATTATATTATTTAAAATAGATAATATATCACTATATTTATAATTTTAGCATGTATATTTGATACTCATTTATCAAAAACGGATTTTTGACATATCGTGCCCCGAAAATAAGCCGGCTCCACCATTTTCGACACACGAGGTGCCGAACACGGTCCTGCCCCACCGTTTTTGGCACACGAGGCACCGAATATGGTCCACAGAACCGTATTCGACACTTCATATGCCAAAAACCCTAGGTATTCAACATATCGTGTACCAAAAACGCGGGCTGGGGTTCCTTTGCGTCACGTCATGTCGCCTCATTGTCGCGTCATGTCGCATCGATGTCGTTTTTTTGCTGGCCGTGTTTGGTGCGTCATGTGCTGCCCGCTATAAAATGAGGAATGAGGAGGGAGGAGCAGCAGCATAGGTGAGGAGGGAGGAGCAGCAGCAGAGGCGAGGAGGGAGGAGCAGCAGCAGAGGCGAGGAGCAGCAACATAGCGTGAGGCGAGAAGCAGCAGCGCAAAGAGACGAGTAGCAACAGCGTGAGGTCATAGTAATTAGAGTAAGTAGATTATTTAATACGTTCAATTATATTTGATAAATTATATTAAGTTGATAAATTAGAGTACTTATATTATATATGTAATTAATACTTAGATTAGTATTAGTAATATGAGTAAGTAGATTGTTTAATCTGTTCAATTACATTAAATTATAGTAAGTTGATAAATTAGAGTACTTAGATCATTTAAATAGTTTGCTTATATGAATTTGATCAGTTAGTGTAATTATATTATTGACTTAGTTTAATAACTTAAATTTCATTAACCATTGTAATTAGGTTATTTTCTTCGTATAATTGTCTACATGTCATTAACCAGTATAATTAGAGTATTTATTTAATTTAATTAGAGTTATTAGAGTGATATATTTAATCAGAGTAATTAGTTTAACAGAACTAATTTAATTATTAGCTTAATCACTTAGGTTAATGTACTTATTATTTATCGAGGAGCGTAATTAGTTGTGTATCGTACATACATCTAAGTAGTTATTTTATTACATGTAAGTTTGTTTAGCAGATACGGTATGACTATCCATATTTATTATGGAGAACGTTTTTCTATTTTGCATGTTCTAATGCTGCAGTTGAGGAGTGCATGGAGGCTTCAGAGTCCAAACAGTGTACACAGTCTCCTCAGACTACAATGACACTACCGCATGTAGTATCGACTCATCACGAGGACGTTATTGACTGCACGCAGTAAACGCCTAACTGGAGCGACACGCTTGATTTCGACTGGGTTGCTGTAGTGCAGGCCAACAGCTTCGCTGAGCTCCTAAGCGGACAGTACCCCAATATCCCGATGCACTTGGGGTTTCACAGTGGTACCAGCATAGTGAGCCTTCATCACACCGGACTCCGTCAGAGCACGTACTACAGGCGTCCACACTTCCATATGAGGATCCTTCATCATGGTATATGCAAGGCCGAGTTAGTGGGTCTGGATACACGTTTGATGGGGTCCTACAAGGCAGGACAATGATGATGACGATCAAGGGCACACGTGATAGGGTCTAGCACGGGTCATTGGGATGAGGACCACACACTCGCTAGGCGCTTACACTCCTGGGGATTGCGTGCGACGGCGTCGTCATTGAGTAGCTAGTACAGTTTTTCGGAGCACTTATACTTGTTCATGATACATGTATTATTCACTTTATTGTCGTAGTTATCTCTATTATATCTTATTTATTGTATTGTTAATGTAGTTACTTTAATTTATTTAATATTTATCAAATAATTATGGCACATAACTTTATTTATTAGTTATTTATTAAGCATCGCTACATATTAATTATGATATTTAATATTTGTTTATTGTTTATTAAAGAATCAGGGATTCGTGCTGTAGTCCAAAACCAGAATGTTGCAGTCAAGGATCAATACATTCATGCCACCAATGCATTGATGTTTCAGCAGCAATACAGTAGAAGGTTCGATAAACACCGCAAGAGGATGTTCACGCACCACATCGACATGGCGTACAATAAACAAGGAAATAGGATATGCTCCTACCGTGATAGCTCAAGATGACGACAAAGACAACGATTTCATACCACAACGACCCCTCCCTCTGAGGCCTTCATCTCTGGAGGACACTGATGACCCTATGTGGATTTATCCATCCTTACAACTTCCAATCACTACCTCGGAGACGACAACCATCTTACCTTAATAGCCTTAACTGGCACAACCGGTATTCTTCCGCTAATTTATGTCATCACTTTTCACCGTCATCTTGAGATAATCTAGATATTCAACAGCTATGCACTATGCATCCTGAGATCAATGATACAAGGGGGAATATTGCTACTATATTTTAAATTGTGCATGTTCAAATATGGCTAAGTGTTAAGGCTGCCCACAACCTTTCAGACTATATGGTGAATTAGGAATTTTAAAATGTATATCTAAATGAGCAAATAATTTTCATTTTTATTGAAAGTTGGCAATTGATAACATTAATGTGCTTAGACTCAAACTATGAGATATGTTCATACCTATATTTTGACTCAGTCTTTAGATGCGAAGTGACCATACGACATAGCTTTAAGCATAAAATAACAACACATTTATTATAACTCTATCTTTAGACATGAAGTGACCACATGACAGAGCTTCAAACATGAAATTATAATACGTCTCTCTCGCATCTTTAGACACAAGACAACAAAGGCGACTGGCGCAAAGCAATCCTGACCGTTTTCAGCACATAAGGTGTCTAATACGATATTATAGATCATATTCGGCACCTCATGTGACGAATACCTTAGATTTTGGCACATGAGGTGCTAAATACGGTCCACAATACTATATTCGGTACCTCATGTGTCGAAAACGGTGAAACCGGCTTGTTTTTGGGTACGATATGCTGAAAATTCAGTTTTGGTAAATAAGATGTTAGATATTCATGCTTAAATTGTAAATACAGTGATATGTTATCAATTTCGCTAAATACGATTAGATATGTTATTTATTTTTTTATTTTCCCTATCGATGAAGGTAGCGGCTAGTCCCGCAACGTGTGCATGGAGTTTACCACAAAATGCATATGATCCGGCTAGCCACGCAACATGTGCATGGAGGTCGATCGGCCGGCAGGTCGCATGCATTTCGTACGTCGGAAGGACATGCGGCACGCATTTTTGCCCTGGCGCGCACTGGTGGATGGTCGATGGGGCTCGATGCTGCCGGACTCGAACGCGCCTCCTCCGATCCAACTTCAATTCGACCCGTGTGATGCCACGATGTACGTACGCGGTCGTGTATTTGCCAGTGGGATCGGATAGCTTTCTCTTGCCGGCCGGCTGCTAGTGCTAGCTAGGGCATCATGCACGGAACGATGCGTTGCTCTCGACAACAGCTAGCCATACGCCAACGACGCGACTGCACACTGCCCTTTAGGTCGAAGGCGCCCTTCCTACACATGCGATGCGAGCATGCATGCATGCGTTACTCGCTAGCCAGATCCGCGCTGACAGAGCGATCATCGCCGTTATCAGCTTTGCGGTCGCCAATGACTAGCTGCTGTAGCTGGCAGCAAACTAAAAGCTGGTGCAGTCTTGCTGCAAAACTCTCGCCATGCTGGGACTGGCACTGGCCTGCCGTCGCTGAGTTGGTTTGGTTGGACAACAAGGCGAGCTGTAGCTAGGTGGTGGCACCCAAGGCGGTGTGTTGGGGACTGGTGTTTGGATGCGTGATGCGTCCAAGCAAAGAAACAAAGCGTGACAGGTCAGTGCCAACAGGACCAGCCGAAACAGCTCATGCATGCGCCCGATACGACACACATGGCACGCTGATGCAAACAATCGAGCTGGGGACCGGCGATGGCGAGGGCAAATCCATTCCGGTGCCATGCGTTGCAAGACGCTCTCTCTCTCTCTCTCTCTCTCTTCTGCGCGCGCGGGCGCTAGTTTGGTACAAAAGCTGTGGCGGCCCTGTACGTCAGTACGTGTCGATGCGTGCGCATTCGTATGCAGGCCCCTGTATCGTGCATCAAAAGGCGCGAAACGGCAGGGAGCGCACGGACGGGTGCCCCGCTCCAATTAGGCCTCTCTTCAAACACGGGATTTTTTTTCCGGTTTTCTAAGAAATTAAACTGATTTTTGTAAAATTTATAATTTCTATATTTTTTTTGTGTTCCAAAGAGCTTTTAAGATGAGAGCTTCGACTCCGAGAACATACTGGATTAGAGTTTATAAGATGAAATAAAGTAATTTAAATATTTATTTTTAATTTAAAATAAAAATAAGATGACTATATCAAAGACTTCTAATATGTCTATAGTTTTATCTCTAAAAATTTCTAAATCTAAAGATAGTTAACTCTAAAAAAATTTAGAACTAAAGCTTTATTAAACAGACTTCAACCTACGCATAGTCAAAAGAAAGTCGGAGGAGCTTGACTTAAGAATATTCCTAGTGGATCCAGTTGTTATCTTTTATTTTTCTCAGCATATTTCTAAAAACATTTATTCTTAATTTTTCATACCTCATAATACTTAGAAATATCTTTTATTTTCTCTCCTTTAAATATTAACTGTCTAAAATTCTACTCTACACAAGATTTCCCTATCTATCAACTCTCACCTTTTTTCTTTACATACCATAATAATAAAGACTAACTACTCTCTATCGTCATTGTAATTGCCTAAGCAGATGCACGGCAGGCCGTGGTCGAGGGGCACCCGAGCCGAGCGGACGGCGCTACCCCGCATGTACTATGCCGCTGGGTACGTGCTGATTAATAGGGTATGGGGAGGGCGCTGGCAGTTTCTAGGGTAGAAAGAGAATGTATACTATCCACATTTTAACCCTAAATAAAATAGGAAGAGAGGTACTTTACTAATAGAAGGCGCGCTTCACACTTATATTATACATAAACACTCGTATGCGTTTGTAAACATGTTAAGAAACGATTAGGATGCTCAAGACATTTAATGTGTAGAAACATATAATATCACTGAACACACACACATATATATATATATATATATATATATATATATATATAGGACACCTATTCTATACTCCTAGGAGTATGTACTCCCACATGCAATATACCACCTAAACAAACACTTTATACTCTTTTATCATTTTTAGTATACTCTAATACTAATTCTAAGATACTCCAATATGAGTTGTATGAAAAAAAATTCAATGTTAGCCTTTCATTTTTGCTATATACTCTTTTTTATACATAAAAGAAGTATATACGCAAATTAAGATAAAAATCATGGAATTTCATAAAAATTTTCGTGGGATTTGTATTGTAGTATCTTATAATTACTAATAAAGTATATTTAAAGTGATAAAGAAGTATAACACACGTGTAAAAGTGGTATATGAGAGGTGGGAGTACATACACCCAGGAGTACATACTAGTTTTTCTATATATATATATATATATATATATATATATATATATATATATATATATATATATACTGACTTTAGTCTAATCTGAACCTAGTCCGAACGCTATTGAAAAAAACCCGACAAGACGCACGGGTTATCATCCAGAAATCGAACCCGCAGAGGCTAAGTGAACAATAACGTACCAAGCCAACCGAACCCGTGTTCAGTTCTCAAGGGGCTGGGGGCTTGCCCTATAAGTATCTGTTTCACTACTACAGAACACAACATATGTAACGTCTCATCAGTATCGGCTCAACAGTAATTAGCACTAAAAATATAGCAGTGCCAGTTATTAAACTCCCGCGTGCGAACAATGACTGAGGAGCAAAGAACCGGCACTGATTGTGATTATATCAGTGCAGGTTCTAGCCACGAACCGGCACTGATAGTGACTGTATTAGTGCCGGTTTCAGTCACGAACCGGTACTGATAATCAGTATCAGTACCGATTCTAGCTACGAACCGGCATCGAAGATTGCTATTGTTACAACTCATCTTAAAAAATTCATAACTTTTTCACACAAAGTTGGATGGGGAAAAACCTTATGTGAAAATTATAGCTCTCGATGAAATCTACAACTTTGTAGTTGAAAACTTTTTAATTTGGTATCATTTAATTGCCTAAATAATTATAATAAAGTTGCAGGAGTGGTCGATGACAGCTCACATTAAAAAATTCATAACATTTTCACACGAAGTCGGATAGGGAAAAACTTTATATGAAAATTGTAGAACTCGATGAGATGTAAAACTTTTAGTTGACAATATTTTCATTTGAGATCATTTAGATGTCCAAATAGCCATTTAAACATTCGGTCAGAAGATATAAAAGGATTTATTGTGCTACTATACTCACGAACGGACGATAGCTGAGATGGTTAGAGGGGTCACGCGCGCGCGTAGGCTATGAGGTCTTGAGTTCGTGTCTTGGTTGCTGCATGCGAGTGAATATCGCGTGACTTATGAATGTTAGGCGCATTCCGGTGGGCACCCTCTGGTCGGGTGCCCCTGGTCGCGAATTTTTTTAAAGCTTTTTTCGAACAAAAAATGTTGAATCTAGATCGAGACTATCAGTACTGGTTGGTAGCTCTAACCGGCACTGATAGTGATTTTCATTGCGGTTTCATACCTGACACTGATAGTCAATGACTATCGGTGCCGAGTAATCAGTGTCGGTTCAAAACCCGTCACTGATGACGATTTTGAACCGAAACTGATGAGGGTTTTTGCAGTAGTGTCCTAAACCAACGCTTCCAAGGACCAACACGGAGAACACGACGACTTGACCAGCATTGAGCTCTATGGCCGACAGCGAGCAAAAATCTTCATACGATGGAGCGGAGACTAGAGATCATAGAAGCCGCACCTTGGCCTCGCCCGGCTGGAGCTTCTCACCTTCCTCGGACTCCATCACCAGCCGCACCTTGGCCTCCACATCCTCCGCGCTCACCAGCTCCTCGTCGTAGCTCTCCATCACCACCAAGACCTTCAAACGCTCCATGATGAACTTATAAACACACTGCTGCGCAAACCGAGAGAGAGATGGAGGAGAGGAGGAAGAGATAAGATAGAGATAGGAAGGGGATCGATGAGAGATGCTCTCGTGAAAAGATAAGGTAGAGAGAGACAGGAGTGGACTCGAGCTGACGAGCCAAAACGCGATAATTTTTTTAGGTCTGATTTTTATTAGTGTCAGTTGCAGATGTAACCAACATTGAAACAGGATTATCAGTGCTAGTCCATGGCTGAAACTAACACTGATAGTATCAGTGTCGGTTCCAGCTACGGACCGGTACTGATAGTCTTTTCAGTGTCGGTTCTTAGCAACTCACTCATTTTTCGTGTGCGGGAGATTAAGAACTGATACTGATACATCTTCAATCACGGTTTGTACATAATCGGCACTAATATGATGTTACTTATGGCCTATTCTGTAGTAATGTAGCTTGCTTGGACAAATTTCCATATTTTTAGGAGTTGATTGATTTGGTTCTCCACTAAATTCAGATAGTTCTCTTTCTCTCCAATCAATTGTCTTTTTTTTCTTATTTGACAGGTCATATTTTTGTCTAAAATTTTATAGAGTTAGATGATATAATCCTTTACACCATAATTTTTTTCTAGTTTTTTCATTACTATTTTAATAGTGTTTTGAATTTTGAAGTATTAGAATGCTATATTTTTATTTTTTAAATAGATATATTGCTCTTTTAACGGATAATAGGAGTACAGAGTTCCAAAGTTTCAAAACCGTCACATATATTATCAATTTTAAGATTTAAAAATATAAAAATAAAAAAGTCCTCAGTTCTACAAGCGTGCTAGCCCAAGTTTAGGGGACGCGAAGCGAAGCAAGGTCAGAGATGCTACAGTAGTTTGCGAGTGCATAAACAATAAAATTGCGAGCTACAAATTACTGTGGCAGTATTGTATCACTGAAATCCTGATAGTCCCTTTATGATCCGAAGAACGTAAAAACGCGAACTGTGAATTACTGTAAGTACTCGAAACAAAGTCAAAGATGCGAATCCAAGTTTAGGTAGTCGAACTGTAGAGACACCTGCCTGCCAGGTTGCCACCTTCACTCAAGCGGGCTGAAATGGCATCACGTCTTGCAAGTCCCTGGAGCCTAAGGCCTAAGCCCAGCTGTATATAGCATTAGGCCCACCCCAAGCACAACCTAGCACCAACACTCAGGCTGTAAATCTCCGTGTAACAGCCTCTCGAAAAGGAGAAAAAATATCACCCAGTAACAAAAATAAGTGTCAATAAAGTCTTCTTTTCTCCCTACAAGAAGGTTCAGACATCTTCTTCCAATTGTGAGATGATGCTTACAAACACTTGGAAGCCCTGGGCCATATCTGAAAACAGGCAGTACTCGTTCTTCGCATGGTATGTCTTCAGTAAGCCTGCAGTAGTGCAGTTAACCAGTAGCAACATTTGATAGACATTTACGTAAGATTGTATACATATGTTCGCGTAAACTGTAATAACAGAAAATTAAAATAGGATGCATGTGGCATGGCACTAGAGGAAAATGAATAGTACTAGTAAACAAAGTTCAGTATATACTGTCAGCCAGCTGAAGTAAGAGATACTGTCAGCCAGCTGAAGTCCAAAACATCAATTTCTTGCTTAATCACTTACCGTATCCAGCAGTTTGAACATCGAAGCCTTCATCCTACAAAAGTATTCAAAACGAGTTTGCTTTAGTTTATGGAGATTGGGTTCAGAAATAGAAGTCATTAATTATCTCAAACCTGTAATTTCCTAATCAGAGGTAATATGGTTCTACGTGACCGACTATTCCATCAGTTGCTTTGCATAGTGCTTGAAAGCCTCGAGACTCCAGATTGCAGGCTACCCCATTCATCACATCTCCATCAGAAGTCATTTCAAGCCTAGAAAAAACAAATTAATAAGTACACAAGCAAAAGGCATAATATCCCCAATGAATCAGGAATAGAAGATGCCAACGTGTTGAGACCAACACGACAATCGTCCCTCCACCACCTAATCGACAAAAGCGCAATTTTGGCAGCGATCAACAAGATCAGAAAAGATCACGAATCGATAAAGCTAGAACGAAGGTAACCAGACAAAACAGTGGCAATTATCCCCGCAGAAACACCACCACATCAAGCAAAACTCGAACCCTTCATTGCTTCGCACATAGAGGTTCTAGCAACCTACCCAGTCGCTGGGGTTGGTCGGGACGACGTCCATGTGCATTCCGACGAAGGAGACGATGCGGCCGGGGACGGTGCCGGGGTACTCGACGATGACGTTGCTCCTGCCCTCGGTGTAGCTCACCTTCCGCACGACGAGCGGGCCGCCCCCGGTCTCGGTGGACACCGGGCGGAGCGCGTCAACGACGTGCTGCGCCACGAGGTCCTCTCGCGGGACCTCTGTTGGAGCTACTGCAGCGTTTGGCATACAAAAGATGTCTATGCAGGTTCAGGTTCAGAAATGGATTCAAACTTGACACGGTTGTGGCGATGCCGGCCAAACGTTAAGAAGTCGTCACGTCGCTGCATCCAACTGCGACACCGTGGATTCAGATTTGACACGGATCCAGGGAAAGGGGAGCCATGCCACCGTTGTTGCTGTACCCGAGTCCCAAGCCACCCACTGCCACGTCGAAGAACTCGTCGCATGGGAGCTATGTCGCGCCATCAGAAGCCGAATGGAAGGAGAGGTGTGGTTCGGAGTCCTCTTTTAACTTGGATTCGGATGTATATTTCTTTTTAATATGCAAAGCTATCTAGGTCTTTCTAAGTTGACTAAGTTTTTTTTAAAAGCCAGACGAGAGACTGGCTTTCAGAAAATTAGGAGTACTAGGTTTGTAGAGGTAAGATCTATGTATACGAATCGGCGTCATGGTGGCCACAGAACCGGATCCTTTGCATTAATACAAAGAATCACTATTTGTACAGTATAATGATACTATAGCTATAGTTCTCTGTAGTAATCAAGTATCATATTATAGCAACAATGGAAGAATAGCTATCCGTCACACTGTGCGGATACTGACACTGTAGTTGCGTTATTGTAGTGACTGATCGGGAACGTCCATCACGAATCGGATGTTCGAGATCCACGCTAATGCAGAGGACCGTAGATCCTCTGTATTGACTCCTTCGGTGCAGAGGATCTGATCCGTGGTAAGGAAATTTAGCGTGCCCCAATTCCTATCACGTGTGTGTAACATAACTACATGGCCAGGTCTGACTTGATATTATCCGTCCGGCACAAGATCCCGGCCAACCTGACGACCGACACGCCTCGCCGTCCTCAACTCACCCGCCGCTGCCCACCTCTCGCCGGGGCAGTGGAGGCGGCCACTGCCCCGGCGGTGCCCACATTGAACTCGTAGAAAGTCCTCATCAGGTCCGTCCCGCCTGCTTCGCATTAGTTACGCGCACCGGCGCAGGGCACACGAAGACAGTTCTCACGCCCCACTGCCGACTCGGCGCGGGCTAAACTCGCTCTCCCGTGCTCGACCGTTTTGGTTGCTCCTACAACTGCTGCGCGCGTACGTCCCGGCAGCCGTCCAGCGCGCCGTCAGCCGGTGTCCCGCCACCTCCCACTCGTCGGCTACGGTTCGAGCCCCTGACGCCGCCGGCAGAAGCACGAGTCCGTTTGGTGGGTTACCGGGTAGGTCGGCGGAATGATGGAGGCTTGAAGAGAATGGAATCCGGTCCCGCCCGCTGCGTTCCGCGGACGACCAGAGTATTTGCCTCTGCTGGCTGTAGCTGCCCACTCAGCCAGGCAAAATATTTGCAGTCGAACTGAGATTTACAATAATATATCCTGCGGAGGCCTAGGCGCCTATGCGGCAATCACTCACATGAACTTCCTGAAAATATTTAGATAGGTAACAGTGTAGCCAGTAGCCTCTTCACAACAAATACTGCAATTGTACCAAATCTTAGGCAGCAAATGTTTGTACATTTTTGTGCAAGTGAATCCACTCATCCATTTAAGGCGAAAAAACAATACAAACTGACAATGTGTGTATTGATCAACAAGAAGGAATGCTACCGCCAAAAATATACAAACACAAATACTTCCTACCACATAAACAGGGCAGGGAGGGAAGAACAGATATCCCAGACTACAATTTAAATAAGAAACACATGGAAAATTGTCTGGTCTGCCCTGCCCCCTCTGCCGAAGTACAATGTTGAGAGACATCTGTGGATCCTCGAAATAACTGTTCAAAGGAGCCCAATAGACTTTGTCACTAACACCTTATCTCGTATGATCCAGCTCTCGTGATGTAGCGAACCCACTCAACAGTGTTGTAACCACTCTTCTCCCAGACCTGGAAAATGTATCACATGATGAGATTTTTCATCTCAGATGTTACAAGGTTCCATATCAACACTTGGTGCACATACCTTAAGGAACCGAACACGTAAACCAGAAGCAGTGAACATAGGAACCTACAGGAACCAGACATCAGATAGAGAGAAGAGGATAGTGTTGAGAAAGTAGTCAAACAACATAAACATATGATCAGTCGGGTAGCATATTCTGTAAGAATGACCAAGCATGAGCAAATATTACTCATAGAAACACTAGAAGACAATGCCTCAAACAAACAAATTCCAATGCCAAAAGCTACAAATTAAATTTCTTGCATAGGCTCAAGCTCAGATCATAAATAAAGAATGTATCTGAGATCTCTGCTACTTTGCATTTTCAGTTTCAAATTGTAGAACGATAGATAGAATGTACAGATCACAAAGAAAATAAGAGCTTCTTCAGAAGGACCTATAAGGATCACCTGGAATTCCATCTGAATAGGTGGTCTGTTCCATGACTTCTTTTCACCCATGGTAGAGATCAGCTCAACCTCTGCACTCATAGTTGCCTCAGTCTGCCCAGGGAATTTCCTGATCCTGTAGTTTTAGAAGTGTGTTATGAGTTCAAGTATGTCTATCAGTTGCGTTGGTTGAGTAGAAAAAAATCCTTAAAAGGTAAAAACTCCCGATGGATGCTAGACAAAGGTAACCAACACATACTTCCACACCAGTGAATCAATCGAAGCATTATATTTTGCTTTGCCTGACGTTGTTTGGAAACTGGTCTTTGCTGTCTGCTTTGGAACTGGGACTTTGACAACAACACCAAGTGCAAACATCTTAGCGCCAACAACACTCTTGACCTATGCCATTAAGGTTCATGTCAGTCAATTCATTATGATCCCAACCATGTAAATATGCCTCACTTACTTTCACATTGATCTCCATGCGCGTTCGGCCCAATTCCTTAATTGTCGGCAGAACACGGAACGGAAGGTTTACGCCCTCCGTTATTCGGTACCTGTAACAAAATTTATCCATCAAAAGCAAGCCAAAGAGCAGCTAATCAAATCTGCTATTAGCGGGGAGGGAAAGTACAAGCATATAAAGGAATGAAAAGATTACTTCATCAATTCAAATTCACCATCTGGTGGGACAAAGCTGACTGTCTTTTCCGAGTTAAATCTTGTTAAGTTGACACACTGGTGGAAAGTGACATCATCAAGTTCTATGGTCTTCCCACTGTAGAGAAAGAGAAGACATATGGTCAGTAGAAAATTTAGCAAAATTAACAAAAAAGGGTACGAAAGCTATTAAACAATATTAATCAGCGAAACAACCAAGATATGCACATCTGTTATTTGAGATTTTTATAATAATCAAGAAAGTGGTTACCTCTTTGCAGGCCTAGACTTAAGTTGGGCTTCCTTTTCAAGTCCAATCTTGTCATTTAATCCCAGCTTCAGGTCAGGCATTCCAGAAAGGAAGCACTTCATAAGAATCTTTCCTGTCACGTCACATCTTAGAACACTCCCTGCAGGAATGATAGATTTATGTGCACAAGGAACATCAGTTAATATAACAGGGAAGACAACTCTGCAGCTCAAACTTAGATGGGTCCATAAAGTACCTTTTGAAGACATAAGAAGGTTTACACTCTCAACTATGTCCAAGAAAACCTGAAAAAAGAGAAGATTACTACACTGGTGACTAGATGAACTAAAGGAAAGTAAAGAACAGGATAAAATAAGAGAACAAAGAAAAGAAAAAGGAGGGAAGCATAAGCCATTTTTCACAAAGGAAAATTAGTACACAAGACATGCACACTATGTATAAGAGCTGAGATGCATTTTGGAATATAGGCAGGATACTGGCATTGCTAGTGCCCGATCCTGTGTTGGGATACATAACATCGCTAGTGCCCTGCTTTTGAATACACCATAAGAGTTTCATATAAAGTTCAAGCACCTCATTCTTCTTGTACACAAGACCCTCTCTTCTCCAACCAACAGCACCAGTGACTTGAAGGGTCGCATTTGGAACAGGCTTGTCTGAGGGCTATTAGTAGAGAAATGAAAGGAAATAGTATTCAGATTCATAGAAAACCACCAGCATACATCTTTAGGTAATTTTTATAGCAAATTTCAAATTCACATTTTCTGACCTTAGAAGAAAATGGTGACCGAACACCTTCTTGAGTTATATACAACTTCAAGATTTCAGGTGACAGATTTTGAGGATAACCGAAATCCATAATCTCTGCATAGTTATCAAAGGCTATAT
The DNA here is from genome assembly GCF_958298935.1 of Phragmites australis. Taxonomy (NCBI): domain Eukaryota; kingdom Viridiplantae; phylum Streptophyta; class Magnoliopsida; order Poales; family Poaceae; genus Phragmites; species Phragmites australis. The sequence continues at coordinate 38,658,363 of NC_084925.1, read as the reverse complement.
AAAAACACACAGAAATATCCATCATAGCAGTAAGTGAGTCAAAAATAAGATGAGGCCTTACCATCAAGAAGTTCGTATATCAAAACAAAGTTATTCTTGATGGCATCTTCATCAAAAGCTCCACCGAAGTAGGACTTGAAGAGAGCCACTGCCTGATAGTTTCAAATAATATTCAGTCAAACAAATAAAGAATGAAATAGAGCACATTGAATTGTTTAGAAAAATACAGGATGATATTGCGATCTCTGCACTGAATTAATAACTAAAGTTCCATTTCTGAATCATACTACCCAGTTCAGAATAGAAGAGCTGGGGTTTAATCCAAACAAGCCCTTAGGAAATTATACAAAGCAGACTAGGGTTGCATTAGTCCATTAGACTATTTTCGATATTAATTGAAAATGGAACATAAGCACATGGTAGCCATTGGAAACATCTTTTCATTCCTAACTATGAACAAGCTTATACCTTTTTGACTTTAGTGTTAAGTGATTACTAAAGAATCATTAACACTGATCCTGAGCAAATAAAAAGTGTTATTTGCAAATAAAGCCAACCTTCATGATACAATCATTAAATGGCATAGTAATCTAATTTCATGGATATTTTATAGTCTCTGAAATATCACAGAACAATGTTTAATAGGTAACTCCTAAAATTTGCACAGCTCATTAAGTGACCAATTGGTTCCTTCGGTATCTATGTTTGTGGACTCGCTGGTCGAGTCTCACAAGTCTTGATGTATCCCTCCACCCTATATTTTTCTTTACTCATATCTAGCACATTCTATATATGAACTTGGCTCTGTTATGAAAGTAGTGGAAATGGGAATGCCCGTATCGAAAAAATAAATAAATCAAGTGACCAATTTCATAATTTTTACTCTGAACTAATTAATATACAAAACTGGTTGGGAGAATAGGCTGATAATTTGTACTGCAGAATTCATCAAAGTCCTAAACCATCAAGATTGTAATGTGACTTTGTGAGCTATGCAAATTTTGTTCCAAAAATAACTATAGCACAAAAGGAGCTGCATACCTCGACAACAAACTTGAAAGCACAGGCAACATTAGCATTGCTGCTAACCACGATCACAATATAAACATTACTGATCCTCATGTAAAGGAAGGAACAGCCTCCTATTTGCCGAACAGGGCATGTGCCAAGTTCTTTTGTTTGCATAATATGCATTCTGAATGCATCAACCATATTTCCCCTGCATCACAGTACATGAATACAGTAGGGCTTTTAGTCACTAATTGTATGTCAACCAAGCAAGCAAAACATGGGATTTAAAATGAAGGAAGCAAAATGACCTCAAAATAATGATTTTGGTGATATATTTTGAACGATAGAAGCAACAAGGCAATAGAGTTGGAGTATGATTGTGGTGATATCCTTACTAGTAATTTGTCAGTGCCATCATAAAAATAACGTCTACTTTATAGAAGATATGCCTTATATGCGAAATGAAACAATATTGCTCCGTATCGAACGAACGAGTTACGAGTGTAAACCTTTTGCAGCCTGAAGTTGTCAAAACAGGGTCCAGTTCATAAAGTTTCACCGCAAACATGACTACCTAATGCCAAAACCCACTGGGAATGATCAAGTGAACTCGCAGCAATAGGCTTTGTGGTGCACTCACCGCAACTGCTAATTTGAAATGATAAAAACTAGTGCACTGTCACGTCTTCTTCGAGACAGCCTCAGGTGAATCTAACGAATTCTCCGATTCAGTGATTTATCTGTTTGCTCGACTCCGGCAAGCTAGTACCTCCATAATCGCTAGCCAGAAAACAAAACGTCATTTACAAATTCCTACCACTCGGCATCACGACAACCGTGGCACGGGCAGATTGTAGCGCCCAACGTGTCAAATCAAAAAGGCCTGGCTCCCAATTCGACTCCGCCTCCACCGGTCACTCAGAAAAATGGCTGGAATTCAACAAGCGACACCACTAGCCCTATCGCGATCTACGCAGCTGCGAGCTAGAAAGGGAACTAATCGATCCCTCCCAGGGACCTCAGATCTACCGCTCCAAACAGACGACGGCACAACGCACCCGACATCGTCGCGGTAGAGGCGGTTGATGAGGACGTCCCCGCGGAGGTTGAGGAAGTAGATGGCCGATGCCGCAACCGGCATCGTCGCCCGCCCGCTCGCAGCCCGAGCGCCCGACGCTGCCCTTATCTCTCCGCTGGTTCCACAGCGCGCCTCCGGGTACCACTCGGGGATGGTGATCTGCGGGGTCCGGGGCTCGCCGGACGGTGAGGAGGGCGTGGAATTTGGTCAGATCTCGCGGCAGCACGAGCACGAGTCGTCTTCCCGTCCGGGAGATTTCGGTGTGTCCTTTTTTCAGAATAGACCTTTCTGGATGGCGTATTTGCTTGGTCCCTTTTGGAACTTTGGTGGGTGACCTGGAATTGGCCCCACGGAGTTTTCGACTTCCAAATTCAGCTGGTCCTGAGGTCAGCACTGAGATTTTTTCAAAGAAAGAAAACAGTAGCAGGAGAAAATAAAAATGCTAAATAACATTCAAGAGCGAAAAATGTTAGGTAGAATTACCAAAAATGCAACATGCTAAGTAAGCCAAGACGTAAACCGAAATAAAAAGGTGACGTTACCGTTTGGTCTAGCTACGAGGCTAGTTTTCCTAACGCTAAAAAAATGGAACTGTCGCACGTATATGTATCATAACATCATATTTTATATTTTTATTTTTTAAGGTTCAAAGTTTTTTAAATAGTACATCGGTAGGTGACTCGTATTTCTACTATATATTTATGAGTGAGAATTGCTTTTAGATAGTTTAGATAATCCAAAACTATTTAAAAAACAATTGGTAGAAATAGAGAAAAGATGAGAGATAGCACACATCCGTCTCTTGATATGACACGTGATAACTCATATTTCACCATAACAATCATAGCCACCAATAGTTAAAACGAATACAATTATGATAATCTTGGTATATATTTTATGCCTAAGATCGAAACACGCACATTTACAACCAACTTCATCATATCAATGTATAATAAAGAACGAATAATGTAAATATAAATTGTAAGCCTTTAAGTCATTACAAATTCAACGATTTAAATCACAATATAACACCAACGAACGTTAGAAAGAACAAAATAAATCAAGTTAATATCCTAGCTTGTTAATATTACTACGCAATGAAAATAACTTATAAACAGTAAAATAGATAGTGCCAATTGCTCTAAGGTAGCATCTCGTCACCATGAGTAGTCAATCACTACTCTTATCCATCACCGACATCGGTGGGCATGAAATAGTTATATACTATTTCATCCTCATCTGAAAAACTCAACAATAGTAAGTGAATACGAATGTACTCACAAGACTTACTCATTAGTTGGTATATATAATAACCTAACTTTAAGTATCATGTATCTTGAATAAGTAGTAAGGAATAGGCTATAAAGTTAAATGAAATTATATGCAAGAGCATTTTATCATTTTAAGAGTATGAGCATCTACAAAACTTAACAATATTACCCTCCTATCCTTAGATTATAAACATAAACATAACTATCACGTGAACATAATCTTCTCAACATAAAACTTCACTAGCCACTTCCCGACATACCATAAACGACCACACGTAACCTAAAATCGAACAACTCTACGATTGATACAGATAAATATAAGCAAGCTCATAACTGAGAGCGTAGCAATTTGAATTGATCTTACACCATACAGAGGTACATCTTTACTCATACGACTCGGGTCCATCCACTTGGCCCCGAGACAATCTTTCTCATATCTGTAACTACCCACTTGTGTTTGCCCCTATGGCACCAGAGTTACCGCAAGCGTGTCCCAAACAACTCCGGCTCCTCGGTACCTTGCCTCTCCTCATTCTTTTTCTCTTATGCATCATAGTGTCACAAGTCAAGTGACCTATGGCATATGATAATCGGATCAATCGTACATTTATTTAATATGTTAAAGTACAAAAAGTGCTTAAACTAACAGCAAACAATGGTTGGTACTTAATAGATGCAAATGACTTATGGCATCAAGGTTCCTCTCTCCAACCTGCCTCTAACATCGCCCACATCTCGTCTAATTATCACAATCTATTCATCCCAACATCATTTTCATTGTGAATAATATTTAAGCTATATAGCTCGCGAAAGATGGACATTTCACTGCTCGACTTCTACCAATGACTTATGCATTGCTAAGTATTTTGAATAACTTTTAAGTTAGACATTAATATGGTTATACCCAGGGATGAAGATCATCAATAATCAAGGTAAGAACAAATGTATCAACGTAGGTTCTACACACAAAACTCGACATTGACTCGCTAAACTTGCATGGCATAAATAAAGCGGTAATTTATCGCTAAACTTGCATGGCATACATAAAACTTGCTTATATTCGGAGCAAATTTGGTCCTCTTGCTCCCAAATAGCTTCGTCCTCCGCATGGTTACTCCATTGCACCTTGAAAAATTTGATGGAGTGGCTTCGGGTCTTGTGCTCAACTTCATCCAATATCCAAATTGGTCGTTCACAAAAGGATATGTCAGGTTGCAAGTCTTTGTTTGCCATCCCAATGACTTTGGTTGGGACTCGAATGCATTTTTTTCAATTGCAAGATATAGAAAATATTGTGAACAACGGAGAGGGATATAGGTAATTCCAATTGATAGGCCACCTCTCATCGCTGAGCAATTATTCAAAAAGGGCATACATAACGGGGCGCCAACTTTCCTTTAACTTAAAAATGTTGTACCACTTTGCAAGAAGTGTCGAATATCTAACTATAGGGTATACACGTATAAGAAGTACACCATATACGGGCGAGGTATACCGTGTGCATACTTAACAACTCCAAATATTACGAAACCGAATCTACGGTATCTGATATTCTCAGAATCTAGAAGGTGTATACTAAGAAGGTCTCGATCGCTTACCCAACTTGAGAAGACTAGTATCCATAACAGATTTATCTGCTTGGACGATAAGAAGGACTCCCTATCGATTACAGATGGATAGGAGACGGTACATCACCCCTATATAAGGCAGGGACCCAGATCCTCTAAGAGAGGCTCTTTTTTCCGGCTACTCAAGACAAGCATCAAGACCTTGACGTAGGAGAAACTCAGGACTTTAGCCCTATGTTAGATTAGATCTGATCTACTTCTTGTAATAGGTTATCCACATTGTCTGTACTCGGGTGAATACATGTACATAATCATCCATATAGTACGTAGGGTATTACTCCAACCGGAGGCCGAACCTGTATACATCGTGTGTGCCTCACTTTATGTTCAATCTCTGATCCACGAAGGTAACCCCACTATTTTGTAGATACATTATCAAGAACAAATCTCGACAGTTGGCACGCTAGGTAGGATTCTTCGACCATTTAGGATCGACTATGTCTCGAGTGCACATCTTCACCGGATTCTCCAACGTCGGCTTCTACGACCACTTTGGGTTAACAGCGATCACCCTCGAATCACCCCTAGCCGGGTCGGAGATCATATTTAGAACTATGATCTTCCATTGGGACCATCAAGGTAAATTGATCCGCACCGGTATTATCGAGTCTAGACTATTGGATGCATACCACGAGGTGGGACATCTCGAGTGGGATCCCAAGGAGCCCCATGTTCTCCAATGCATAGACACCGACAGGGATGAGGGTGGCGACAATGACTCCACCGCCAACCAGAGTAGCCAAACAGATCGATTCGTATTCATGGATAGAGGATTTGATACCCCACCTGCTGACCCAATGGCGGTAGATCCAAACGCCATGGTAGATAATGGCAAAGAAATCCCTGATGATTCAACAATAGTAGCCCCCCTCATAGTAGCAGTGTTGCCAGCAATATGCTGCCGAAAGCATCTACAGTTGGGGCCTTATGTGTCCTTGACACAACTCTCCATCGACGGACCACAGGTGGTCAGATACATCTTGGTCTTCAATGATGACTTCCGGTGGGCACACCTCCACCGCCAGCATTAAGGGACGAGCTCCCCCAGAATAGCAACCGCAGAGCAGCATCGTCTCAACCCTAGCCAAGTCTAGACAGTGATATCTTTAGCACTTTGGATGCTAATGTCCAGGAAGCCTATCTGATTCTTAGATCTCTTTCGGAGTTGGATTTAGCAAATCTTTTAACCCCTATGGTTAACCAGGTTAAGATCTTACTCTATGCAACCCAAATCTAAGCCGCTCGAGCAAACAATCCCAGCAACTCTAGCGCCCCAACCGGCAAGGCGCCGGCTCAAGGAGCCACAGACGCGAGTGTCCTCAAGTCAAGGGATCACAGACAGGAAGCTCAGGTGATCGAGCTCGAGCACCACTTTGAGGGTCAAGCTACAACTACCCTATCCATAGGTGTAGGAAACAGGAAGACCTGAAGAATCACATTCCTCACAATCAGCATGATCTGCATGCAGTGATAGACAACCGCCATGAGTAAAGCCGCGAGGACAACTGTCGTCATTACAATCACAGATCTTCAGGACAAAGATGGTTGACATGACTCTCCTGCTCAAAGGAACATGCATGATAGTCCTCCCCCACCTCCTCCTGAAGAATTTGATGTAGGTTGCGAAGCTTTCGTGCATGAGCTTCGGTTGATACCGTGGTGAGAAGTTTAAGGCGGGCCCAATCCAGAAGTATGATAGGAAGATCAAGCCCAACGAGTGGTTACAGATCTATACTACAATTATTCGAGTTGCAGGCGACAAAAAAAGGTAATGGCCAATTATCTGTTGACCGCGCTCGATGGACCTACCAAGTCCTGGTTGTTGAACCTACCTCCTAACTCGATCTGATCGTGTTCTGAGTTGAAGGCTCAGTTCATAGCTAACTTCTAAGGCACATTCGAGCCCCTAGGAACAGAGAACAATCTCCACCAGCTAAACCAGGGTGAGGACGAGCCACTATGAGATTTCATCCGCCGGTTCAGCGACAGGCGTAACACGATCCCAGATATCTTTGACGATTCAGTCATCATCGCCTTCAAGCGAGGCGTCCGTGACATGGATTTGCTCGGGAAGATGGCTACTCGAAAGATCCACATGGTCAAAGAGCTCTTTGAGTTGGCCGGAAAGTGTGCAAAGTGAGCAGAAGCCCAGGTACACACCAAAAATCCTCAATCTAGCAAGGATAAGTCTGAGTCCTCGAAAAACGGGGGGAAGAAGAACAAACTTGATGACAAACGCAAGAGTCCAGATATGACCATAACTGTGGTTAACAGGAGCAAGTCACGCAACACTGGGGACAACAAATGCCTGAGTTGAGGTGGTGAGAAGTGGTGTCCTGTTCATCGGACCAGCCAACACGACTTCGATGAATGCTATGTCATCAAAAAGAAGGTCGATGAAAAGTTCAAGGCCACTGTTGTTGAGCATAACAACAAACAATCCAAGCTGAACGTTAACGATGATGAGCCCGAATTCCACAAGGCCGACCAAAGTCTAGCAAATATCTTCGGAGGATCCGCTGCGTATGAATCTAAAAGGCAATACAAGGCGGTCGAATAAGAGGTTAATTTGGCTCTAACTGGGCCTACTCGATACCTCAAGTGATCAGGCGTTCCGATCACCTTCAATGAAGTGGATCATCTAGTTGCAGTTCCACACCCTGGTCGATACTCGGTTGTGGTACAACCGACTATCCTCAACATCAAAGTCTCCCGAACTTTGGTCGACGAGTGTAGTTCACTTAACCTCATCTTTACCAAGACCCTAGACAAGATGGGAGTTCAGAGGTTGGAACTTAAGGCAGGAGTCGAGCCTTTCCATGGCATAACCCCCAACTCATCGACCATGCCCCTGGGCTAGATCGAGTTGTCGGTCACGTTTGGCACGCCCGATAACTTCCGTACAGAGAAGCTTCCCTTCAATGTCGTGGACTTTGAGACAGCGTACAACATGATCCTGGGTCACCTAATGCTGGGTAAGTTTATGGCAGTGGTGCACTATGCATACCATATGTTCAAGTTCCTGGGTCATAAAGGGGTCATAACTGTCAGGGAAGATCAACGTGCAACTGTCAAATGCGACAAGCAGAGCCTAGATATGGCCGAACACCTCAGTCAAGCGGCAACTACTTCTAAAGGCACGGTTTCCAAGCATCAGAAGCATCAAGCCACTATTGGGATCAAGGACTCCAAGCTTGTAAGTCTTGCTGACACCTCCAAGTCCAACGATGCCATCAAGGGTGAGACCAACGACAGCGCTAGCAACAAAAAGACTGATGGTAGAGTCAAGGCAATGCCCCTTGACCTGTCTGAACTAGCCAAGACAGTTAGGGTTAGGGCTAACCTTGACCCAAATAGGAATTTGAGCTCATCACTTTCCTCCAGGAAAATCAAGACGTGTTCACATGGCAATCGTCCGACATGTCTGGAGTCCCTAGGGAGGTTATTGAGCATCGACTATCTGTTAAGTCTGACTCCAAACCTGTGGTGCAGAAGCAATAAAAATTTGCAGAGGATAGGAAGCAATCCATCTAGAAGGAGATCGACAAACTCCTTAAGACGGATTTTATTCGAGAAGTTCGTCGCCCCACATGGCTCGTAAATCTCATCCTCGTCAAGAAAGCTAATGGTAGATGGAGAATATGCGTCAACTTCACTAGCCTCAACAAAGCCTATCCAAAAGATCCTTTTCATCTTCCGCGCATCGACCAAATCATTGACTCTACAGCGGGTTGTATATTACTGTATTTTCTAGATGCCTATTCGGGGTATCACCAAATTAGCATGAGAATAGAGGATGAAGAGAACACTGCTTTTACTACTTCTTTTGGTGTATTTTGCTATGTAAAGATGCCCTTCGGTTTGAAGAACGCTGGTGCTACTTATCAATGGTGTATTCAAAACTGTCTACAACCTCAAATTGGGCGCAATGTGGAAGCTTATGCCGATGATATTGTGGTCAAGTCGAGAACTGGGGATGCAATGATTGACGATCTCAAGGAGACATTCGACAAATTCAAGAAGTATCGTATGATGCTCAATCCAGAGAAGTGCATGTACGACATTTCGTCTGGCAAGCTTCTCGGCTTCCTAGTGTTGAGCCGAGGCATCGAGGCCAATCCACACAAAATCGAGACTCTTGACCAGATGTGGTCACCCCAAACACTAAAGGAGGCTCAAATTACATGATGCATTGCGGCTCTTAGTCGATTTATTTCTAGGATGGACGAGCGAATGATGCCTTTCTTCAAGTTACTGAAGAAGCATGACCAGTTCGAGTGGATAGAAGAAGAGAAGCGCGCCTTCCAGGATTTAAAAAGGTATTTATCATCTCCGCTAATTCTTACACCGTCTAACGAAAAAAGAGAAGCTCTTTTTGTACATTGCAGCTACCCCACAAGTTGTAAGTATGGTCCTGGTGATCGAACGAGAATATCCCAAGAAGAAGGCCAAGGTCCAGAGACCTATTTACTATGTGAGCGAAGTCCTACACGACGCCAAACTACGATACCTGCAAGTACAGAAGTTGCTATATGCAGTCTTGATGTCTTTTCAGAAGCTATGATACTATTTCTAAGTGCATAGGATCACCATTGTGATGGCGTACCTATTGAAGGATGTCATACACAATAGGAAGGCCACTGGACGAATCGTGCAATGGGCAGTCGAGCTCAATGAATTCAATGTCGGATATCTACCACGCATAAGCATGAAGTCGGGGATACTAGCAGAATTCATCACCGAATGAAAAAGCATTGAAGAAACAAGGACAAGTGTGGTCGAGGTCCACTGGACGCTTTTCTTCAATGGATCGCTCATGCTTCAGGGCTCGGGGGCTGGCATTGTGCTTAAATCTCCAACGGGCGATAAACTCAGGTACGTTGTTCAATTAGATTTTGAAGTTTCCAACAATGTTGCAGAATACAAAGGACTTGTAAATGGGCTCCGCATAGCTACATCTCTTAGAATCATGTGACTTCTCGTGAAAGAAGACTTATAACTAGTCATAAACCAAGTTCAAAAAGATTACCAGTGCTCGGACGACAGCGTGGCAGCTTACTTGAGCGAGGTGCGAAAGCTCGAGGAAAACTTTGAATGGCTAGAAGTAACGCACATTAGGATGAGTGACAACTCTGGTGCGGATGAACTTGCTAGATTTGCTTCTCTTGAGCTCTGGTACCCGTAGGAGTCTTCATTGAGAAACTCCTCAAACCATCTGTCACGACAGTTCGATGAACACATGTTGCCCAACTCAACCAGCAGTCTGGTCCTGTTAGTTAGGTCGGACTCGCAGACACAGATGTTGCACTACTCGAAAGTGAACTGACTTAGATGACTCCGTACCAAGCCTATCTCGAAGTTCGAGACATTCCTAATGATGATGCGTTTATAGAGAAAATTGCTCATAAGTTCAAGCTCTACACTTTGGTAAACGACAAGCTCTACCAAAAGGGAGTAATGGAATCTTGATAAAGTGCATCACGCAGAGGACAATAAAATATCGCTCAATATTCATGGAGGCATGTGTGGTAATCTTGTGTTTTACCGCACCTTGCTCGGAAAAGCTTTTCGCCAAGGATTTTATTAGCTGACTGCCCTCCAAGATGCTTCTAAGCTTGTCAAAAAGTGCAAGAGTTACCAATTTTTTGGAAGGCAAACCACTCGACGAGCCCAAGCTCTGCAAACAATTTCTCTTTCTTGGCCTTTCTCCGTCTGGGGCTTGGATATCCTAGGATCATTCCTGAGGGCCCAAAGGTAGTTATAAATTTCTATTCGTGACTATCGACACATTCACTAAGTGGATCGAGGCTGAACCTGTAGGAAAGATAACCGCAAAAGCGGCTACAAAGATCATGAGGAGCATAATTACTCGATTCGGTATTCCTAAAAGGACAATGATGTCGCCTAAAGGGGGTGAATAGGTGTATCCTGAAAATTTTTACAAACTAAATGCAACGGATTAGCAATATGCGGACAGTCCACAGATTTTTCTGAACTTACACATACTAGTAGGCAGGATAAGCTAGATGCGCTAGAAACAAATTCATAGCACACTTAACAAGCAATCAAGATATGTATGGATATGAAACATAGGCATTACAAGATTGCAATAAAGTTTACACATATTAGGATAAGCATAAACTCTAAAACAAGTATAGATGCGAAACCTATACATGCAACGAGCTAGAAATCTCCAAAATATGTGTAGAACAATAAATCTATCACAAAGATGTAAATTATGAATTTAAAGACATTGTGATAGAAAGTTACCTTCATAGAAAGATATTGGCTAGATAATAAATATAATTCTACACTACTTGGCTCTTTTATAAATTAGATAAATCTTTAAATAGTTTAGCCAAGTCTCCAATGCTTGAAGAAAGATTAAACACAAATTTCACCAAGATACTAGACATAAATTTCACTTGAAGAAAGATTAGTCTCAAAGCACAAAACATAGGATGAGCTCCTCATATATATGTGCATCCAAGTACTTGAATTATTTGTAACATGCACTTAGTTCATTCAAGAATATAGAGGAGTTTACCCTATATTTTGAGTTAAAGCACAAAAAAAATTTACAAAGGGAATACTTGTACTAAAAATAAACTTACAACTATAGATAATGTAGATTAACACACGATATGAATTATGGCTTGGCAATCTACATATTTTTCCACTTTTTCTAGCAATGTATGAACCTTCCGCATATTTCTGCGGATTCTCCATAGATTTATCCAGAGTCTCCGCATAATCTTGCGGAATCTCAGCATTTTACCGCAGCTGAAGGTATTTCACCATCTTCTTCAACCTCCTTTTGATTTTGAGCTTCTTTGGGCCTTAGTTCACAAATGGATAGCTTCTTGATTGCTTCACATGGTACATTAGGTTCATCTTCCATAGCCATCACCAAGTCTAAATCTTGTAGTGTTTCTTTTACCTTATATAGCTTACAAAGACACAAAAAAGGTAAAATTAACAAGAAATTGTAACTATAGGTTTTAGCAATTACCATCCCTCTTTTTAAATGTCTCCTTCAACATTATGGATGGAATGGTCTCTTGGACACTTGATGAGCTCTTGAGCTAAGCACTTGTGGTGGAGGTCAAATTTTAACTTCTTACTTCATCTCAATATGCCTTCAACCTTCTGTAGATTTTGGAACTTCCGAATTTAGCCCAAAAAGTTTGATTTACAAAGATCGGAACTTCCGGATTCAATCCGGAATATCCAAAAAAGCTAATATGCTAGGAGTTTTCATGAGTCTTGATCTTTTCAGTTTATAGGTATTGTCATTAATTACCAAAACCACACATAAGAGCTAGATGTACTTTCAATTCCATATAAGATAATTACGGATAATAGTAGCCAGTTTAGATGCGGGAACTTCACTACGTTTTGTGAAGAATTTAGCATTAAAACATGTTTCACCATAGTATCTCACTCTCGGAGTAATGGTTAGGTTGAGTGAGCCAATGATATAGTCTTGCAGGGTATCAAAACTTAGGTCTTCTGCAGGCCAAAGGCTTACTCGAAATATTGGGTAAAAAAAAACTTCTCTTGGTACTATGGATCGTTCGTACTTTGACTAACAGGGCCACTAGTGAAACTCCATTCTTCTTAGTTTATGGAGCAGTGGTAGTTCTCCCGACTGAGTTGCAGTTCAGATCACTGCGAATGGAAAGTTACTCGGAGGAGGGGACAAGAGCAGTTACGGGTGGATGACATTAATTTACTTGAGGAGTATCGGGATCGAGCATATATTTGAGTAGCTAAGTATCAACAAGCATTGCTTAGATACCACAGTTAGAAAATCTAGCCCAGAAAACTCGCTGATGGGGATCTTATCCTGCGAAAGGTGTAGAAATAGGCCCGGCGCCATAAGTTATCAGCTAAGTGGGAAGAATCCTACATAGTAGTCGAAATTACTCGACTAGGATCAGTATAATTATCTACTCCAAACGGCAAGATACTCGAGCAGTCATGGAACATTGACCAACTTCGACAGTTTCATTCATAAAAAGGTAAAATACAGGTAGGTCAATTACATTTGATTCAACTACATACTTTTTCTTTTTTTCTAACCTGCATGGCTAGTGCAAAGTTGATGAAAAGGATCTGCCTAGCTCTTGTAAACAGTGCAGGTTCTACTTCTCCTTGAACAAGTTAAGGGATCTTCTATACTCATCCCTCGGATGGCAGATGATTGCGTCGGGGACCATGCGCCGACCAGCATAAGGGCCAGTGAAAGTGGTCGAGGCGAAGACCCTGCTAGAGCTGCTGACTGATGCGGATGGTGTTGAGTAGTCATTCGTAGGTTGAAAAGACGATCTAGTGGTTATCGACGAAGAAAGCAGCTGTGTTCTCTCTACCACTGGAGGTTCAGAGGCTTCATCATCAAAGACCTCATTGCGGGCCTGATCGATGATCTCATCAAGATCACCACCATCTTCATCTCCCTCCGGCATGACTCGCATCGCCGGCTCTTGTGTTGATCATTCCGCGGTGTCGATATCAATGAGGCGTTGGAGGTGGCGGGTAAAGGGTCAGCGACCCCTGACATACATTTCTGCTCTTTCTCTTCTTAGTCCTCTCGATCGACTCCTCGTCGGAAGAAACAATGATGACTTCCAGAGGAACCATGGCGAGAGGCCTTGGGGTGAGAGATCCTATCTCATCACTTTCTGGACTGGGCCTGGGATACGATGATAGAGTGGATGCCATCGCTTCAAGCTCTACAAGTTCTACTATGCGTGTAGGGAGAAAGGAGGAAGACAGGGTGAAAAACAAACGGCCTCGAGTACCCTCTATTTATAGAAGTAGGAATGGGTCGCACTATACACACAGAGCCTTCAAGATCTGATATCGCCGAACATGATAGCGAGGCCGTCTCAGTCGTGTGGCACGTCTGGCGGAAGTCGAGCTGTGGCATTATGACATGTCTAATCTCTGTAAAAAGGAGTGTATTATCATGATGATGTGTCAAATCAAGGGTTGTGGTGAAAATGAGCATGAAAGGGAGTGAGTTTTCAATGCTCACCTACCTACCGGTTCGACTTCACTCGATGGCTGTGGAATAGTTACAGCTGTGTGATCGGGGGTTAGAGCTCTCGAGCGTGTGGTTAAGAGTAATGTGTTAATGCTTACACCCTTTTTCTATCTTGATGATCATATCGACCAAAAAGCCAAGGGCTACATCGCGCGTTTTTTCGATGCTTATGCTCTACTCTGCGCTCGATTCATTCATTGAGTAGAGAACCGGGGGCTACATCATATAATTTCGATTCGATGTTTATGGTCTACTCTTCACTCAATTCATTCATTGGGTAGAGAGCCGGGGGCTATATCATATAATTTTGATTCGATGCTTTTGCTTCACTCTTTGTCTCTGGTTACATCATTCAGAGAGCCGAAAGTCATGTTGTGTGAATACTTACGCTCTATTTTATACTCGAATTCAGTCATTAAGCGAAGAGACAGGGGCCACGTCGAGTATATTTTGATGCTATGGCTTTACTCTCTGCTTTAATTATCACATCAAGTAGAGAGTCGTAGGTTACACCGCATACTTTCGATGTTACAACTTTATTCTTCGCTCGATTCTATTATTGAGTAGATAGTCGAGAGCTATAACAACATATATCTTTAATGTTACAAGTATGTCCTTTTTCTACTCTTAGATCGAGTAATCTTCTTCTCGACCATAGAGTCAGGGACTAAATAATAATACTATACTTTTTTGTAAAATATATACATATTTTTTGTAAAAGTTAATTTGACTTTGCATCGACTGTTTTAGATAAGAGCCAATAGAGACATATGTCAACAACTACACATAATAAAGCATAACGACACGAGAGATTATCAGACATCTCATACTTAATAGCTAGAAAAGGTTTCTGAAGCTCTAGTCGACCCCATATGTGGTTTCTGTCGAGTTCATGTTCGAACGCTAGTTAAACACGTAAGTCAGTGAAAGTTTATAAAAAACCATCATATTTTTCTGTTTCTAGTTTTACACTAGTCTTTTCATTATTATTACGGTCTCCTCGAGTAATAACTCGAGAGTCATGTCTTCACCAATTTATCTAGTTAAGTTTTCATATATTAATAAATAGTCGATCAATAAGTCTAATGAAAAAAAAATTAACACTCGATACGCACGTAGGAGTACCAGATTTCAAAACAGGAACTGTGAAGAATCCAAGAAAAAGCCTCCGCCTGCTGTACTGCATATGTTCAAAATGGAGTTTGATTCCCAGCAGTACCATCCGTGAACTTCGTTCAAGTTAATAGGTTTGGGATCTCGACTTTGGAACTAATCGAAGTGTCCGATCCTACAGAGTACCAACCTTTGCAAAAGTGTGTCGCAAAAGAAAAAATTTACAAAAAATTGAGAAATAAGTGAAAACATGTATACCCACCGTGATGCTTGCTATCGTTGGTCTGCACACCTACAAGTAACCAGATCAAAGACCTTCCCCAACACCTGTCGTTGAAGGGGAGAGACTGAAAGGGCAATGAATATTGCTGTCTCTACGGTAGAAAAAAAATATCGATCATATTTTCTTCTAATATGTTCTTACTAATTTTATATGGAATATATTTAGAGAATGATTTGGTTAATCTGAGCAACCTAGGACTCTTTTATTTCTGGTTGGTTGACTCGGAAACTAAATCTACTAAGTAAAACTGGGTTTCTTCTTCTTTTTAGAGTTTTGTTGGACGATTTGTCATATTCATAATAAAATGACGATTGAAAAGATCTTCCCTAACAAACTAATTGATACTCTATCAAAGATCTCTCTTACTTATAGAGTTGAAAAATCCTACTCAAGAAGGGTGACAAGGAGAAGATTGATCCAGCTCTTGAACAGCTCGTAGAGTGGTGCAATAACTTCTAGCCAAATTCTGTTATCCAATTTGATATCTTTGAGTTGTAATCTAATTGATATGTTTATATGCTTACCGATGTCGCCATCGTTCCTAGCTTGGCCTGTGTTTCTTTTTTTTTCTTTTTTTGGTTTGTTTTGTTAACCTGGTGGTGTAAACTGTTATTTTTCTTTCAATAGAAACAGAGATCTCTCTCAATTAATAAAAAGTAATCAGATCAAACTAAAGGTAGACAATAAGAGTGTGTTTGGTTTCTCGTAGCTACTCTATTTTGGCTTAGCGGATACGTAAAATTCTAAAAAGAAGCATATTTAGTTGCCTGCATTTTCTTTGTAGTTTGACCCACGAGGGTACAAATATACAACCTTATCTTGGCCCTAGAGTGAAACTCTATTCGGGGTTCACTTCGCAGACCTACCTGTCTCATGCAGACATGTCTATTTGTTAGTACCACAAAATCTTCTTTATGTAAGTAACCAACCACAATCTCAACTCTTATATCCGTTCATATGACCTCAGATTTAATCAATTAAATAAAAACTTAACTAAGCCTATCTAGACAGATAGTATCAGTAAAACATTTTTCTTTTCATTAAATATGACTCCACTCAAACTACTTCCTCTCAATCTATTTATACGATGCAATTCTATAAAATCTCATCGAGGGACCAAACACACCCTAAGTGTCTTCTTGAATTGAAGGGAAGGGTATCAAAGGAGTTCTGAAAGTTTTATACTGTATGTTGAAAAATTCTTGTAAAATTCATGTGTTTAATTTCAAGCATGCTCTAGAGATCAATGGTGACTTGGCGAGTATTGAGAAGGAACACAAGATCAATAATAGATCATACTAGCTAGTAGTAGAATGGAAGAAGTGATTCAATGTGCATCAAGTATGTGTTCCATTCAGTATTTCTTTGTATGTGATCGCCATAAGTTTCAAAAGTTTTCTGTAGAGAATACTCAATTTTCCTTTAGTTTTCTGCTTAATTGCATACAGTTTGGTCAAACCAATCAAACAAGCGGTGAACAAATCAGTCGAGCAGCCTCAGGTAACCCCTGAGATCGGTAGGGAAGCACGGGTACTGCTTCCAGAACCCGCCATTGATCCTCACCATCCTCACCGTCTTCTGCTTCGTCGCCGGTGGGCTCTCGACGTGCAGCAGCCCCAGCAGCTTCGCCACTGCGCCGGTCAGCACCATGTCCTCCAGGACCTTCTCCGAAGGCGCCACCACGGACACGAGCCACAGCACCTTGACGGCCAGCTGGGTGGCCAGCTCCGACACCCGCAGCATCGTCCTCGCCACAGCCGCCACCGACAGGGCGTGCTCCGCGAAGGCCAGGCGGCCCTCGGGACACTTGCACAGGCGCTTGAGGAGCAGCAGTATCCGCTCGGCGCTGTGGCGGTCATCGGCGTCGGCGAGGAGCTCGACAAGGACGTGCACGGCGCCGACCTCCACGGCCTTGGCGGGTCCGCTCCGGGACCGTTCCACGACGTCCAGGAGCACGTCGAGCGCGCGGGAGCTGAGCCTCGTGGAGCTCTCGTCGGACAGAAGCTCGAGGAGGGACTTGAGCACATCGTCAACGTCGACGCCGGCGGTCCAGTCGCCGGCGCCGGCATTGGATATCTTGGTGAGGATGTCCAAGGCGTGCAGCCTCGCCTCGGTGCTGCCGCGCTGGAGCAATGCCAGCACCGGTCTCAAGCACTCCGGCGCAAGGACGAGCCCCACCAACGCCGCGTCCGCGAGCGGGAGCACGGAGAGCACCGCGGCGGCCTCCTCGCACACCGTGAACGCGGAGAAGTCGCCGCCCGCGCCGCTCTCCGCGAGCGCCTGCGCCATCACCCGGCCGACCACCTGGATGCCTCCCGAGGACACGAACTCGCACTGCATGACCAGGTCGCCGGCCATGCTGGTCCTCATGTTCTTGAGCGCGGTCACCTTGAACGGCGTATCCCCGAGGTTGGCCAGCGCCGACCGCAGCCGCTCCCCCTCCAGCATCCGGGACTGCGGCGTGGCCAGCTCGTGGGCCGGACTCGACAATGACGACGTCGACGGCGACGTCGAGGGGGTGGCGCGGTCGAGCCAGGAGTCGATGACGCGCTTGAGGGTGTGGTTGGGGGTGAGGTCAAGGTTGGCGAGCGACTGCATGGTGGCCGGGCATGTGGCCCTGCCGTACGCGAAGATCCACCGCTCGATGCTACGGCGGTCGTAGGTGACTCCGGTGGACACCGTGACGGGGTCGTCCATGAGCTCCATGGAGATGGGGCACAGGAACAGGTGAGAAGGTTCCTCCATGGCTCACCGTCACGGCCGCAGATCGCGATCGATGCAGATCACCAAGCTGCGCTGGCCAAGCAAGCAAGCCTGTGATGTGACGAGGCTTTATATACACGGTGCGTGATGATGGGTTGGCAATGGTGCAAGTCAATAGTCAGAGGGAGCAGAATGGGTAAGAGATGCTTGCACACTGCAAGGTTGGCCAATAAACTAACAAAATGCATTTGCACACAATTAGTGGTGAGGGGGTTATGGAGCCATGAGAAATTGTTATAGGCTGACCAGGCAAATGAGACTTTGCATGATGTTAGCCTGTAAATAATTATGCAAATTGAGACTACCTGATGTAAGCTTAGTGGAAAATTTGCAAAGTGAGGCCTACATGATGTTAGCTTTGTGAAATGAAAAACAAAATTTTACGCTTCGAAATGTGAAATGCATCTTGCGAGTTGTTCAGTGGGGATGGTCCTAGAGGGAGTTGGCAGAGGACAAGGGGGATCTTGGGCTGTTAGGGCACGTTTGGGTTGAGCCCCGGCTCGCCTCGCCAAAAAAAATGATATTTACCACACTGGCTGGTCTGTTTGGATGGACACTAACATCCAGCTCGTTTACGCCCATGCGTCCGCCTACGGTTCATTTTTGCGCCCACAGCAGGCGAAAGCACGGACGACCAAATCATCCACCAAAAATTTGGCTCGCCAAAGTTAGACGGGGCTAGCGTGGGCTCAATCCAAACTTGCCCAACAGCATTCTCTATTTGGTCATATTGATGCATTGGTTGCCAGCGGTTGAACGACGATATTTTGTCCCCTATTTCCAATCCCCAATGTGAGATGCATTCTCTGTTTTTTAAGTAAACAAATGGGTTGCACCCCTTTGTTCCAAGTCAAATGCCGAAGGTTCTAACATTCAAAGCCCCTTTTTTTTCGAACAACATTAAAACCTGAGAGTAAGACACTTTTTCCTTTTCAAGCGTGGTCTTTACTCAGTAAGTTTGGTCTTTACAGTGCTGCAAATGGTTATTGTTTGCTAACTTGCTAAGCATGGCGGACCGGTTGGCCGGGTGCATCTCATGATTCATTATCCACAAAAAGTGGGTGGACTGTTTATCTAAAGGAAAGAAAAGCTTCAGCTTTACGAGCTTAATTTTGTTTGTGCTATCCACAACTAAAAGTTAGTGTAGACCTGAGCATGGGTCGGATTGTGCTGAAGAAAAGCTTGATTTGTTTCAGAGCTAAAAATGGTTGTCTTGGTCTTGTCCAATAATCCCACTAGACAGCAAAGTCAGGCTGTAGTCGCTTAAGACGATGAATTTTACTTATAAATATAATTAAAATTAATATTTTAGATAGGCTTGAGTCAGATCTAAATTTTTTGGACTCATAAACTTCTGCCCAAACCTGTCCACATGAGCCAACAGACCGTACTGAGCGAGCCAAAATCGAGCCGAGCATAGGCCAGGTTTGGGTTTTTTTGGGGCGGGCTTGTTATGCTCAGGTTCACTGGCAACAAATGCAACTGGCACGTAAAACTTACGGACTGCATTTCATGTGGCCAGATCAAACTTCATTTGGTTTTATCCTGATAAAAAATATAAGCAGGTCTGATGGGTTGCCATAACCTTAAGCTGACCATCAGTTCACCTCGTTTAGTCACGACCTATAAACATCAACACAGAAAAAAGATTCAATCATATGACTATATGCCACCCAAAAATGCCTAAATGTGACGCAACTATGTTCAATTTTCAGCATCTCAGCGACTACGCAATTCAGTTCATGCCACTCTACGACTTCCACAATCTCCTAACCTTTTTTAACCTCCTTTTGGAAAACTACAATCTACTGACCTCCGATAGCGCAATTCGATAAAGTTGCATCCCCAACACAGAACAATAAATTCCATCGCTCCTTGTTTTTAGTTGAAATACTGAAACGCGGCTCAGGATCACCAAGAATCATCTACAAAGTTGACTAATCCATCTAAACGAATCAGACGAAGAATTACCATCGGCCGCATGCCATTATAATAGCATCGGATACTGGCCGCTAATCTGCTGCGAGATCGTGCAAGTCGTACAAGTGATTTTATTCTTTGGATTTCTTTTCTCCAGACGATCCCATCATAAGCGTATCTCGGTGATTTGATATTTCTCATCTCGGGATTCCCCCGCTGCAAGGCTTACCTGATCCCGTTGCGAGCGACTTGAAGTTTGAACCTGGAATCAAGGTCTCGTCTTCTGGATTACTGATCGGAAGCTCTGAATTGCATCGGATGCTCTGAATTGCAATTCTAGCATACGAAGTTCAGCACTTTTACGCTTCAATTGTGCATTACAGATTGTATGGTTGAGTGGACACTGAAAAATCCAGTAGTGAAATGAATACAGTTTCAGGCTCTGCGTTACAAAATTCTTTTATTTTAAAAAAAGGCGGTGTGAAATTTTTTTATTTCAGAGCCTCATTCCGAACTCTGTTTTTCTTTTTTCAATTCAGCACTTCAGCTCATGTTTTCACCATATATGTTAGCATAGATAATCATGGGTACTTTCATTGATGAAAATAAGTCACAAGAAATTACATATATGTAGCATGACGAGACTAACGTAAATGCATGACTAATATAAGTACATGACTAATGTGGATCCACAATGTGAACACATGACTAAAGTGGATCCACAATGCGAATGTGTGTGATAACCAAAGGGGTAGTCTAACACCTCTCCCTCCGGTAGTCCAAGAGTTGCTGACAAAGATGTTCAAACTAGATTTGAACGTATTATGTTGGTGGTAGAACGAATAATGCGTTCGGCCTTGCTGTTCTGCTGGGAGGTGCAAGGACATGACATGCAAAGAGCAACGCCATTAGTGAGGAAAAAATGTGGGCGGTAAAGTTGTTGAACTCACAATCATTATTGCATTGGACACTCTTGATCTTGCCATACTGAGTAGTCACATAAGAAAAGAAGTTAGATAATGTGGGAAAAGTGTCATATTTGAGATGCAAAGGAAACATCCACAGAAAATGCGAGTAATCATCAAGAATAACAAGGTCGTACTTGTAGCCAGACACACTAACAACGAGAGAGGTCTAAAGATCACAATGTACTAAATCAAAAATTTTGAGAGCTCAAGAATGTGATGTGGCAAATGGGAGACGTACATAATGACCAGCTGGCAAGCATGACAAATAGTGTCAATGATAGCAGAAGGACTAGCAAGTTTGGGAAGAGCATCGTGATCGGAGTGACCAAGACAACAGTGCCAAAGAGAAGTAGAGGCATTGGCGAGGAGGGCAGACAACAGGGGAGAGGACACTGACAGATGAAGATGGTAGAGTGTCCCGGAGCTATTGCACCTGATAATCACATTCTTGGAATAGAGATCCTTTACAGAAAGACCAGCATGGTCAAACTCAACGGAGCAATTGTTGTCAGTAGTGAACTGATGAACATAGATGAGATTTTTAATAATGTTAGGAGTAACGAGAACATTATTAAGATGAAAAGGATCAAGAAGAGTTGTGGAGGTAGTGGAGGTAACAGGTAGCAGTGACCCATTATAGACAACAATGGATGTAGGAGTAGAAAGATGGGGTGAATGAGACAAGGAGATGTTACCGGTGTTCGACGTCATGTGCGAAGTTACACTAGTGTCCATGTACCATTCAGTTGGCGCCGGAGGAGTAAGTGCTATAGTGCTGAGAGCGTTCGCAAATGATTGTTGGTCCCACGAACTGGGTAGAGGACCAGGAGCCACGGGAAAAGTTGGCACCAACGACGACGATTGGACGAACGGTTCCATCAGAAATGGCGGCAGGTGGGCGGCCGCAGGCGCTTGCTATTGCGGCGAACCACCGGGACAAAGATGCTGGTGTTGTAAAGGCACATTGGAGCCCACGAGTGCTACTAATGTGGTGGACCATCGAGGATGCCAGGCGCCTTGCTTGGGCTGGGCCACATCTGAATGGCCCCCATCCAGGGGTTGTAAAACAAGGACCACCCGGGGCTGCTGGTGGAGGTGTCTGCCAGTGTTTGCCGTTGTTTCCCCTATTGTTATGGCGACGATGATGGTTGGAGCCACTATAGGAGGTGCCTTGGGGGTTGTAAGGGTGCCGGAGGAGCCGTCATCACCACTATTGGTAGAGGTGCTACCACTGCCTTGAGTGCTAGAAGGGGCAAAGGCGATAAGGGCAGTGGTGGGCATCAAGGGACAAGAGGCCATCGTCAGCTCTTTGAGAATAAGATCATAACACACATCAATGAAGAAAGGAAACGACCATTGCCGCTTTAGTAGGGTGGCCATATAAGTGAACTTCTCGTTTGAACCACACAAAATGACGAGAATGAGGGTGCGATTAGGCACGGGTTCACCAAGATCACCGAGGGCATCAACCATGCCTTTCAACTTTTGGCAATAGTCGAAGATGTTGAGGTCACCTTGAACGAAGTTGCGTAATTCAACATCGAGGTAGGCACAAGTTTCTCGGTTGCCGATAATATGTTGTTCGAGGCCGAGCCATACGAGGCTTGTAGTGGTGTTGGGCGCCATCACGTTCTCGACGAGCTCTATAGGGATGATGTTGTAGAGCCATGAGAGGACAGCGCAGTCCATCCGGGACTAGTCAGCAAAGTCGTGGCGGGCAAGGGCATAGAGCACATGATCGGAGATCAAGTACTTTACGAGCATTGTGAGAAAGAGCATGTGCCACTTGTTGTAGTTGGGGGAGACGAGATCGAGGACAATAGGGACGAGGAGCCCTGATGTTTTGGACTCCCACGGCTTGAGCATAGAGATTGGCGATGATGGCAGCCTCGTGTAGGATCATCGCCTGTGCGACCTGTTCCTCACGATCGCGTGCGGCGGCTTTCTCGCGGGCACGGGCGGCAGCAACCTCTCGCTCAAAAGCGGCGGCGGCGACATCAACCATGATGACAGGTTGAAGAGCGACTGTTAGGCTTAGGAATTAGTGGAAGCACATGGTCGTAGGAGTGAACACCTCTGATACCAAATGACAGAAAGCTGGTCGAATGTTCAAAGTCTTTGACCGAATCAACAAACAGGTGTTTGCAGTTTGAGAACAAACTGGCACAGCGACCCAGGCCCACGATGGAGATCGATCCGCCCAACAGAAAGACGATCTGTTTCAAACTTCATTGCTATTCTTATACGGCAAGTGAAATTTGAATATCGTAACCGAGACGTGACCAACCAAACAACTTCTGTTGCAGTACATGTTGCACTTGATAATTCTTGTTTCGCAAGGTGTCCAGAAGGGAAGATACGGTATAAAATAAAATAAGCTTTTCATTGCTGTAAGGTCTGCATACTCAGTCTACATTATAGAAATTACAGGTTCGAAGCCTCTAACCATTCCTTCTTTTCTTTAGCAAACAAAAGTTCTTCAACATGTTAGCAAGTTAAATCTCTCAGCTAATAAGCTGTGGAAAATAAATATATCTCTTACCTAATAGTCTTTCCGAGGCCCAACCAAGGAACTTGCCAAGAGCAAAAGGCACTATGTAGTTTTTGCCCGGGGAGGCAATACATAAAATTATCTTTCATGGAGGCTACTAATACATCTGGCCTGAGTAAATTCTTTATTTGCCACTCAAAGTTAGCTCTTTCCCTGATCTGTCATAAAAAATCGTAATTTTCTTCTATGCCATCGGCTCAGAAACATCTTCTCTTATTTGCCATTTCCATTACCATGATGTTAGAGAATAGCCGTTAGAGGTGCCATCCTTATCAGGTTTTTGTAAAATTATCTATTCTGCCCTTATATTCCTTTTTCTCCAAGTCCTCACTAGTCACTCTCACTTCTCTTTACTCAAGCAGCAATTCACAACACAACTTAATAACAATCACATGAAAAAACAATTCAGCAGAAGCGGATAAGATGAACAGTTGATGATCCCTGAACGCATGCTGCTGGTTCACAGCACGCAGCAAGCACAAGGCAAAACCGCATAAACAAAGGACTACATTCCACTCCAGCATTTTAGTAAACACCATTCCATTTATTTTCTCTCATCTCCAACGGCTTCACTTTGAAAAAGATTCGTGAAGGAAAAGAAGAGAAAATCCTGTCTTGAAGAAAATGACCTTAAGAATCCCTTCGTGATAGAAACCGTAAAGAGAAACCGTTGAAGCGCTGAAGCGGACGAAAATCCTTTCGTGAATGGATTCTGGGCCTTGATGGAAATCGGTTGGGATGGTCTTAGCCATCTGGGCATGGTCGCGCACGCCGCTGGTGCCAGTGTTTTACTAAACTGTAAACACTAGACGGTCGGTCACCCCTCGTTTAGCGTTTAGACCATGTACACGGGGTTTACACGGATTAAACGTTTTGTATATTGTAGCACACCGATTCTTGTGCACCTACACTAGCAGTCTAGCAGAGTTATACGAGAAACTAGAAGTCTAAAATACACCAATTCATTTTCAGGTTCACAAGCAAGTTCACGAGCAGAGCAACTATATATACACACAAGTAGGCAACAGGACACTGGAGGAGGGAGAAGAAGTACATGGAGTCCCTGGAGATGGTCTGGACTTCGAGCGGCACCTCGGCACGATGCGAACAGGCGGGCTTCGAGCAGCACCTCGACACGGCGCGAACGGATGGCGTCGAGCGGCACCTGGGCATAGACGGATGAGCTTCAGGCGACAACGCTTGGAGCGGCACGGCGCGTGACGTAGACGACAACACGGTCACCGGATTGGAGAGGAGCGGTAGCACGGGTCACCAGATTAGAGAGCGGCGGCGGCGGGGCAGAGAAAGGAACGGCGACAGTGCAACAAATGGAGAACGGAGAACAGCTCCAACCCTAGAATTGTATTATACACCACCACAGATGTTCCACGCGTGTGAGGGTGGCTAATTTTTCGGTCTCCCGTCATGGCCTCCATCGCCTGGTTGCTGGCCGACCTCTCATGTGGCGTTTACACGCCGTGTATGGATTATGCCCTAAATTATATGGCAGCCTCTTGTGTAACGTTTACACACAATGTACACAGCCGTGTAGCCCGTTGAGGCGAACAGTCAGAATCGAATCTCGCGCTAGGTTCTGCAGCTCGGCGCTGCAGCATCTTGGCAAGGAAGCAGTGATTGAGAGGGAGGAAGGCGCCAGCAGTGTTGGAGAGGAAGATGAGTGAGAGCGAGAAAGAAGACCGGGCCTATGACACATGGGCCCAGGGGCAGCATCATCTTTTTAACAAAAAATGACAAGGATGGAACCTCTAAGACACTAACGGCAAAACTCAAACTACAGTAACGAAAATGACAAATAAGGAAGAAGCTTCAGAACCCCCGATTTCTCGATGGCATATAAAAAAATATAAGTTCAAGAGTTTGTTTGGGTCACGCCTAAATGTATCACACCTAAGTTTAGTTAAGTATGGCTTGCTATAAAAATATGACTAACAAATTCTTAATCATAAATGTAACAAATTAGTTAAAAAAAACTAAGTATATAACATATAGACTAGAGGACTAACAAAGTGTGACTTGTGACAGTCAATCAAACAATTATCTAAAAATCTATAGCATAACTAATCTCAGACATGATAAACTTAAACACAAAATAAACATGCCCCAAATAACAAATAAGGAAGTTACTCCCCCGATCTTTTAGAGACCTCAATCTCATGTACCCCGCTCACAATAAAGGAACAGTCAGCAATCAGGAGCACCACCTTCAGGACAAAACGAGGTGTCAATCATCAATTTCTCTGCAATGACCAATTCCAGTTTCCAATATAATACAGGCTCATTCCTCGCATGAATGAGGAAAACTGCATGTACCTAAAAGGTCTTTCTCCAAGGATGAAAGGTGTATCAACCTCGATGACACTATGACAGCACAACGAGGTTGAAAAAAATGCCAGCAGTGAGTACGTAACCAATCGAAGTTGTGGTGGCAAACAAAGAAAATTGGCTCTGCTTTGACGAGGAATTCCTCCCCACATGGCTGTCACTTCTCTGCAATTTTCATGTGTCCCAGAGTTAACTCATGGGCACGTGCTGTGCCGAAGCTGATAACAGGATCAGCAAAGATCTCCAACTGGAGAATTCGGCTGGCAATTGTATGGACCTGTACGCCAGGCTGACTTTCCTCTCTTGGTGATCATATATGCAATTGCCCAGGAGTGCCGACTGGCTGAAGATTATTTCAGCTGAACATTGCATCAGAAAAAAAATACTAACACTGGCAGTGTATCAGCTGAACATCACACATATGTTCCAGAGGATTTCCAGATTCTCCCTTCGAGAGAAATAACCATGACCGTGACATCATCATGGTATTTTCTGCGATCCCCTTGTGGTATATCTAATAACTCGTAAAAGTCCATACCTAAGAGGGCAAACTCCAGGTTAGTACCAGTATATTGCTCATGGAAGAGAAATCTTGAAGATTCTCTTATTGATCAAGGCATAGAAGAAGGATGACAACACTTATTTTCGTACAAATAGAAATAATGACGTAGAGTGATCAAGCATACAAAGATATTTCAGTCGTGATAGTTGTATGACCAATACAACTAAAATTTTCAACCACAGATACTATAGTTGTATGACAAATGCAGCTAGACCTTCAACCATAAACTGTTCTAAGAGTCAGCCAACTAATCGCCTAGGTGGCACCTAGGTGCTAGCTGCCACCGCCTCGTGCACTGTTGACTACAATTATGTTTTCAAATATAAACATACACATTGTAATAGCTAGCAGCACAATTGCAAGGGCAGTTCTACTAGCTTCTAAGTTCTATCAAAAAGTTTTCTATGGTTGAGTGGAAATGACCAAATGCAGCTTAGTGTTCTTTAAACCCACAATGCAAAAGTTTATTGAGCTTATTTGGGGTTCTGATGGAACATTGAAGATGAAATGGATGTACTATTCAGACAAAAAAAAACTTAGAAAGATTATCATTTCCATTAAAACTCCTTGCGGTGTAAGTTTATATGAAACTATACTCTGAACCAATTCAAAGCTTGTGTTTTAGCATAAATGTTTGATGTCATTGCAATGGCTCATTGACAGGTGGGACTCCTGTCAACGAGGCGTTGCAGTGGCACTTCGATAAGGCACAGACTTTAGGTGGCATGTCAGTAAATCTCAACCAATGCTAGCACAAACTTGTCTAGGAAGAGCCTAAGGCAATCACTGGAAAGTGTACTACAAAAGCTTTCTAATCACCAACATTACATATGAAAAACTACCATGCATGTTGATAAAAGATTGAATCTAGACAAAATATCACCTATCAAAAGATAAAAGGGAAAACAGAACAGATCATTCTGTCAAACAGGACTTCATGCAAAATCTTAGTAGTGTAACAAGACATAGGGCAATCAAATGCGGGTAGTAAAATTTGGCCAAAGGATTCTTGCATGTTATGTACTGACATGCCTAGTGTTGACAACTGATTTTAACCTTTGATGTGTTGAGTTCCGGTTTTTGTGCATAGAAACATTTTTATTCTACAAAGTAGCAGACCATCCGAGATGAACATGTGCAAGCACATAAATGTTTGCACAGTGCACACGATCATATCAACCGTATGCTAAGGGGATTATGGAATGGTCACATCCAAATCAATCAAGAAATAAAATGCATTTGCATTCAGTATGGAAGAAGAGGGTCAAACCGTAAGCTTACCAGCTTTCTTTGCTGCACGGGAGAGTAGATCCTCAATTAAACTCTGTGCAGGATCACCCTCTGGAAACCTCTCCATGAAATTCTCAACATGAAGTACTACCTCCTCGTTGGTCAGATACTGATATAAACCATCAGAAGAAAGAACCAGAAATTTATCCCTTACGGAGAGCTTATGATGACAAAGAGAAGGTGTGCATGATATATATGGTGTGTCACCTATATACTCATTGCGGAACATCTCTAGCAATCCGTCATTCAACTTTGCCTGAAAAAACATACAAGCTTTTAATTAAAATTTACCCTCTTTCGCCTCACCATTGGACCTATCATAACAATCGACCTACAGTCTCTATTACCTGTTTGAGATACCCTGCACCAAACGCACGGGTAACTTTTAGACGACCCTTAACTCTGTCATTTACAATACACTGATCATCATCTGGATGTTCACGTTTGATCCTCTGCACTTCCTGCACATCGACATAAAGAATATGAATTCATATTCAGAAAAAATTCATAGGCTAAAACTACCTGTCTTTCCAAAGCACATTTAAACAACGAATATCGCTCATGGAATCCAATGCAAATGACCAAATGATGAAGGAAAGGGGGATGAGAAATTGACAATTTGACCTGCAACAAGTGCTCTCCATGGTTATTGCATTGAGATGTTAGTCTCACTGCCTTTCAATTACCTGCATTAAGATGCTTCCCATCCTGCCATATGTTTTACTTAGCCCTATGATATATGAATGCACAACTTGAAAAAAAAACGGTCTGCCAATTATAAAGCCATGCTGCTGAAGAGGACAATGAACATACTGCACATGTATTCACAGAAGCCACTACAGCGCTCACGGTGAGTACAAAAAGCGATTGGGTCTGGACATTTATATGGGCTGCAAGGTGCAAGCTCATATTTTCAGCTAAGTCAGCAGATGCACAAATACATCGATTAAGCTGTCTGCAAAAATGTTACCTCTTCAATGCTTGTGCTATGATCAGTCGACAGCTGCAATGCCTCAAGCCCAATCACGGCATACCCAGGGGGCCTCGTCTCGGTCTTCAAGCCCACGCCAATGTTCTCCACCCTCAGGGTTCCAAGCACACAATTGTCGCCGCCGTCCCGCCTCTGCGCCACAATGGCGCGGCTGTCCCCAAGGTTCATTACATACACGTCGTCGTCCTTCAACAGCACCACGAGCAGGCACGCTCCGGTCACCGCCAGCTCCGGGTGGGATCCCATTGATTGGTTGGTCATGTCCAGGTACGCCGCCTCTGTCGTTGCCAGCGCCCGGGTGAGCGCGCCCAGCACCGCCCTGTGGTCCCTCACAGCCGGTGCGGCTGTCAACTTCCTAACGCCCCACTCCCAGCTGCTTTGACCGTCGCCAGCAGCCGCCGCTTGGGCCCACATGGGATGCCGCCGCTCCTTGAGCCTGGAGAGCGATAGTGCGAACCGGCCGGAGCCCGAGAAGTCGAGCTCGCTGTCCTCGTCGTCGTCGTCCGCCAGGAACTGCCACAGTCGCTTGGAGTCCGCGTCGGCCTCTTCGTAGAAGATCCCGCGGAGCTCGCGCAGCAGGAAGCGGTAGAGGTTGGCGACCAAGAAGTCGGGAGCCTCGGGGCCGTTGAAGCCGTCGTAGATGCCGACGAAGAGCCACCGCTGGTCCTCGGAGACCACCACGTGGACGCGGTCCTCCCCGGCGCGGCCGTGCGCCCACTGCACGCCGTCCTCACGGCGGAGCGGCGCGACGCAGGGCCGATTCTTCTCCGAGACGCTCCGCCGCAGGCCGCCGAACGAGGGCTTCCGGAACCTCCTCGAGAAGCCTCGCAACGACGATGACGAGGGAGCGGGTTTGGTGGGCTTCGCTGGGAGCGGGCCGGAGAAGGGCATGGCCTGGTCGAGCGGGCCGGACAGCTGGGCACCGCGGTCGATGGGCCCCGAGAGGAAGAGCGGCCCCGAGGAGAGGTTGGAGAGCTGCAGCGGCGCGGAGGAGAAGGAGGAGGAGGTGTGGAAGGCTGACGAGTATTGCGGCGGCATGCCGCCGCCGTTGGATGAGGAGTGGTAGATCGGCACGGGCACGGAGGAGTTGGCGGAGAGCGCGGCGCCGGAGATGCCGTGGCGGAAGGAGGAGGAGTACGCGGCCGAGGAGGGGTTGGCGGCGTAGCAGAAAGAGTGACCGAGCGCGTCGTCCAGGCACGGCCCGTCGTCCGCTGGCGCCGGCGCCGGCCGCGAGCACGCGCACGCGGTGAGCAGCCGCGACGCGCCGCTACCCATGGCATCCGACGCTCAGCTCCAGCTCCGTCTCCGTCTCCGGCAGGGGAAAGCGAGCGATGTGGAGCACTAGCCAAGCTACTCCGAGTGCCCTTTTTTTTACCAGTACGCCGCACTGGCCGAGGAGACGAGGCAACCTGCGTGCGTGAGTGCGCCGTGCGCTATGACTACTAGTCGCAGTAGCCACGAGGGGTCCGTTTAATAAACCACTATTATTGAAGGGATTATATGTAAAACGTGGGAAGACACGAGCCTAGGCAAATGCCGAGCCCAGGAGGACTGCGATGTTAACAAAAATTTATCTGAGAGGTTCAAGTGCAATGTGCCAGGTGAAGCTGGTATGTTGGGTGGCCGTTTTGTCCGCACCCGCCCTCCTCAGTCCTCACGCCGCAGAGCAGGGAAGGAAGTAGGGGGGTGACGTGGCGGCGCGGTGTTGACGTGGAGAGATGGGGAAGGGAGGAGAGTCAACGTTTCGCCTTAAGATTGCCACCCGCGCTCTGGCATAATTACGATGGATGGTACTCCACCCAGGGGCAGATGCGTAAATCCGCGCGGCGTGGCGTGGTGCCCGGCGCAGCAAATTGGATGGCTTTGGCGGGCCAGCTAGACCGTAGGATACTCGAACCTGGCCGGCTGCGAGCAGAGATTAAAATTTCATCAAAATTTTAGTAAAATTTTATAAATTTTGGTTTTTAAAGGAATAAAATATTTAATTTTAGAATTTTTTTCACTCACATGTAAGATCTACGTAGCAGAGGATAAAAATAATCAAAATTTCATAAATTTTGATTTTTTTCAACGGTGAATGAAAAAAATATAAAATGAAATTGAAATCCTTACGGAGTGGGCTCCTCACAGGGGGCGAAGCTAGGTTAGGAGGTGTGGGTGCATATGCACCTCTCTCCTATTTAAAAATACTACTAAAATTAGTTTTGATAAACAGTAAATTACTGTAGCTCCGATGAACAGTAAAGAGCCATGCTCCCCCCCTCTCCGATGCTAGCTTCGCCGCTGGCTCCTCAGTCCCACGCTAACACACTCTGACTTTTTTCTAACGGACTAACACACTCTGACTTCGTTAGTGGAGTATGGTGTTTTACAAAGTTAAAGTTTCGTAAAGCTCAAAAGAGCTTACAGTTTATTAACACGAGGTGAATGGGGGAAACAATAAAAAGCGAAGGAGGAAGTATCCCGTGTAAATTTACATGTGCAAGTAAGCGAGTTTTAGCATGTAAACTCCCAGTACTCAAAAAGAAAAAAAAATAATATACATGATTTTCACAAAGCCGTTTGCATCATCAATTCAGTTGTCATATACGTTCTAATCGAAGCAGATTTCACTTTTCGAACTGCATATTTCACTTTTTTAACTTGCACAATCAAACATAAGGAAACAAAAAAGCCTGGGCAAATGAAGGAACAGAGGAGCTCTGCAGGGATGTTTCACGTGAGGAGAGCAGGGGCCGGAGGATAGCAAGTGGAGGGGGCCATTGGATTCAGAGGGTACCTGGCAAGTCAAAATTAACAGTACTGTGATGGGTGCAGTGTGCCGAACTGCGTTCCCGTTGTTTTCTGCCGTGTACTTGCCCCCCGTCCCGCTCAGAAATCTCAGCAGGTAATAGACAAATGCATGAGACTGAAAAGCTGATTCGAAAAAAACCATAGACTTCACCTGTGCCAAGACAGAGCTCATTAACATCTGAACTGGAAGACGGGTGGGCGGGTGGCTCATTCCAAGTTCCAACAGTGCGACAGTATAAGATAAAGCCGCCCAGAAAAAAAATACAAGATAGAACCGACACAACATGATAGGACTCGCAGTTTCCAAAAATTCAAAACTAATCCCTCCTGTCATAAAAAAATACTTATCGTTTTTTTATTTCTCACGATCTTAAACGTACAATTTTGATAATTATTTTTTTATTAAAATATAATTACAATATCTAATAAAAATATAATATTATAAAATTATTTTTAAGATAAATCTACACATGTGATTTTTATATTTCTAATAATTTAAAATCTATTGACAATCATTTTTAAATTTTTTTGACTAAATCTTATTTAAAGTGGTATTTATAATTGGAGAGACTATAAACTTAACGCATCACCATTTGGAACCACCTCATGGTTGATTCGTGGAGTCGTGATTGGATGACTTCACTCACTCATCTCGTGCGCCCTACGTGAGTACAGTGGGTTATGCGCATAATATTAAATAAAGTCGTTTGGCTATTGTTATCACAAAACTCAAACACAAAATAAACAGAGTAGCAACAGGAACAATTTGAGTTAAGCCACAACTTTTTAGTTCAATCCTAGCACAAAAGAAAACTCAAAATCCGCATGGCTTAAAAAGGTGTTTTCTTTTAACAAATACTAACAATTATGTAATTCAAACTACCCAGGCAAGCGATTACAGAGCTAACAAAGACACCATATGACACTCCAACACGAGAATGCCTAACAGTACTTACAAGTTCCACAAGAGCTTTTCGATTTCGCCAAAATTGGAACACCAACGAACTAGGCCTATCTCAATTGATGGAAAGTGTGAACGTGCATTCCTCATCACACATGTTTGAGTCTCTTTGCCTCAGATTCAATTGTGTTTGTTCTTCTTAACGAAGGGTACCAACTGCCAAGTTAGACCTAGTCATGCTCGTTATTCTTGTAGTCCAGTGTGAGCATCGAGCTACAGGGTGCATGAGAACACAGGAGACCAAGGGCACATTTGGTTCACAGCCAAACTTTGCCACACCTAAGCAGGTATATATTTGTAGCCTAAAAGAGTAAAAAGGCTAATTAAAAACTCTAATCTCTCAAAAGTCCAACCGTGATCCTCTTTATGGCCCAATTACCCTATCAGCCCAACAGACAGACCTCGATGCCCAATTTTAGTAGGAGCATGAATTACAGTGGTATGTTTGTAAAAAGTTCAAAACTAGCCCCACGCCATCAATTTTGCTTAATTTTTTTTTACCGTTGAAGTTTGAATACCCATAGTAAGAATCATGGACCGCCCCTGCACCTAAGTTAGGTAGATATGGCTTCGTTTAGTAGTTGTTTGGTTCGTTGCTATAACTCTTTTCTTATTTGAGTTCGCGACAATTGTGACGATCCATTTCTTCGACAAAAAAATGTAACACGCCACACTTACCTAATGATATAGTTATGGCAATAAAATAAATTTAGCTCAGTTAATTAAGGGTATGCATGTACGTCTAGAATACTTAAATTTGAGTACTCTTCCACACGAATTTATATGCATACTTCTTATTAATAAAAAACCACATAGTTACTCGTAGATTGATCTAGTTTTTACGTCTAGACCACCAAACCCTCTTCCACATGAGTTTAAGTGTCTACTTCTTATTAATATAAAATCACCTAGGTCCTCTAGTTCTTTTTATATAGTTATGGTAACATGATCAGCTAGCATACAGGCAGGGGTAGTAGGGACGTAGGGTCTACTCCTGCAATTGTACCACTCTCCCACTGTCACATGCAATCAAAAAGTCTAAAGAGTACGACACCGCTCAAACCCACCTATCCACCGCTCAAAGCCACCTATCCAAGAGAAAACAAAAGTGTGTGCAAGTAATTAAATCAGTGGCTAGGTCTTTGAGGAGAGCATAATCTATTGAATGTGTCCAATTCAATCTAGTATCTCTTATTAAAAATGGTTACTTTCCTGAACATAGCCGGGTGAAAGGCCAGTAGGTTAACTTAATTTGGGACCCACGTGGCAGCACTGGGTCAGATGTGCTGACCGAACTGAGTCTTTTTTAAGAATCCATCAAAGACAGTTACATCATTTACCAACCTGACCACAATAAGTCAGAAGATCTCCCATCCAGACACATGCCTGGGATCCCTTTACCTGTGCTGCTAACACTGTAACACATAAGGTACAATATTACCCTCCCACAGACAGTGTTCTATTATTACATAATCAAAGTCTCTAACTAGAAAATTACACTCTTAGTATATTGCT
This sequence comes from Phragmites australis, assembly GCF_958298935.1. Taxonomy (NCBI): domain Eukaryota; kingdom Viridiplantae; phylum Streptophyta; class Magnoliopsida; order Poales; family Poaceae; genus Phragmites; species Phragmites australis. The sequence goes on along the minus strand of NC_084925.1, from coordinate 38,624,273 downwards.
GAAGCTTCCGTTGCTGAGTTGTCACCGTTCTGCATTGTCTGAACCACCTCCATACAGTCAGAGTTAATGATTAACTTCGAGCATCCAATCTAACCTGGTAGGATGAGTCCCTCTCTCAGAGCTCCAGCCTCTGCAGTTGATGCTGAATTGACGTGAGCGATTCTGCTATTGATAGCCGTAAAGAAACCTCCCACTTCTCTTATTATAGTCCTAGTTGACCTAGTTTTCTGATCGAGATAAAAAGCAACATCTATATTTAATTTGACATACCATTCGTGAGGCTTGGTCCAGCCATGTCTCTTAATTCCGCTCTTCATATTCATTGCTTTACCATAGTTTGTTGTAAGTGCAGCGATCGCTAATGTCGTTCTGGCCTGCAGCTGGATTGTCTCACCGTAACTTGTCTGTGTTGCCACCAGGTGTACCACAACGTGGTTGCCACTAGTTCACGGTAACCGAAAATTCGTGATAACCGCGGTTACTGATCAAAAATTTAAAAAATTCAGAGAAAATTCATTTGACAAAATTTAAAATTTGGAAGAAAAAAAATCACGATTTTAGCCGTTCGGTAACTGGTCGGTTTGAACCGGTTACCGAGCGGTTTTTGCGATTTATCGAGCGGTTTTCTCGAATTTTCCACATTTTCGGTAACCGCTCGGTTTTCTCGATTTATCGAGCAGTTTTCTCGATTTTCAGTGAAGTTCAAAAAAAAATCTAAAAATTATCTCAATGTTCTATAATAAATAACTAATTCATTTGAACTTCAAATCAAGTGAAACAAATTTTGTTGGTTTCCTTATGACATGATCTACATGATAAAAGTATTTATACTCATAAAAAAGTTCATAATTTTCTGTGAGAAATTGTATTTGTTAAACCAAGTTAAATACATAGTTTACTCTTTGCTAATCCAAAAATCATGAAACTAATTTTGTTAGTCTTCTTACATGATCCTATGTCTTTTAAAAATACATAAACTCATGAATTAGTTATTGTAACATGCATGATTGTGTAAATGTATTGCGACTAGATTAATTCATAACTGACCCATCACACCTCAAATATTAGTGAAACCATTTTTATTAGCTTATTTATATTATGATTTACGTAGGAAAAATAATAGTAGATATGAAAAAGTTAATTACAGTGTTATTTCTTAACATATTCACTTTATGCTTGTGAACTTTGTAAAAATCATAGAGAATTTAATAAAACTCTAAATAAAGTGAAATCAATTTTAAAGATTCTTTTAAAATACATTTTACATAAGAAAAATATGTGTTTGCATGTTACACTTTTCCTTAACATGAGTTAATAACTTAGCCGCACGCTTCAATTTTTTTATATTTTTTTTAAACTTCCTCCCTATAGAATACAATGCAAACGATATTATTTTTGAAAAAAAAATTCACAGAAGGTCTTAGAATTATGTCTAGTTTTTTTAAATATTTTTTTGATTTTTTTTGATTTTTTTGATTTTTTCGAATTCAAATTTTGGTTACCGTTTGGTTTCTGAAACTGGACCGAGAAGTTTAGTAACCACGATTTTTGGGCGGTTACCGATGCATTTGTGAACCATGATCCCCACACGTGGGAACAAGATCGACTTTTCTTCCAGCAAACGCAGCATTTCTTCAGGGTCGTGGAGCCTGCCCTGTCAACCATCATAACGCTCTTGATTTTCTCCAGCAGCCTGAGATTATACCAGACTTCACGTACCCGTGCACAACCAAAGCACACATGCATGATATCCTCACATAAGGTCTTGCACAGCGGACACATGGACGACATCGGGACGTGACGATTCGCCAACACGCCGTAGCAAGGGAGAGTGCCATCCAGAACCCTCTGGTAGTGAATCTTCACCTTTGTTAGCACGCACAGCTACCATAGGGTTTTCCAAACAGGATTATCATTAGCTGATGCAGTTCCGCTTGTTTAATTTCTTGCCATGTTGGTTCCACCTCTCCATATGATAGGCAGATCTCACATAAAAAATCCCGTTCTTTTGTTATTCCAAGCTACAAAGTCCTCTATAATTCCAATTGCTATTGCGGCACCTTCTCGTACAGCACCTGGAAGTATTGTTTTTTTTTTTTTTCACTTCTCTCTTTCAAATGTAACACTATTGTATACACCTTACATTTAAGGAGGGGTGCTAGGAGTATAGAATTCTTTTTTATTCACTAGTAGAGTTCTTACGCAATCATGTACTCTATATATTACCCATGTGGTTATTCGATACAATTACAAGTGTTATTCATAACAGTTTGGTCCTGGTGGGCCATCAAAGGGAAAATTACGATCCTAAAACCAGAAAGCTCAGAGCAACCTCTATAAGTACTTCCAATGCAATTTTGCCAGCTATTGTACTGGCACTAGTAAGATTTTACGTTTTGACACAACCTAGTTTTTTAATAATCACCGAATGATGATTGAAATTAGCCACCGAATGTTGATCGAAACAGTCCAGTCGACCATCAGTGAGCAAGTGATCTAAGCAATCTTACGTTCAACAAAAAAGGTGATCTAAGCAATCTTTTGATTGCTCCCATGGTAAGGAATAGACTTTCCAGTACTTCAAAGTATGGGCTAGGTGGCTAGAGAATATGTGAATTAGCAGGTTGCAAATTCATGTTTAGGTGTAAACATTTTGATGAAAAAGGTCTTGCGAGAATTTATTTTGTTAGGAAAGTTTAGATGTCAAATGGGAACCTGCTTTGGTTTGTCCGCTTCCCACCAAAACGTCCAACTCAACTGGGACCATCCACCCGGAGGAGGAAGGAATCTTGGACTTCTGTTAGTCTCCCTGCATTAAGATAACCACATGTTAAATTAGAATAGAACAACATGGGATGATGGGAATAGGGGCTAAAAGTTCTGCAATAACAATATATTTTAGCAAGATGGACTAAAGATTACAATTGTGTAGAAATATGGGCCCTTTAGAGAACTACAACATAGGTACTGAAGTAAAGAAAGCCCAACGCACCTTTTGCAGTACAGACCATTGACCTTTTGTTTTGAGACCGAAGATCAAACAAATGTATCATCAAGCTAGCCTTCTGCCCCTCTTGACGGCCAAAAGCCAGCAGATCTATTGTGGTACCCACAGCAAAGCTGCTTAGCTGCAGGAAGCAGGACCCAGCCACCCAGGAGACCGAATCCACCATTCTGGGAGTAATTGGTTGTGTAGGGAAAACCAAGAAAAAACATAGCTTGGAGGATGAACCCTACCAAAAGAAAAATGCTATCATTAAGGAACAATTGGACTTCCACCGTGCGCTCAGAAAACACATAGTCTATGCTCTTGTGCGACCTACATGCAAAGAGAAACATAGATTGTTTTGATACTTACCAGTGCATCAACCAACTCTTTGCGATTTGGTTCACTCAAAGAGCTGAGAAATTGCCTATCATGAACCATGAAAATTGTACAACTTCGGAAGCTGCTGTCAACAGAAAACTGTATAGCCAAGGTACAGAAGAGTGATATATTATGACAGACGGAAGATGGATGAAATTAGCTCAAACTTCAGGATATTGCTGCATTCATCGAGTGAAAAAACTTCATCAGTCAAAAGAAATAAAAGGTGGTGCTATGGATGGTCCAGTAGCTGCTCGGAAAGAAAGGCCCTTATACTCTCGAAGTGCTTCTTTTTGGTTGGGTGCAAACCGACGGGTCTTTTGCTTTATTGGTCGCGTGTCAGGCCGTACTGACAATTAGTGCTCGATCACGTCTCTAGGGATTCCAGATATATCGGACGGATTCCACAGAGAGACGTTCGCGTCTGCCCGGAGGAAAGTGACGAGCGTGAATTCCTATTTGGCATCCAGACTGGCCCCAATCTGGACCGTCCTGGGATGGGTCAGAATCGTCGAGCCAAACGGCTTTGAGCTGACCGTATGGACTAGCGACGATGTGAACCTTCACCAGGCGATCACTGTGCCCGACATTCTCGGGTGTGACCCAGGAGTTAGCCTGACCATGTCGAGACTACTCTTGTCGCAGTACAGGGTCGTCTTTATATTGCCGAAGACATTGATGGCTCCCGTCGGACCACGAATCTTGATGACCTGGTAAGCGTAGTGGGCGACGGCTATGAATTGGGTCGTCGTTGGTCGACCCAGGATAGCATTGTCAGTGGTCCTGAAATCTGCCACATCGAACAGGACCTTTAGTCCTGAAGTTACTCGGTGAGCCGAAGGTGATGGAAAACTCAATTCACCCGAACGGTTTTGCTGAGGAGCCGGTGGTGATTCCGAAGAAGGGAGGAGAGGGAGAGGGTTTCAACGCGCTCCTTGGAATCTGCAGGGCGTCCAGCGTGTCGGCGAAGAGGAGGTTGATGGTGCTCCCTCCATCGACTAGTACTTGTCCCAAATGGATGTTCTGCACCGTTGGTTCGACCATGATGGGGTAGCGACCAAGGCGTTTGACCTGCGCGGGGTGGTCGGCCTGGCTGAAAGTGAGGGGTACCTCCGACCACTTCAAGCGCAGGCTTGGTCCTAGAGTGGTCGTCCACACCCCACGGACCACCGACTTGTACTCCCTGTTCGAGGAATACGTTGCGGCGCCCCTGAAGATATGGTGGACCGTGTGATCGGCCTCATGGAAACCCAGCGCCGACTGGTCAGGGTCGGCCGCGTCCTCACTATAGTCGCTACGGCTAGGCCTGCGCTCCCTAAGCTCCTTGTTGATGATGCCCCGTAAGACATTGTATTCGGTCAGATCGTGGGCGTCGGTACGATGTATCAGGCAACAGCCTCGTCCCTTCCTTCCGTCTGTTTTCTCGAAGCGTCGGTGTGGTTGGCCGGTCTGCTCGACTGTCATGACGTCGGGTGGTTTGGCCTTGCGTTTATTCTTCTTTTTCTCCTTCGCTGCGGTTCCGAGTGCTACTCAGAGCTATGATCTTCTGTGTCAGGGTCCTATCGTATTTTATGTTTGGGATCTCTTCCGGCGCATGAAGGGGCTATTGGTACGAAATACCTGGAGAGCTGGCGCACTACCACGATGAATGTGCTGCAGTTTCCAGACATCATCATGATCTTTTGCCAGAAAAAGTTTTTTTTACCACCAGGTGAAATTTCCGCCATGATGGTTCAAATTTCAAAAAACCGACAGGCAAAGAGCCACTTATCCCCATCCTTTTCGTGACGATATCCCTCAGATAACTCAAATTTCCTACTCATACGAGGTACCTTCTCGGAAGCTCACGGAGCTACCCAGGGAAGTCTAAAACCCCAACTAGATGATCCGAGGACATCCGGATGCCTAGTTAGATGTGCATCCTACCCGGGGACCCTAATTATCACTCAAAAGAAACAACATGTCAAAATGTTTCCTTTGACTATGTTAAGTTTTTGATCCGTCACAACCTCATTTCACGTATTGATAGGGGACTTGACGATAAGTAGTATAAAACTACCATATACGACTGTCCTATACGTATGTGAATCTCCTAGGATTTCCTAGATTCTCGGAGCATACGATTGTATCTAGGAAAGAAGTCTTTAGACGTTCCAAAGTATCACGTGTTCCAGAATATCCCTTAAATGATTAAGTTTATCACTAAGTTTAAGGATGATCGAATCCTACTCGGAAAGGAGTCTGGATGCTACACGGCAATCCTCATATATATACGGAGACAAGGGACCCTGTGGAAGACAAGACATAAGCCCATCGCCGAAGCATACAAAACCCTCAAGCGCACCACGAGCCCTGAGCCCTCTGTACTCGGCATCTACATCAACATCTCGCCGAGACTACACGCGATGAGCCCTCGACTAGGTTTAGATCTATCTAGGCTAGCCAAGACCCTCCCCTCCCCCTTTTAATCTGTCTCGAAGATCAATAGAAGACAACGGGACATAAGGCTATTATCTTTTGTGAGGTATGAACCTGTATAAATCTCTGTATTCTGACGTATGATTTGGCTACAGGGAGTATCCCCTACTTTATTCATGTATTTATAAGATCGGCGGTTTACAAATCGTCGATAGGTTGATTGATAGAAAATTCAGTCTGCACAATGGTCAATAAATAACATTTTAGCATCAACGAACATGGCATGGTAGGTTAACATAATAGACAAGAGTGACGTTCCTATAATTATATGAGAATAGATTATATTATGTCAATTTGGGTTATAGAAATATGAGTATATATATGAGTATTCTAGTTACTTATAAGCATGGGGTTCATCAAACTGCTCAACATAGACTGCTGAGTATAGAACAGCAGGCTCAATTCCCCTGGCATGAAGGCTACTAAAGGTCCTGGCAAATGTAGATGCAGTGAACTTGTTGTTAACTAGAATCAAATCCGGCATACCTGATATGATAAAAAATAAAAACCGCCACCTTTAGCATGCATCAAAGGTGTCTACATATATGAGCAGGAAATGAACCAGATTGCAATATAGTGACATAAGACGAGACCAGTAGTGGCTTCCTCAATCATATCAATGGGCTTGCGATATAAATTCCGAAGAATAGAAGTGTGCTTGCAAGAAACAAATCAGGGAAATGGCAATAGAACAAAATCTGAACAGATGCACAAAAGTAATTTTTACTTAACTTCTGAGGTTAAACCAAAGAGAAGTTCTAAAAAATATAAGTCAGTACATTGGGCTAGGCCTTCAGTTTAAGCAGTGAAATCAGAACAGAAACCTGGACTGCAAATATGATGTCAAATGAAGGCCACCAAAGTAGCACACATAGTGCCACAAAAATGCATCGGAGGTATGCACAGACAGCATGAAAACAGATATGTCGAGGTAAGAAATCCCCATACACAGAAACTGGAAATTGACCTGGATATTTATTAGAGAAGACGAGTCAAGAACACTTATGGATTACTTAATCGTAGCTTCATAGAAATAACAGAAAATTGGTGATAGAAGACTCATTATTGCTTAACATTTATGCATTAGTTTACCCAGAACGATCTAACAATCTGTAAAGGAGAATGCCAATGGATTTGGAAATTTTATGTGCAAATGGAAGTACAAAAGAAACTGCATGGAAGCAACGCTTCATAATGGCAACAGCTCTTACCAGTGCATCAGGACAATGCACAACAGAGCAGATAATGTAGTATATAAATAATGCGAAGCAGGGAATTTATCTGGTAAGAACCACCAAAAAATAGGAGAATAGAACAAGCTCAGCCATGTACAAACAAAGACTGATTTTGGCCATTGCCACTAGAAGTTGGAAGGACAGAATAGGTGGAATGATTTGGAGATCTTCTGGCAGATACTGATGGCTTTTAGAAACTAATCTAAGATACTAAAACCTATATAACGGTCAATGTTTCTACTTCTCACGAACCTTTTGGAGGGTAGTTCTCATTTGGTACGTTCGGCAGGACCACAGGATAATGTACTCATGGGAGCAATAAGAACATTCACATTTGTTGCTTAAAACCTTACCAGACACAGTCTCCTCAAAACACAGTTTTGTCATGGCATGATGTGAAAACATGAACATTATGTCCATGGGAAGTGAGCTTGCATGCCACATGAACTATATCAGTCTCGCTGCACCACCTGCAAGAAGGAAGATGGCCTTAATTTCAGTCAGACCTAATTATACTTGAAGAACTAATTTCAGTCAGATCTAGTTATACTTGAAGAACTAGTCACATCAAACATATAAATCATATGACAATACTTCTAGTCCTAGACATGTTAAATCATCTGAATTAAAACATCAAAATAAGATACTAGCGAAGCTGTAGATCTTGGTCCATAGCTATGGACATTTCAAACATTAGTCAGCGCGTCTCACTTTATGCTGATGATGTGGTTCTTTTCTTGTGGCCTTGCACGGAAGATTTGGAATTGATCAAAGAGATTCTTGGGGTGTTTGGAGAGGCGTTGGGGCTGATCACCAACATCAGTAAGTGTTCAGTGAGTCCAATCCAATGTCAAGGACAAGACATTGAAGTAGTGCAAGCATCCATCCCTTGAAAAGTGCAGGATTTCTCTTGCAAATATCTCGTGCTTCCATTGTCAATCAAGAAACTCTCTAAAGCTGATTTCCATGCAATAATTGCCAAAATTGCTGATAAGTTGCCTGGGTGGAAAGCAGCCATGATGCACCCGGCTGGGAGGGCCACCCTTGTCCGTGCGGTGCTCACAGCCATTCCTATCTATCAGCTCGTTGCATTGGAATTTCCTAAATGGGTAATTAAAGCAATTGACAAGATGCGGAGAGTTTTCCTATGGAAGGGTCGCAAGGAGGTGAATGGAGGTCATTGCCTTGTTGCTTGGGGCTGGGTCAAGAGACCAATTGATCTAGGTGGACTGGGAATACTTGGCTTGGAGGTCCTTGGATGGGTACTGCGAATGAGGTGGCTGTGGCTCAAAAAGACCCAACCTGATCGTCCATGGGCTGGACTTGACATCCAAGTGCATCCCAATTCAGTGGCTATGTTCTCCATATCGATCATCTCTATTGTTGGAGATGGCTGCAGGACTCTTTTTTGGTGTGATAAATGGCTACATGGGAAATCTTTAATTGACCTTGCGCCGTCTCTCTGTGTGCATGTGGCAAGGAGAATTGCTAACCGAAGAACGGTTCAGGAAGCACTAACAATAACACCTGGATCCGTGACATTAGGGGTGGTTTGCCAACTGCGGCTTTGATGGAATATCTTCAATTTTGGGATATTCTAATCGGGATTGAGCTCATTCTTGGAGTGGAGGATCAACACATATGGACGTCGTCTTCCTTAGGTGAGTTCACAACTAGATCAGCTTACCGCCGTTTCTTTGTGGGGGCCATGGAATTTGAATGGAAGGAAATTTGGAGAACTTGGGCTCCACCTCGCTGCAGATTTTTTGTGTGGTTAGCCTCGCTAAATCGATGTTGGACCGTCGACCGCTTGGCCCGTTGTAGTCTTGATCACCCCGAGCGTTGTTTACTGTGTGACCAGGAGGAGGAGAATGTGCAACACTTGCTTACTTCATGTGTGTTCACAAATTCTCGGTGTTGTCCTTGGTTGGACCGTAGCAACTAACACCAGGGCCGGATGACCTTGTTTTCACCGTGTGGTGGCATCAAGCTTTGCAGCAAGTCTCTAAACAACATCACAAGGGGTTTAATTCGTTGGTTGTGTTGGTGGCATGGTGGATATGGAAGCATAGGAACGGATGTGTCTTTGAGGGTGTTTCACCCAATTTCAATGCCATCATGCAGGACATTAGAGATGAGGCCAGTTTGTGGTGTATGGCGGGGCCCAAAGGCCTTAGTAACATATGGTCGTGAGTGTATAGGTTGTTGGTCGGTTTTTTTTTTGGTTGTTCTTTGGCAAGTCCTCATGTAACAAACTTCGCCATAATGGGTGTGTGGTTTGTTCGAGTCTTCTTAGACTCCTTTTCTTCTTCTTCATATAATAATATGCAGCTCTCTTGTGCGTTCGAGAAAAAAAAAATTACCAAGTCTGATAGTCCATTACTCTGTGATCTGCCTGGTCAAAAAGATGAAAGGAGCATAAATTTTACAGGCCACTGAATCAGTAAATCACACAGCATGAGGTGAGCAGTACTCCCTCATCTATCAGTCCCTATCTAAGAATAGAAGCACTGTACACAATGAGAAGTCGAGTTATTCCTAGGAATGGAAAACATTAAGTTGTGGATAAAATCCACTATGTCTTGACTCAAGATCCAAGCAGATAAATTTCATCATGACTTAAAGTAGCCATCAGAATTCAGAAGAAGATCAATGCTAATGTGGCTGTTTCGAGTAGCTACATGCTTTCTGGTGGTCATTTGTTTCCTGGCAATCTGATTTGACTATGTCTTACTGTTTTGGAAGCTTAGTTTTGCTGTCTAGCTAGGTCTGTTCTTGGTCCGTCCTTCGTATTAGCTTTTATCCTTGTCTTTGAACTCTTAGTTCTTATATGCTCTCCTTCTGTTTGTATTCCGGACAACTAAACCCCGAAGCCACCCTCTCGCCACAAGGCCTCGAAGCTACCACTCTAGGTAAGCCACGGAGTGGAATCTCTCATCGATGAAGTATTCCGGAAGCAACTAAACCTACACCATCCTGATTCTCTCGGCACGATCGCTAACGGAAACTCCCCGCCGAGTAGATCGAACCGAACTCAAACGCGAAAATGCGCAACAGGCCAACAGCGAGGTGTGGATAGAGAGACCCGTTACCGATTCCGAGGTCGGGGTGGATGACGGCGATCCTGAGCTGCTTATGCTGATGCTCCGCCTTCGCCTCCGACGAGGGCGAATCGCCTGCCGCGGCCGGCGCCATGTCCACCGTCTCCGCCCGCTCGCGTGGTGTGTGCGTGCGCGCGCGACCGATGGGGCCGGGAAGGACGGGTTTGGCCCGGTTTGCGTAGAGGAGAAGAGACCGCAAAACTGCCGAACCGAGGCGTCTTGCCCGCGCCCATTGGGTCCCTGTTCCATCGATTTAAGGGTCATAGCACTGCCCGTTTGGTGTGAGCTTGTAGCTCTTCCCCTTCCCATGTCCCTCTGCTGCTTCTTTAAGAATTCGTGTTTGATAATGCAAAAAAGAAAAGATGTCCATGGACCATGGACCGTGCCCTTCTGAAAACTAAAATGCACAAATCTGAACCTGAAGGCTCCACAGTTAGCAATGGAACTGTGTGTGTAGGTACTGCCACTTTCCGGGAGCGACGAGGAATTTCCCAAGGGCTTGTATGGCACACTGGATTGGAACCAATCACTTCAGATTGGTGCAGGAAAAAGAACTAATTTCCATGCCAATCTGAAGGGATTTGACCTGATTCCCACATGCCCAAACAAGCCCTTAAGAAGACAATAACCTAAGCATGATAGTATGTTCATATTAACTTGTTCCTTATTAACAGTCAGACAACTGTACAATATATGTCCACCTGTTTCCCAAGAATGTTTTCTTAAAACAGGTACCAACTGCCCACAAAAACAACTAGAAACACAAGGACGTTTAATGCAAGACAGCGAAATGTTCAGGTACATCAGCAAACGCACTGATACATTATGTCCGCATATGGAGCAGTAAGCACCCCACAGTTAAGTGACGACATTCTTGGGAGGGCACTGCGTAGGTTGGGCATCAGAAGACAGGTCTGTGATGGACATCAGTTTTGATCTGTATTTGTCAGCCTCATCATCGAGCTTTACATTTTCTGCAGTGGAGATCGGTGTCTTCAACTTCTGGGGTGAAGCTGTCTCTGGAACGGACTGGGAGATTGCGATCAGAGACTTACGAGCAGCTTCCTGACTGAACTCGATTGATGCTGAAGG